>NC_059129.1:27046427-27349457 GCF_020740605.2 Lemur catta
AGTGCCGGCGCGGAGACATCTGAACCAACTGCCTTCCCCGCTGGGAAGCCCCCAGGAGGAGCAATTTACTAGTTCATTGGCATACGACATTATTTTTGCACTAGGTTTATAGTCAGAACGTTCTACTGAGACCTGAAGCTCTCCTTAAAGTACTTTAAGCATCTGTCAATTAAGTCTGCCTCTCACGTGCAGCCGTTTCTTAAATTTCAAGGCACTGGCATGAAAACTCGCCACCCTAATTGGTGGAAATAAAGGTTCAGACTGCCGAGACTTCATGGTACACGAGTGGCCACAACTTTGCGCTTCGAACTGCGTGCGAAACCCTGTCTGGGAGCTTCAGTGACATACCAGCTTCCTGCAGCGGTCTGTCTGCCGGCTGTGCCCTCACCTGACCCTCCGGCCCCTCCTTTTAGACCAGCGCTGATTGGAGCTGCTGGTGGCACAAAACCACAGCAGCGGGGCCAGGAGGAAGTCATTCGAGTCGGGCTGTCCTCCTCCTGTTAACCTGCCTGATTGTTACTGCGCGAGACTGCCCTAATGGAAGATCCTTCAGGCTGAGGTTAGGGTTGGAAACCACAATTGAACCTCACCGAGGAGAAGGAGCCAAGTGTAGAGAGAAATGCAAGGAGTGAAAGTAGCTCAGAGAAAGGTGTGGTGTGTTCCTTGGCCAAGGTTTTTGTGTTTGGAGTCAGGAAACCTAAGTTGGAATCTCAGATCTACCGTTTCCTACTCACGTGGCCGTAGCAAAGCCCTGGTCTCCCAGCACCTCCGAGTCTCCATCTGTAGCCCGGGGCTAGTGATTCCCGCCTCAGCCAGGGCACCCGTCCCTGCAGGCCCTGCTGGGGCTGCCCAGGAAATGCTGTTGTCATGTGGCTGAGTCTGGGCCTTTTCTGCTGGGCCAGTGGCCGGTTACTCCTGAGTCTCCTGGGAACCTTGATCTCTCAGGTCTGCGCCTTAGCGAGGCCTGGAGGGAGCCCCGGGCCATGCGTGGAAGGACTTTACAGCAGGAGGAGGTAGGGAAATTTGCTCTCTGGCTTTTCTGAAGTCATGACTCAGTCTGTGACAAGCAGTGTTTACATGGGTGTGTTGTCACAGTTCCAGCTTGCAGCCTGGCTGAACTGATGAAAGAAATCCCGGTCAATATCCTCCGCATCCCCCGGAAACACGACAAGTCTACAGGGGGGCTTTGGCTGCCAGCGCAGCATGGCAGTAAATTTCCTGTCTCCAGCCAGTGTAGACCTTTCTGGCCTCCTGCCTGCAGAATCCCTGACTGGGGCTCCCTCTGGGAGTCTGGGTGTTCTCTATAGTCATAGGGAGGGCGTGGGGTCAGCCTGTTGCCAGTTCTCGCGGCTGCTGTGTCCCTGGGGGCACTTGCTTGTCCAAGTCTAGGTTTTAATGGCTGTGCTTGCAGAGGACGAGAGACAAATCCTAGGCCAAGAAGGACAGAAGATTGGATCAGACACCGCCCCCAGCCATATAAAACCAGAGCCCTCATAGGCCAAACTTGAAAGGGGCAAACCGGTGGGGCCGAGGGGGCCTGCCTCACAGGAGAGACAGTGAGGTTCTTGGGTCTCAGCCTTGGTTCCCGGAGGAGAAGAAAATGTGTCTCCCAAGAGTGCTTCCTGCCACTGCCACCTCTCCACGGGGCTGCCGTGTTTTGCACCGGGCCGAGACTGGCCTCCCAGCCCTTTCCTCAAATCTACACCCGCCGAGCTGCTACTGCCTCGAGGCCCTGCCTTTGCTCCCCTGTGTGTCCTGCCTGCCACACTCCTCCACGTTTTCTGAGTCAAATTGTTCAGACTTCAAGGCCTAAAAGCAGCTGTCCACATCCTGTGTTTGTGTCCTAATGTGTGCGCCTTCAGGGGCTGAGTTTGGAAGAGCAATCCTCTACCGCCCTTCCCGGGGGCTCCTGGGAGCCCTTGAGGGGTGGGACAGGGATGAGTGACATTATGGGCCCATGGTTGAGGTTTCCTGTCCCTGAATGTGACCTAGTGACCAGTGTGACACCAGGCCAGGGAGCAGAACAGCCTCCCTCACCTGCCCTAGAAAAGCGACACTTGGGCTGGCCTGTGTCTCGTGGTGGGAATCATCTCGCCTATCTGCTGGCTTGGCTCTTGCAGGAAGAATTCTTGAATTGAGGTGTCGCTACCTGCGTGCCACCCTCCAGGTGACTACGGAGGGGAGGCAGAGTTTAATCTGAGGACTGGCTTGCAGCCTCTAGTAACGTCCCCTGTAAAAGCCTTCCGTTTGTGACGAGGAAAGGGACTGACTGCCGAGGCAGCACACACCGGGGCCTTCATCGTAATAACATTTGCTGGGCACTGTCACCATGTGCGGGCCCTGTGAGGCCTTGGCTTGTGTGGGTCGGTGGTCCTCAGTCCCCCGGCCAGGGGGCTGTTTTCCTATCACTGTGGTCAGAGTCACCTCCCCAGTGCCAGCAGTGCCCTCCTTCCCTCTTGTCCCCCCTGTCCTGACCTTCCCCTGTGTTCCCAGCGGTTACTCATTTCCCAGGAGAGCCGCTCGGGCTTGGCAAGGTGCCCTGCTCGCGGTGGGGCGGCCACAAAATGGCAAGGAGGGCTGCGTCCAGCCTGCCGTGGCGGAGCGGGCATGGCCGTGGCCGAGTCCCCGTGGCTCCGCAGCCTCGGCGAGCACAGGAGCCAGGTGGGCGTCTCGGGGCAGCCGCAGCTCTTGTGTCTGGGGTCCCGCATCTAGGAACACGGCAGCAGCTGGTCAAGGTGGTCTTCGGGAGAGCCTCGAAACAAGTGACACCGCACGCCGACCCTACGGAGTGCCCCTTCCTCTCTGCCGCGACTGCCAGCGATGGCTAAATGTAGTCACCAGCTACAGAAGCGAATCGTCGCAGCTGCACGGCAGCGTCTGCTTCCCTGCCCGGCTCCCTCCTTTAATTGCTCCAAGGCCTGTCTTTTAGTTTTAATTCTTCTGCTGTGTGCATGTTCAACTGTAAGAACCACCTCAGCTCTTTGTTTTGCATTTTTTGGATGTGTGCAGGATATAAATCCTAAATAAATATGTAATCAAAAAGACTCAGTAGAGTGACCAAGTCAAGCCAAATGTGGTAAAAGGGCCAGGCCAGAGATGAGTCTGCAGATGAACTTGGAAACCAAGTGCAAGTGGTCTGGAGAAATCATGCAAATTGAAGATGAAATCCTCAACAGCTAGATCCCTGATTCTGTGAGCTGTGGCCGTTTGGTGGGACAGTGTCTGCTCTGCACAGCTCAGCGCCGGCCTGAGATCCCCCAAGGCTCCTGGGGACCCCTCGTGAGCCAGCTGCCCAGGCCCTCCCCAGCTCTGGTTAGTCCAGAAAACTTCAGAGCCAGCGTCACAAGTTGGGGTGGCGATGCTGCCTTATTGGCCGCTAGCAGAACAGCTTCTCCACTGGGATGAGAGAGAGTTTCCTCATCAAAGAAACTAGGAAAAATATGTCAAAATATACCTTGTACTGGCAGTCATGAGGATTTTACGCTCAAGGGTTTAGCTGACTATCGAGGGAAGAGTAAACTGAAGTAATATGGCATGATTATCAGAAAAACGTTGAGCGGCACATCTGGAAATAAACTGGGGGAAACCCTTTTCACGGAAGAGGGAAGTTTTCTGCAGCCTTAATATTTGAGCGGTTGGCACGAAGCAGAAATCAGCCCCGCCTGCCTAGCCACGCCGGTCACATTGCTGCCTCTCCTGCCGCTGGTTCTAGATCCCGTGTGGAGCAGAGACGGTGGGAGATGACCGCTTGGGCGTAGACAGGCCTGGCCAGGCACTGCATGAGTTATATCACATGTTGGTTCCAAGAGCTCCCCGAGAGGCAGGGCAGACTGCCACCAGCACCTTCCTGGGCAGCAGGAACTGCCGTGAGACGTATCCTAATCCGTCCGCGTGCAGAGCAGATAGATCAGTGTCGCTGCCACAGGGTTGCTCACGGTCGCCAAGCCCATTCCTCATAGCTAGACTCATCAGCAAGTTCCCGGGCAGGCTGACTTCCTAACTTCTTGTTTCTCTTCGTGAGTTCTTTCTCAGCGATTAGTAGACACATGCAGTCACACCACGGAATAAGGAAACACACGGTGGGGACCTGCCCAGCCAGGCTTTCCTCGTCAATCTTTTCTGTTAGTGGAATGTGCATCTGGTAGAAAGAACCTTGCTCTCAGGCTGCATGCCCACTTGTCTCAGGGATTTGTCTCAGCTGTGAGAGTAAAGCCGAGATAAGGCCGTTCATAAACGGCGTCTGCATGAGCTCTGTGTCCCAGGCACTTTTGTGGGTGGGAATCCTCGCAAGGTCTCTGAGAAGGGGTGGTGCTCCCATTTGACACATGGGCAGGTGGAGGCTGGGTGAGCTTAGGTGACTTGCCCTGATTCCTCTGTTCCCAGATGCTCTCTTGGTGGGTGGGCTCTGGAGCAGCCTGTCCCCACCACCCAGTGAGGAATCCTTGGATGCCCCCCAGGGGCAGTGGTTTCCTTGTGCAAGAATTACAGGCATGTGACAGAAGGGTCCCCTCCTTTCCATGGCCCCAGACCGGCCTGATTGGCTGAAAATGACAGCATCGACATTTGAAAACTTTGTTGGGTGAAGGGTTAACTGTGTTGCAATAAGCCGGGCCCTTACCAGAGAAGCAGCATGTACACCCTGCACGTTCATGGAAATACTTGTTAAAGGCAAACAACCACAACATTGTGCATGTTTTTAGGAAGAGAATGGCCAAAGTGTCTTTAATTCACTGTTTACCCGTGAGAATTACTCCCAGGAGTAATCCCGCAATAAAATCTTCTTGGTCTGTGAGAATAGAAAGAAATTGAATCAAAAAGACTCTATTTCCACTCGTATTTATTCAGTCTGGGAAATGCAGTGGGCCGGAGCATTAGTACCAGCAGGGGATTCCTTGCTCCTAGCGTTAAATTACTGTCATAATCGCTCAATTATTTCTTCCTTGTACTGTTTAAAATAAGAATCCATCACATTCTGTGTTTTTTTTCTCGCATTTATTAGGTTGAGTGTTTAGGAAAATCAATTATAGTCAGTCAGGCATGAATTGATGAATGTTCTTGTAATAATTGTCAGTTGTTAAACTGAATGTACTTTCTCTTTCCACGCCTTTTCATTTCCTTCAGAGGGCAGAGGTGGCGCAGAGAGAGGCGGAGACCTTGAGGGAGCAGCTCTCGTCGGCCAATCACTCCCTGCAGCTGGCCTCGCAGATCCAGAAGGCGCCGGACGTGGTGGGTAGCCCGGCCCTGCGGGACTCTGCCCGCCTGGCATCTCCTCCTTCGCGTCGCCGCTGCTTTTTGTGCAACGTCTCTTTCTGGAGTAACACTGTAACCAGCACTGCTTTCTTGGTGGGGAGTGCTTCCAGCAAGTAACTCGGGGCTGGAACTTGTGCGGTGGAAGGGAGAGCTTTGCTGGTCACGCATGGGCGCTCCGCGGCCGGCGTGGCGTCACCCGGAGCCGCGCGGAGGCTGGTGAGATGCCATCGCGCCAAGGACGTCTTCCAGCCGGGCCTGGGCGGGGGGCTGTCACCGCGTGTGGGTGGAGACCTGAACCTGGAGCCGAGTCAGAGTCACACGGGGAAGCTGAGCGCTTATCCTCCCGGGTGTGTCTGTCCGGGGGGAAGACCAGTCCGTGACGAGCTGGGAGGGCGAAGAGGTAATAAAATCACCTGCTCTGAGTTTACATGATAGCCAGAATCGCACCCAAAATACAAGCATCCAGGAGGAGGGAGGCAGCTCGATTTGTCTAAAATTAACACAAATAGCTCCCAGCCAGACTTCTCCCAGCCTGCTCAAGGTAGCTTTGAACGACGGTTTCCAGCTCTTTCCTTCAGTGCCGTGTGGTGGCATGGAGCAGCCAGGGAGCGGAGAGCCGGCGGTTGGGGCCGCAGCCCCAGGGTTACGCCCCAGCTGTCCAATCTGTTAGCTGCAGACCTGGGCCGGGGGCTGACCTTGCCTGAGTCTCAGCTCCATCGTCAATAAAAAGGGGGTTTCATGGGGGCTCAGGAGGTTATTGCGAGCAAAGCTCTAAGAGTAAGACTTGGCACACACGGGGAGACCTCGGCAAACCCTGGCAGTTACTCCCACTGTGGTCAGCGCCATTGTCGCTAATCCCCCAGTTTCTAGGCACTCGCTCCTCACTCATTCACTTCTGAGCCTTCCTTTCCCCACATGGGAAACAGGATTCAGTCATCCTAAGGTCCCTTTAGCTCTAACAGGCTGTGATGGGTACCTGGCACTTGGGGGGGGTCCTTTTATTGAACAAAGATTCGTTGAGTCCTTGCTGTGGCCAGGACCTGTGTGGACACTGGGAGAGCCGTGAGGATGGGGACAGGGTCCGTCACAGAGAGAGGGGGGTCTCATCGGGGAAAACTCGCTGCTGTTGAAACTTCAGCTGTCAGTTTGACAGCCATCGTTCTACCCAATCCATAACACAGGGCGTAGTTATTTCCTTATGTGGACGAGGACACGGAAGCTCACTGAGGGTAAACCCCTCGCCCCAAGCAGGTCGGTCAACGGCCCAGCCAGGGCCGGTGGGGCCATCTCACCCTCGAGCCCAGAGCTTTTCAGTTATTCCCTGGGTATGAGCCTCGAGCATGGTGTTAGGACTCTCTTTGAAGAATGGGTTTTAGTTTTTTCTTTCTTTCTTTTTTTTTTTTTTTTTTTGAAACAGAGTCTCACTTTGTTGCCCGGGCTAGAGTGAGTGCCGTGGCGTCAGCCTAGCTCACAGCAACCTCAAACTCCTGGGCTTAAGCCATCCTACTGCCTCAGCCTCCCGAGTAGCTGGGACTACAGGCATGCGCCACCATGCCCTGCTAATTTTTTGTATATATATTTTTAGCTGTCCATATAATTTCTTTCTATTTTTAGTAGAGACGGGGTCTCACTCTTGCTCAGGCTGGCCTCGAACTCCTGACCTGGAGCAATCCACCCGCCTCGGCCTCCCAGAGTGCTAGGATTACAGGCCTGAGCCACCGTACCCAGCCAGTTTTAGTTTTTTTTTTTTTAATTAACATTAAAACATGATTTAAGTGTTTCAGGATATAGAAAAAAGATTTCCATTTAAGAGGCCGTCACGTCCTTCGTACTTCATGGACTCTGGTACTTAGTTTTAACCGAGGTGTCCCCATAGCTCCTCCTGTTCCCTCCTCCGTGTTAGCTGGAGTGGCTACTGCACCAAGGCCAGGTGGGAGGAAGCCTTCGGCATTGGGTCACAGCTTCTCCTGGCCTCTGGGGTCCCCCTTGGTCCTATAAAGGAAGCCATCCGTTCTGACGTGTCCACACAGGGCTCCTGAGCTCAATGTTTTGGTTGAAACAAATTCTGGCACCATCCTGGACTGCAGCCACCAAAGCATTTCAGAAGGAAATGAATGTTTTTGCAGGTAGACTCAGTTGTGGATCCTAGGGGTGCTTAAACACTTCATCATCGGCTAAGTGCAGTGTTTACATGGCACTGGCTCCGTCTGCCAAGCGCGGCCCTGCGGGGCTCTCCCCGGGTGTGTGTTCCCAAACAGCCCGCGAGCTGCAGCTCCAGCCAGTTGGGGAGCAAACATAGGAAACGCGCCAGCGGAAAAATGGTCTGTTGAGCTTGGCTGGCAGAAGGCGGCGGAGAAACAGTAGAGTCTATAGATCTAGCAAAGGCCGGAGCCGATCCAAGGGGTGTCTCGGCGGAATCACCAGTTCTAGAAGGTGAGCGCTCAGCAGCCTCCCGCTCTGACTCAGCGGCCGCACTGGGCTTTACGTAGTTAATTCGTTTCCTCCTCTTGACACCACGGTCGTCAGAGCAAAGTCTTGCTGTCACTGTCGTTTTACAGGTAGGGAAACTGAGGCTCAGGCAAGTGTAAGCAATTCACCCAAGATCATGCAGCTAGAAAGTGGTCACGCTGGAATGTGAAGCTAAGTTTATCCTACTCCAAAGTCGCTTCTTTTTCCCCTACATCAACCGATCCCTCCTTCATGGGCACTGAATGAGACGGGCCGTGTGACGGTCCTTTGTAAAGTGTTTGCAGACGAATATTAGTTCAGGGCCCTGGTGCAGCGCACCAGGCCACCGTTTGAACCCAAACAAACTGTAACATTGGAAAACACACCTATCAGGTGAATCTAGCAGATGAAAACACCAGGTAGCATCTAGCCGACTTTGCTCATGGTGGTGGCAGAGACAGAGGTGGCAACAAGAAAGAGAAGGCTGAGTCCCATCCCCTCATCTCCCCAGGGCAGTAAATACACTAAGAGCAGGCCGGTGCACTGGCTCACGCCTGTGATCCCAGCCCTTTGGGAGGCCAAGGCAGGAGGTTCGCTTGAGCCCAGGAGTTTGAGGCTGCAGTGAGCTATGATCTCACCACTGCACTCCAGCCTGGGTGACAGAGTGAGACCCTGTCTCTAAAAAAGAAGTAGAGCAGCCCAGACTCCAAGTGTTAGTCTCATCCCCCTCGGGCGGGTCTCTGGCTCAACATCCAGCACAGTTCAGTTCTTGTACGGGGTGGCTCTCCCGCGGCTCACAGCAGCTGCGGGACAGATCCTCATCTCGCTGGGATCAGCCTCAATTCTCTGGTGTCAGCAGGAGGGCTTAGGGGTCAGCTGTGCAGCTTAGGGTATGTCACGGAGCAGGTTGAGAGTAAGGGGAGGTGAGTGCGTTCAAAGGGACAAAAGTTGACAGAATACTACGTCAGTTACTTCTGTGTTACGTTCATCTTCCCCTTTGGAAACATACTCTGCCACCACCATGGCCTTAAGCCCTTCGATTCTTTACACGATTCTTGGATTGTGCCGAGCGTTCCGACGTGTCGTCTCCTGGCTCCTGTGCCACCAGCTCAGAAGGAACGTAGGACGCCTTCTCGGTCCTGGAGGCCTGGAGCCTCGTGGATGTCTGTGCTGGGCCGGACTCCTAGGTCAGCACCCCAGCAGTGGTGCCCACGGTGGCCTGTTGTCACGTTCACCGTCTGAGCCAGGGTCTGACCCTGGCCCCTGCCCCAGGCCCCGAATCCCAGGCTCCAGGGTGAGGGCCAGGACCCGCGCGTTTTCTAAAGCTCCGGCGGGTGCAGCCGAGTTGCGCGTCTGTCTGTCCCAGCCCTCTCTGAGCCCACACCTGCTCCAGCACATCCCCCGCGTCCCGGCTAACGAGCTCCCCGGCTTCTTCCCTGCCTGACACCCCCCGCCCTGGAGCTTGTACAGCTGCCATCTGTTCTCGCCCGCCCTGCTCTGTGGGTCCCTCTCCCTTCACCCCCAGCCCCTGGACCATTCCCCGAGCCATTCTCCATTTGTTTCTTAGTTCTCTGTTGCCACCTTACAGCAGGACAACCAGGAGTGGCCCCCGAGTTTGAGGTGGGAGTGAGCCGTGCTTTGGGCTCTTTCTCCAAGGTCTTAGTGCTTTGGGATAATTTTCTCATCTCATTTAGTTCATTCAAGACAGCAGTGATTTTTGCTCCATAATGAACAAGGAGCTTGTTGCTCGGTTTCCTGAGAGTTAGATGATGGGGTTTGGGCTTGTGGCCGTGCCCGACTGGGCCCCAGGGGTTGAGCCCTGAGAGGCCTGTCCTCTCCCAGGTCCCCTGGTTGGGTTCGGGGCCAGCACTGGGAGCTGCACTTTTGACACGTTTATTTGAACCACTCGTCCCTAGTACATTAAGTTGTACTTGCCTGTTGTAAAGCCCAGGTGACTTCCTGCTAATGTCACAGGCTCTTTTCCTAAGACCCCTTTAGGCAGCATTTATGGCCACACCCCTCAGGGCGGGACATTGATAAGATGAGTGACCTGAGGTCTGTGGTTCAGTTTGTGCCACCATCAGATTCATCTCCCTGCATGTCACCTCCATCGTGTCCCCTCCCTGCCCCTGAGCCTCCAGGCTCCCTGTGGCTGGCCGCCCACCATCAGGGGCCCCCGTGCTCACGCCCTTGCAAGCTACCCCTCCACGCTGGCCGCTGCTCAGACCCTGCTCCCCGCCACCCCTGTGCCCGCCTGTGGTGTCTCCTGCCCTTCCCCTCACCCGCCCTGAAATGGGGTCCCTGTGCTCTGACGAGGCCCTGCCAGCCCTCCGAGCTCTGCCCGTCTCCCCGCCCTCGGGGCTCACCTCCACCTGGCCCTCCGTGAGGCTCTCACTTCCTGGCACTGCTTGCGTGACTCATCCCAGGGCTCCCGACGCTGGGCCCGGCTGGTGTTGCCCAAGGTGGCGCTTTCCAAACTCTCTGCAATGAAGGACAATTTTGTTTTGTTTTTTAAATTTCCAATCTGTTGCAGACTGATAGTTTTATAAAAGACAATTGAAATGTCACTGAAATGTCAAGTCGCTATAAAAGCTTCTAAACACCCTCGGTTTCTGTGCTTGCCTCACTGTGCACCGACCAGCACTGACTTAGCACCAGTCCGTGGAGCACACGCTGAGCAGAACCGGTCTGGACAGCATGTGCCTTGTAAATAAGCTGGTGGAGGCGCTCCCCAGGGCCACGTGCACATCTGCCAGGGATCGGGGGACATGAGCCACCTAGTTTACGGGATCATACAAATCAAAGAAGCAGAAGTCACTTCTTTGGTACACAAAACTTTGCAGACTTAAATGGCAAAGACCTTAACTTCCCAGGAAGGACATGTGAAAAATCACTTCCTTTGGTGACTGACTGTCCCCAAATGTGCAAACCGGTGACAAGCACATGGTTCATGGAGTGGCCTAGCTCCACCTGCTAGCCAGGGCTGCAGAGAGGGGGCCACGGCAAGGATGGTGGCTTTCCGTGCTGCCCCCAGGTCTCTGCTGTCACAGATGCTGTGCAGCCCTCCCCTCTACCCACCTTCCTGTCTGTCACGCCCTGAAGTGCATCTGCCCTGCAGAAAAGCTTCCAGAATCTTCAGGAGCTATGATTACTTTTATTTTATTTTATTTTTTTTTTTGAGACAGAGTGTTACTTTGTTGCCCGGGCTAGAGTGAGTGCCGTGGCATCAGCCTAGCTCACAGCAACCTCAGACTCCTGGGCTTAAGGGATCCTACTGCCTCAGCCTCCCCAGTAGCTGGGACTACAGGCATGAGCCACCATGCCCAGCTAATTTTTTTTTGTATATATATTTTTAGTTGGCCAGATAATTTCTTTCTATTTTTAGTAGAGACGGGGTCTCACTCTTGCTCAGGCTGGTCTCGAACTCCTGACCTCGAGCGATCCACCCGCCTCGGCCTCCCAGAGCTAGGATTACAGGCGTGAGCCACCGCGCCCGGCCTTATGATTACTTTTAAAGCTTGAAAAGAATACTGCTTGAGTTGTTGGGAAGTACAGTTATGGATTTGACTTTTTCTTTTGTTTGAATACCTTTTCTGTTGTGCATATTTTCTCCAGTCAGCATGAGGAGAGCAGAAAAAATTAGTTTTTAAAAAAAATCAGTTGCCATCAGAGTTCCTAAGCAAAGGAACGTCAAATATACATCTTCCACGTCTTTTAACTTTTTTTCTCTCTAAAGCTGATTCTGAGAATTGATTTGTCAAACAATGTCTCAGGTTTTGGATAATTTAACAATGAATCCAAAGGCCTGAATCCACCTTGTGGGAGAAAATCTGGGTGCCCCAGTAGCACTGCAGGGGCCCCCCTCTGAGCCACCCGGCCTGCCATTCCCCCCCTGGCTCTCAGCAGGTGCCCTCCCCTCCAGATCCTCGCTCATGTGGCACTGCCTCGGTGACTTTTCCTGACCATCTTGTTAAAACCCTGCCTCTCTCAACTCTGACTCCCACGGCCTCCCCTGCTTTAGGTTTTCTTAGCACTTGTCATCTCGTTGCACACTTTTTGTTACTGATAAGTGCATATACTGCGTGTCACCCACCCCACCCCAGCCCCACTACCCTGTGAGCCCTGTGAAGACTCACTGCTGTGTGCCTGGGACATGGTGGGTACTCGTATTTGTCCAGAGAACAAATCCAGGTGGCAGCTACCACGTGGACAGGAAGGTGGCGTGGGGGGTGGGGCAAAGGGTAAGTCATGTCCAGACAAAGGCACGAAGCAGCCTCCCGCCATGAGCTCACCGTCCACACCCTGAAATCGGAGGTTTCTGCTTCAGTTAGTTGCCCGCACAGGTAACCCCAAGCACCTGCCCCAAAGCCAGTGCAGTTGTGTCATTTGTTTTCTCCTCCCCAGGAGCAGGCCATAGAGGTACTGACGCGCTCCAGCCTGGAAGTTGAGTTGGCCGCCAAAGAGCGGGAGATCGCCCAGCTGGTGGAGGACGTGCAGAGACTCCAGGCCAGCCTCACCAAGCTGCGGGAGAACTCGGCCAGCCAGATCTCCCAGCTCGAGCAGCAGCTGAGTGCCAAGAACAGCACACTCAAAGTAAGGGCATCTTGGGGGCCGGCGAGCCACCCCCAGGGAGGGAGGGAGGGACGGGCAGCTGGACACGCGTGCACGCACCCACACACACATCCTCCGCCTTCCTGGAATTGCTAGCAGTTACGGCAGCCTTGAACCTCCCTTTGAGGTCGCTCAAAGCAGAGTCCTGAAGCCCAAAGTCCCGTCCCTGGTGTCTGCCCATGTCTGGTGCTCAGGCAGAGTCTGGGCTTTCTCGTTTGGGGTTCAGGGGCGGGGGGGTGTCAAAGTCAGAGGTCGTCTATGTAGCCAGCCCTTTAGCCCGGTTCTACTGGGCGTCCCTGGCTTTCAGAGGATGCCCCCAGCGGGAGGACCCAGCCCACTGAAACTCTGGCTCTTCCTGTGCCTGAACTAAATGAAAGCCCAGAGGTCCACTCAGGTCACGTCTGAGCTCCTGAGCTAAGGGGATGTTCCCTTATTCAAGCGCTTTTCTCTCTGTGGCCCCGAAGTTCAGTGTCGCTTCAGTGCAGGAAGCCACACACTCGGTCTCCCTCCCACATGGACTCATTAGGCAGAAGCTAGGTCTTCTGGGCTTTGCAGTAAATATGTATCTCAAATGCAGAACTCGGAACTTTTTCGTATATTAAAAAATGATTATTACACTTTAAAGCGTTTGCACTCTGTTGAAGCAAGTATAATTTGAAGCGGGTTCTGGAACCCTAGATTCATAGGTGTCAGAGCCAGGAGGGACTCTGAGAGGTGCCTTAGGCAGGACCAGCAGGGGTCACAGCCCCCCACTCTGCCGTGGGCCTCCCACCCACATCCGCCCCCCTCCCCACCGGCTGTCTCCGGGCTGTGTGCGTGAATGAACATGCAGCTGCAAAATGAAGTGGGTTAGGGTTAGTTGTAAAAATTGAAAGAAAATTTTTTTCTGATTTAAAGTAATTCTAGAATGTGGTTAGGCTCATTTTGATTTTTTTTTAATCGAGATTTTCTTCTTGAAACATGACCAAAGTTAACCCAGAACTAAACTTCCAACAAGTCTGTTGCTGACCCTGGCGGCCCCCACAACCCTCCCCTGCTAGTTTCTTCCCTACATCTTTGGGGTGCATTTCATCCGCTTTCAGAGAAACTGCCCGGTTCTGGATCCCTGTGCGGAAACTGCCCCGCTGACTTTGGGGAGATGGTTGAAGCATGGTCACATCTGTCACAGCCGGGCCATTTATTTCTCCAGCGTGTCCTACTGCCCGATGAGTACTGGTACTCATTTTTTATTTCCAGATTAAATCTAATTTTCTCATGTTATAGCCATTTGTGACCCTAGCGGTGGCATTATGATTAGATAATTTGCCTTCCTCTCCTCTGTTGCCGTTAAAGGGCACGGCTCGGATACATCGTGCATGTGGCTGCAAGAGAGGAAGGCCGGAGACCTCACATTTTTTATTATAGAACAATTTCTTCTAAATCAGTTAAGGTTTTAATGTTTGCCTTCACAAAAAATGAAACGCAGTTTCACAAATTAATGTTCTTTATCCGTATCTTGGGGGAATTCTTTAATACTGTGCAGTTAATGAAACAATTCGGCAATACTTCTTCCAAAATTATTGCTCCCCTATCTTCATCTGATCTAATAATCAAAACATATCCTCTAGTAACAAGACTTCTCTAATTTTAATTATCTTAACCCCTTGTCGCCAGGAGTAGAGATAGCTCCGATATCGAGCCCACATGCAAAAGGCATCAGACGCCCCCAAATGAGTGTGTCCTCTCTCGCCCCAAAGGAATAAAGCTAATTGAATGATATACCTTCTTAGGGCTTTTTTTGTTTCCTAATGTGTATAATTTATAGTCTCAAATCTAAACTGAGTAAGAATATGACGATTAGGAAAACACTTTATGAATGAGGCCTGGATGCTTTTGTGACAGGGAACCCTGGCCCCAAAGTGGCGGCTACTCAGACACAACGAGGGGCAAGTTCAGACTCCCCTTACCATGGTCTTCGTCTGTCTTCCTGCTTCCTGCCCCCACTCTCCTCCCCTTCCCTCCTGTTTTCCCTTCTTGGGCCATGTTTTTCAGCTCTAGGGGACTCTGGGACCCATGGTGGGGCCCTGAACTGGGTTGCTGTTTGGGAGAGGAGGCTGCAGCTTCCAGCTCAGCTCTCAGCCTTTTAGAGTGGTGGGTGGTTTTGCCATGAGCATTTGACAATGTGTCCTTGATCTTTAAGACAAATGCCAATGTGTTTGATGACAGTCACTTGGGGAGAGGGCGTCTCCCGCAGGCAGAAGGCTTAATGAGCAGTCTTTAGCCTTGAGATTATCGGTAGTCCCTGGAACGGGATGTGCTTGGGAACTAATTAATTGGTTTGCTTTCTCCAGCCCATGAACCTCTCTATCCCTCTGCCACTAAGGTTTCTTCCCTGCACTGAGACTGGACTGTCACTCCGTGGGGACCGTGACAGCTGCGTGTTGACCAGTCTCTCCTTGCCTGGCTCGCACTTTTTCAAGCAGAGTCCACAGTAAACGCAGCACCATCCACATAGCGCAGCGCATCCTCTAACCTTTAAATAGACGTGGAGACAGACGCAGAAGTGGGAGATGTTGCTTCCTGCCTGATCTGACAAGTGCTCAGGCGCAGCGCCACTTGTAAAGGATAATTCTATATTCGTAATTAATGAAATAACCCGACTGCCGTGACAAGGCTGCTATTTTTGAGAACTAACTATTCTGTGGTCCTCTGTTGGAACACTTTAGTACAGAGGCAGTGTAATTAGGCAGTCACCTGCGTTATACTTGCCATTAGCACGGGAAATAATGCTACCAATAGCTTCAGTTTAAAACGGTATTTATAAGAAAGGCTAGCTAAAAGAACGCCAGTCCCGTAGGGAGAAGTTATGTTTTCTAAAGATGCTTTAAAGATCAGGACTTCCCACCGGGTGGGTGGGCTCACGTATTAGAATCACCCAGGGGTCTTCTTTCAAATGGCACGTTTCCCCACACCTCCCCCACCTCCCGGGGTTCTGATGGGTCCCCTCGAGCCACTGTGGGAGGATGCTGTGTCCCTCGGGGGCGCTGGGGCGCCGCAGGACTGATAAGCACTTCTTCGCACTCATTCCGTGCCTGGGATTCTGGACTAGGTAAACACGCCTCTAGACTCTGACTCTGTGGTGGTGAAGTCCCCTTGTCCTGCTGTGTCCCTGCCTGTCACCTGTGCTGGGCCTGCTGCCATGCTGCTTCCCTTGGCCTTTAAGGACATTATAAAGCATCTATAAAGAGTTCCTAAAGCTCTGGTGTCCATCCCCCACGTGAGTGGGCAGGACATTATCTCGTGGAGGTCAGGCCCAGGGCTGTCCTGCCTGGGGCTGTAGAGGCTCAGCCCCGTCTGACACCGAGGCCCGTGCATGTCCCTCCAGGGCAGCCTGCTGCCACTGGGAGCCAGCAGGGGAGGAGGCTCATCCCCGGGGACGGCATGAGCTGTCACAGCAGCGCCCAGGGGATGAGACTCCCTAGCATAGTGTTGTCCTGGCAGAGTCTTGAAGGCTCTGTGAGCACGGGTTTGAGGAGGGGAGGGCGAGTGCAGTCCCGGAGTGGGAAGCAGAGGTAGACCCCCCTGGGGGCAGTGGCGAGACCCTGGGGGCCATCCCGCCAAAACCAAAACTGAGGGGCCCTTTGCTGGAGGCCTCAGGTGCCTTCTTAGGGCTGAGATGCCATCTGGCTGGCAGTAGGAGGTCATAAATGGGTCTCTATGTAATCTCTAGTAATCTATGGAGAATCCTCTTGGAAAAAGCACACTTGCAGCCATCACTTGGTAAATAAATCCAGATATTTCAGTGCAGACAGCCCCCAGGTTCCAGCACACTTCACTGACTGTGACATGCATAATCCTAGTGGCCTAAATGTGAGCCAGGTCCCTCACAGCCTGTGGTGGCCCTGTTCCGGGAGGGATTGGCTCCTGTCTGCCTTGTGTCTGGGTCATACCTGATCCCAGTTCCTGGAAATGGGAGGTGACCGCTGGCACATGTGCCATGCAGACATCCCTCCTCTTCTATGCAGAGCCACACTGCGTCAGCCCTGCAGCTCTTCCTGCCCTAACTTCCAGTCTGTTAGGTGCCAGGACCCTGGATTTTAGGGCAAAGAGCAAGCCCAAGCTGTGACCCTCACTGTCGCCCACCCTCTGGCCTTGGGAAGTCTCTCTTGGTGTTGCATTCTGAGCATCCCGACAGCAGCCTGGTGCTTCGACGGGTTCTGGGAAGATCCAGTCACCAGGGGTGTCTGGGCTCCTCCCCTAGGCGCAGCCTCACTAGGTCTTAAATTTACATAGCGGCTGCCTCTCCCCGAGGAACCGTGGAGGTCAGGTGTCTGCATCTGGGGAGCGTCCTCGTACTGCCTGTACAGGCTGCCCGGGCCTGGACCCCAGGGATGCGGTGTCAGCCAGAGGTCTGTGCCTCGGACCCCTGTCCTGGGCCAGGGGGTCCAGGTGAGGCCAAACATTCCCACACCGACACCCCTAACCTGAGCCAGTGGGTCTTCAGCCATCACCATGGAGAGCCTGGCCCTGTTCCTCTGTCGTGAGTGCCACTCTGCCCCTGGAAGAATAAGACCCTGTCTCAAAAAAAAAAAAAAAAATAGGACAGCCACAACAGCAATAACAAGCACCGTTTGTGGGGTGCTGCCCCTAGCACCCAGCTCTGTGCTAAGCACTAAATGTGCAGCATCTCATTTAATCCTCTCGAAAGCACTGTGGCATATGTGCCATTACCCCCGTTTTATAGATGAAGAAACTGAGGCTTGGAGAAGTTAAGTCTTGTCCAGGGTTACCCTGCAAGAATGTGGCAGAGCCAGGAACCACTGGACCCCAGGGCCCAGGCTCACGGGTGTCCCTGTCCTCTCTGAACCGCTGCGGGCGGGCAGGCGCCTGAGGTCAGGGGCTGCACTGTAGGAACCTGGAGATACTTTTTCTCCCCTTGGGCAGACACGTCTGCACAAGTGCTGTGATCATTAGATCGGTGTATGAGGTAGTGGGACTGAGCACAGGAGGGAAGCGCGTGTCTTCAGAGAGGATGGGAGTCCAGAGCGCCTGTCGCCCGTTTCAGATTGAAATTCTTTGAAACTGGACTTTCTAGAGCCTCACAAGGAGTGTCTGATCAAAGAACCAAGCTGAGGACGTTTGGTCTCTTTTCCACGATGGGCATGTTCAGCCTCAGAGGCCCGTGTGCAGTTTCATGTCACAAGATTCGCTGCCCCCTCCTGCCACTGCAGTTTTGAGACGTGGCGCTCACAGCAGGGCCATTTGTAAGGGGATTTCAACAGGGCCGGGTTAAGGCAGGTCAAGTTGAGCCTCCACCAGGCTCCCTCCGGCTCGTCTGTCCAAGACAAAAAATGTCATCTGAAGTTTACAAAAGAGATCTTGGGTCCTTCTTGATTAAAGCGCCCCCAGGTAGACGACATATTTCAGGGGGAGCTGTTTAGCTGTCAATGAAAACTGCGTTGCTTAACGACCAGGCTCTGTTCTAAGAAATGCATTGTTAGGTGAATTCATCCTTGTGCGAACATCTCGGAGTATACATACACAAACCTAGATGGCATATAGATTTTTTATATATTTTTTCATATGGAAAACCAAATGTCCCCGCACCATTACTGAATATCAGTCATTTCCCCTACTTGATCTGCTGTGCTAATATCAAGGGCGCTATATCAGGTTTCTGTATGTGCCCTGTCCATCATAATCTCCTAGGACCACTGTCATCTATGTGGCCGGTTGTTGACCGAAATGTCATCATCTGGTGAACAACTCTACACAGATTTCCATCCTAAAGCCTCTGATCAGGGCCGACCACAGGTCTTCAGAGAAGACCTGCAGCCCTGCCCTTGGGGGGCTGTAGTGGGACTTAGCAGGGATGAGAGTCCCAATATTGAGCGAGGGCCCGGAGGTGCCAACATCTGCACCGGTTCTTTGCTTTGTGTCACCCTTTGAGGTAACTGCTGTTATTCCCATTTTACAGATGAGAAGGTTGTTAACTTGCCCAAGGCACCCAGCTCATAGGTGACAGACTTGGACTCCAGATTCAGGCCATCAGCCTTCTTGGCCTGTGCCACGCCAGGTTGTAGAGTCTTCCATGTGTTCCTCTCCCCACCCTTCTTCCCAGCTTTCTCCTGTTCTGTGGATACGACCAAGTTCATGAGTGTTCTGTATCCAGCACCAGTGAGTTCCACAGTCTGGCAGGCGTTTTCCACCCTGGAAACACTGGGTAATCTTGTGCGAGGGAGGCCGGCACATCGGTGCTTCCTGCTATTTGACTATAGGGAAGAGAATGAAATAATCACTTTCTTACGAGCACCTTCTGAGAATCTTTTGTAGGAAAATGAGTACCTACTACCCCCTGTTTGATTATGACTGAGAAAACCATTATAACATCTAAAGTTGGCGAGAGGTTTTAAAAAGGAACTAGGGCAGAGCAATTGTATGCAATGGAAAATGCACACACAAGAAATTGCCAGCAAAGGCAACAGAAAAAGACGTGCTCAGTGAATTTAGTTTACAGAACACCTGAATTCTTGCAACCGTGGGCAGATGGGGATTCAGATGGGCATCTCCTCCCCAAACTCAAGGGTGTTCTCAGTTGGCTTTAAGCTCTGGGCCTGCTCGTGGCTGGTCAAGCAGCAGCTATTATAAAAGTGCACCTGGAAGCCCTGTGGAGGGGAAGGTGCCTGCGACGCCGGGAGTGGCATTTGTTCACCTCGAGCTTGGAAATACGCTGAATCGCCAGGGCCCTCTCCTGGGCCTTCGTGTTCCTTGTGGAGCTGCCTGGTTTCCCTCAAGGAGCTCCCTTTGGAAAAGGTCACAGCAAACTGGCCCAAAACCCCTTCGCAGAAGAAAGCACCCCCTACTGACTACCCCACCCCCACGGCGCTTCCCAGGATGAAGGCCCTGCAGAGCTGTGGGCGGAAACGGCCACACAAACACCCAAGCTGTTCTGGAGCACATCAGAGCACCATCATACTTCGGAAACGGCCACTGCTCCCCGAGGACCAGTGTGTGCCCAGGAGCCCCTGTGCCTGCTGCAGCCCCGTCGGGCAGGGTCCCCGGGAGGAGCAGCAGCTCTCGGGCAGGGCCCTCGCTGCCGGGCTCACCGGCTGTCTGGGAAACCACCCAGCACCCACCTGAACAGGCCTCCATCCCGAAAATCCCAGCATCCGGGGTTCGCAAGTGCACATGCACATTTCCTGAGGCCTGCACGGTGCCCTCGCTCAACAGAGGGCGTGTGTGTCCCGTTAGCAGGGGCTTCCCCGAAGGTGTTGACAGCCAGCTGTACGAGTCAGTTAGCCTGATGTACTTGTGAAAAACTCCACGCTGCTTTCAGACTCCAGGCCAGCTCTTCCTCCGTCTGCTGTTTCGCGGCATTCCATGCCAAGTGGACTTTTCCTCGTCCATTTTCGAGGAACGCTTTACCTCCATAAAGCTTTTTCCTTCTGCTTTTGTTAAGTTCTGTGTCATAACCTTGCGTTGCTGTGCGTGCACACGCTCGCTGGCCAGGCCCGAGCAGGGAGGAGGAGTGGTGGCCCGACAGTGCCCACTTCCGCTTGCTCGAGCGGCCTTCCCCTCTCGGGGATGGCTGTGTGTTCTGCAGCGAAGGTAGTCAGAGAAGTCCTGTTGTCCGACACGGCCACTAATAAAATTCCTCTCTGTTTTCAGCAACTGGAAGAAAAACTCAAAGGCCAGGCTGACTATGAAGAGGTGAAGAAAGAGCTGAAGTAAGTACAGAGACGCCTGTGGCCCCCGCAAGCTGCTGGGGTTCATCAGGGCAGTCGCTACCACATGCCACACCGGCGACAGGGCAGCCTCGGCCCCTGGCACTCAGTCCTGGCAGAGGCACATAAATTCAGCATGTGCTCGGCCGCTGCAATGGCATCCCAAGCTATCCCACACTTGGGTGTTTGCACTCAGGCCTGTCCCTGAATTCTATGGACTTTCTTATAAAAGTTTGTGCATTTAAAGTATTCCAATATGGGCCGGGTGCAGTGGCTCACGCCTGTAATCCTAGCACTCTCGGAGGCCGAGGCGGGCGGATTGTTTGAGCTCAGGAGTTCAAGACCAGCCTGAGCAAGAGCGAGACCCCGTCTCTACTAAAAATAGAAAGAAATTATATGGACAGCTAAAAATATATATAGAAAAATTAGCCAGGCATGGTAGCGCATGCCTGTAGTCCCAGCTACCCGGGAGGCTGAGGCAGGAGGATCGCTTGAGCCCAGGAGTTTGAGGTTGCTGTGAGCTGGGCTGATGCCCGGGCGCGAGACTCTAACTCAAAAAATAAAAAAAATAAAAAGTATGCCAATATGCACAGAACCATTGCCTTTACAAAAATGATAAAATCGGTTGTTTTTCAGCAATAAATTACTCAAGCAGAAGCAGAGCAGAGGAGGGAGACATTTTGTGATTGCAGGCGTGCACCTGGCCTCCTACACCCCGGCCGCTTCCTCCCACCCTCCGTTCCCCACGTGGGGGGCCACAGCTGAAAGCTTGTCCAGCCTGTAGGGCTGACGCTGACATTCTCAGGCTTGGAAGTTCCCTTCTCAGGCCCCAGCCCGGCCCCTGCCACCTCTGCCTCCTTCTCTAGCCTGGTCCCTACCTGTCCCCAAGTCCATTGTGCTCCACACTCGCCGACCCCCTCCCCCAGCCTGGAGCCCGCAGTCAGCCCTGCACATGCACACGGCTCCCCCTATGCCTGGGGTCCCTCCTCTGGTCTTCGGCTCTACCCTGTCTCTCCGGGCGACCCCTCACCCCAGACCCCAGCTGCCCTCCTTCCTGCTCCTCCTGCTGTTCCATCAGCCACTTTCTCTCTTGCTGATATTTTCAGTTTCTCCTTTTAAGACAAGCCGACACCCACTGGCCACGCTGTTCTTCATATTCTTACTTCCGTTCCCTGGGGCCTGCTGACAAAGCTCCCCGGATGGCTTCTTTGAACTTCTTACGTTCTCATCCTCAGCCTCCGCCTGGCCGTGACCTCCCTGGCCACTGTGCTCTCTCCCCGAGCAGCCACCCCCTCTGGCTGCAGCCTCTGCCAGCACCTCTGTGGAGGGACCCCAACCCTCGCTGGTGGTTCCAGCCTCTGCAGCTTATTTTTATCTGGTTGACCTTCTCTACCTGCCTCCCCTCTCCCAGTCTTTCCCTCATCTTCCCCCTTCAAAAAAAAAAGAAAGAAAGAAAGAAATAGAAACAGGGCCTTCTCCTAGTCTTGAGCCAGAGAAACTCCACCATGAAGCCTTCACCCAGTGCCTCCCTCCTGCCCTAGGGCTTGGTCATCCTCCTCTTCCTCCACCAAGCTCGCCTCTTTCCCCAGGAGCCAGGGCTTCTGGGCTCCTGCCTACGACCTGCACCTGTCTGTTACCTCCTATCTGTCACTTGCTGTGCCGCAGGCTGGCCCTCAGCCCTCGCTTCCCACAGGGCGGCTTCGCCAGCCCCTTGCCCACATTCCTGCTGGCCTCTCTGTTGCGTCTGTATACAGCGCAACCCCCACCCCAACTACAGAGACATCTGAAAGCTCCACTCAGGTGGCTTTTCTGCCAAAATGTGTTCCTGAAAGCCAAGTGTGGTGTTACACACCTATAGCCCCAGCTACTTGGGAGGCTGAGGCAGGAGAAGCACTTGAGCCCAGGAGTTTGTGTCCAGCCTGGGCAATGCAGCGAGACACATTCTTAAAAAAGAATGTGTTCCTGGCTTCCCACTTCCCAGTGAACCAAGTGTCCTCTGGGACACACCCATGTCCCCTCCCTGTCCCCGACAGGCTGTGCTGTATTAGGGTCCTCGCCTGCCATGGTGGTCTATAAGCATCTTGCTTCTGCAGAGCCTCTCAGATGCTTCCTCCTCACGAAACTGAGACCCCCGTCTCCAGCCCAAGGAGATCCCCTGCCAAGGGTCCCCAGCAGGTTCTCTGTCTGCAGACCATCTGGATGCTCCTCTGTGACCTGTCAGTTTCATGGGGCGAGGGTCAGGAGTGGTTCTGCTCCGGGGGCCAGGCACGTCCCAGGTCATTGGTGAAGATTTGTTGAATAAATGAGACACTTGTGTTTTTAGTATAAAAGGTATCAAACAAGGGGCAAGAGTATAATAGCAAATATGAGGCCCACTAAGAAAAGACAAGTTTGTGCAGACGGCTCATCATATCTCTCCTGTCTGATGCGAAGGGGTCCAGACTTATGTCTTTACTTTCAACAGCAACTGTAAAGTTATGTTTTACCCATATTAGCTCCTGTTTGTTCCTATATTTGTTAGTTTATATCATGAGGACCCCTGCAAAGGTACAACCACAGATAAACGATAGGAGGTCAGTTCCTGAGCTTACCCAGCACAGCGACCTCCTGGGGCTCAGGCCCCTTTGCCTGTGATGGCATCTTTACACTTCATAGTGTCTTGATGACACTCCATGGAGCTCACAGGAGGACAGAGGCTGAAGTCATGGCTGCAGGAACGCAGGGAAGGTGCAGCTGGCACTGTGCAGCCAGCCCCTTCTGGGTCTTGCTGTATCTAAAAGGAACACTTGCAGCTCCTGAGGGCCACATAGACTCACAGAAAGGAAGGAGCATCCACAGCAAAAGGAGCTTGAAAAACAGGAGTTCTAAGGATATGGACTTGCTCAGCTCTTGGACTTGTTGAAATAGTCCAGAGACTCTAGTGATTAGGATGCAGCCCCTTTCGGTAACAAAGGACTGAGAAATCAGCTTGTCTCGCCACACCCTGGTCTTTGCCCTCCTTCCCCAGCCTGGGGCTGCAGAGAGGGTCTGCCCGCTGCGCTTTTGAGCCACCCACATGTGGGACATCACTCTATGCCCGGTTCCCCTGGTCTCCGGTGGGTGCCCGTTACCAAGTGAGCCCAGAGCCGATGAGTTCCTCTCTCTCTAGCTTCCTTGTTACAACTTTTTCGTTCCCTTTAAGCTTTACAAATACATTCCTTTTGCAACAATGTTATGTCTGTATTAAACTTTAAAATTATACTCTGAACAGACCTGGTGTGATTCCATATGGAATGATTTACATGCTGGGCAAGAAACTTTTGCCAGCCAACTGCTAGTTGAATAGTTATTCTAGAGACGTTATCAAATTATATTATTGCCAGGGAAGTTGTTAAAGTTGTCAGTTCCTCAGTTCCTGGAGAGCAGGAAATTGTGATGTTAATGCTTATTAAAGTGGCTGTTAACAAAGGTATAAGTAGAAAGTAACCGCTCTGTCTTGCTCTTTCAGTATTCTGAAGTCCATGGAGTTTGCACCGTCTGAGGGAGCTGGGACACAGGTACATGGTCTCACTTTGCTTTCAGCGTCAGCGCTGCTGGTCACCGCTGGTCCCTTGGGCAGGCGTGCTTCTCTGTCTCAATATTTGAGGCCTCACGTTTACAGCTGATGAGTTATTCGTCAAGAACATTTAACCAAGTGAAAGCAAATTATCTTTAAAAAGAGGCAAAAAGAGAAAAGTTAGTGTTTTCCAAATTGGTGACTCCACTGAAGTGAAATTGTGATTTCACTTGGGCAGATACAAAGAACGTGGATCAAAAACAATTTCGGATCGTGTTAAGGAGTAGCCAGAAAAGGACTGGCTTAGGAACTTTACACGCCACCTCAGTGGAGAGGGCACAGGGGCAGGATGACACAGGGGCAGGGTCATCTGGTGGCCAGCTAGAATTTCCGTCACAAGTGGCTTGTCACTCCTGACGCCTGGAAGGCAGCACACACTCCATGGCTGGCAGAAAGGGGTTACCGCCACAGTCACTTCCTGACACAAGTCTGTGGCTCGGCAGTTGGTCCCGTTGCCAAACAAGACGCAGGTTTCAACTGCTTGAGTTTGGGGACAGATTAGAGAGTAATGAACTGTCTAGAGAAGCGATGCAAGTCTAAGCAGAAGAAAGAGAAAAGACTTCAGCTGAAATTAATGCTTTTTAAAAGGCACCTGAATGTTGTCCCCATGTGTGTTACACATACATGGGGGAAATCTGTCCCCATCGGAGTCGGATGCAGAACTGGGAGGGAAGGTGGGCAGACAGAGGACAGGGCCTGGTGGCCCGGGGAGTGGTGGGTGGCCGGCCCCACGGTGGGCCCCGTGGTGAGCCCCACTCTGCCCTGTCTAGGACGCGGCCAAGCCCCTGGAGGTGCTGCTGCTGGAGAAGAACCGCTCGCTGCAGTCCGAGAACGCCGCGCTGCGCATCTCCAACAGCGACCTGAGCGGTAGGTTGGCCAGGCCTCGCGCGCGGTGCTTGGTTCGCTTCCAGGGGTCGAGGAAGAGGAAGGTGAACCGTGAGTCTGGGCTGACGCATGGCGGGAGCATCGCCGGTTGACGAGAACCTTGACTAACGAGTGTTGGGTCTCCTCCTCCTCACCACTCTCCCTCCCCTATCCACCCTGCTTAAAGCCGGACACCGAGATTCGTGAGCCGCAGAAAGTCTGCGGAGGTCAGTTAGGGGCAGTGTGGCCGGAGATCCCAGGAGGGACGAGCGGAGGACGTTGGCTGTTCTGATCTGTGTCTGGTTGTGCGCACGTAGGCCGGGGGCACATGCGAGCTCGGCCTCTCTCTGGTGGTGTTTCCAGGGGCTGCTTAGAGGGCCAGCCCGTGCCCCTCTGGGCTCAGTGGAGCTTTTCTTCCTTTGTCAGGTTTTCCGTGGGGCCGCGTCCCCCATCCTTAGCCTTTCTTTGCTCATCCCAAAATGGTGGCGTCACTGACTGTGCTTCTGGTTTTGGCAGCTGGTAAACCGTTTAAAGGTGTCTCGGGCTTCGATGATATTGCATTCTTAAAACGTGCGCGCCTCCGATCGAGTGGACTCAGAGCAAGAGGTGTGAGCGAACCCATTGGTCCTAACATGTCAGTGTTTGCTGCTCCTCAGGCGGGCCCTTCTGGTAATAGCGTGAAGGCCAGAGGCCTGATGCCAGGCCTGCGACCTGCCGACTCTTCCCTGTGTGTGTCACCGGCTCCTTGCCACATTAGGAGTTTGAATCTATGTCTAGGGGATTCTCCAGGCTGCAACGTACAAGAAAGGCGCAAACATGAATGCATGTTGCTTGTGTTGGGGGGCCTTGTTTGGCTGATTTACAAATTCAATCGAAAAACAAACCAACACACCTCATTGGCCCTTGTAAAATCTGCACTTTTTTTTTCCCTTTTGTGGAGCAAACTTTGCATTTTGGTCTTGGTTTTTTTTCCCTTTGGAATCCCCCATAATGCATTCTGTTTGCCCTTCCTTGTAGGGTCAGCCAGGAGAAAAGGGAAAGACCAGCCTGAGAGTCGGCGCCCTGGACCTTTGCCGGCCTCCCCTCCTCCTCAGTTGCCCCGCAACACGGGGGAGCAGGCTTCCAATACTAACGGTACACACCAGTTCTCACCAGCGGGGTTAAGTCAAGACTTTTTCAGCTCATCCCTGGCAAGCCCCAGCCTACCCCTGGCTTCTACAGGAAAATTTGCACTAAACTCTCTCCTCCAGCGACAGCTAATGCAGTCCTTCTACTCCAAGGCCATGCAGGAAGCAGGAAGCACAAGCATGATTTTTTCAACAGGTCCATACAGCACAAACTCCATATCTTCCCAAAGTCCATTACAACAAAGCCCAGATGTAAATGGCATGGCCCCGTCCCCCAGCCAGTCAGAAAGTGCTGGGAGCGTCTCCGAGGGCGAGGAGATGGACACTGCAGAAATCGCCCGGCAGGTCAAAGAGCAGCTGATCAAGCACAATATCGGACAGCGCATTTTCGGACATTACGTCTTGGGACTGTCTCAAGGGTCCGTGAGCGAGATTCTGGCCCGGCCCAAGCCATGGAATAAACTGACCGTTCGCGGCAAGGAGCCATTTCACAAGATGAAGCAGTTCCTCTCCGACGAGCAGAACATCCTGGCCCTCCGCAGCATCCAAGGCAGACAAAGAGGTGAGAGACTGGCGCGGGCTGGTGCCGGCACGTGAGCCCGTCACAGAGTTGTGTGTATCTGTGTCTGTGTGTGTGCGAGTGTGATGAAACATTTGTACATCACATCAGGTAAAATTCTCTCTAGTTCTATCTCATCCAGAGCTCAAGGGTGGGCCGGCCTGAGCTAAGGCTGTTAGATGTGGGAGATCCGGCCTTTGAAACACTCAGCACCCTGCACTTAGGAAACTCAGAGTTTTAATACTGCGTATCAAATTGGAGGGAATTACATGACGCACAGCATCCCGGCATGTGTAGTGTCCAGGGGTCCAGGTGGCCTTGGGTGCTGGCCTCCAGCTGGGAGGAGACCCCACACAGCCCTGCAGCAACAGTGTCAGCTGGGGCTCCGTCAGAGCTGGTGCTCGGAGCTGGTGAGGGGAGCATATCCCAGACACGTTCCCCCCACTTTCCCCCACCCACAGAAGAGGGTGCGTCCCATGGTCACCTTACCTACAACGATTATGTTCCGTCAGTGATTTGTTTAGCATTATGAGCAAAACGGGCCTGGCTTGAGCAAAGTACACACAAGTTTTATTCAAACACCCTTCCTCCTCCACCCTCCATAAAAAGACAAAACATCAGTCACATTCATAATTGAAAGAATTCCTTCCCTCTTTAAGAACAGGGGATCAGTCTGCTAAATCAATGGGGATATAGAGAGGTCATTTTAGCAGACACATTTGGAACACCCTGAAATTTAGACTCAAATGGAGAAAGGCAATGTTTTGAACAGCATCAATTTGCACCAGGAACACGGGGCGATTCATAGTGATGTTAACCGAGATTGAATGTCTCCGGATGATTAATGGGAGCTGGGGGCTGGCGGGTGATTTGCTTCGAGGCAGTTCTCCCTCCCTCGCGCCCTCCCGGCGTTGCTGCCCTAGGCCGCTCCTTGGGTCTGTCCAATCTCCTCCTGCGGTAGAGCCATGGCCCGTGCGGGCCGGCCAGCCAGCGAAGGGCCTCTCCGAAGCTTCTAGTTAACTGCCAAGTTGCACAGGAAGCCCTGAGCCCTTTCTCTAGCAACAGGCAGCTCAGATTTCATGTCACACAGCCCATATCGTCAACACCACCGTTCCCCTGATTGTTTTGTTCTTACCACACTTGTTTTTCAACAGAGAATCCAGGCCAGAGCCTGAACAGACTATTTCAGGAAGTACCGAAACGAAGAAGTGGGTCTGAAGGTATGTTGCAGGCAGGTGTTTTTCTTTGCAGTCAGTAACCTAGGAAGCAGCATGTCCTTAGCTGTGTATTTGGGTTAAAACTGTACAGTGTGATTCTGGCCTGGAACCTGATGGAAAAACAGAGCTAGTAAGTATAAAACAAGGCACGGGTTCAAGTTCACCCAGCCCCTCCCCGCTGAGCTGCCCGCGCTCTCCCGAGTGCAGACAAGGCGCAAACAGGTATCACTAAGATACAGCCCTGAAGTCCAAATCCAACCCCCTTCAGATTCCAATTACACTTTTCCCATTTTCTCAGAAGCAGGTGAAAGAATTAGAGTTGTTGCTCTGAGAAAAATCAGGGGACCGAGTCTAATCAGATACTGCTGCTTCCTCATACTTTTAACTCTGAAGTGTGTTCAAGGTCCTCCGGAGTGGACAGATTCCAAACCCAGTCGGTTCTCCCGGGGGCCTTGGCAAGCCAACTCCCACTGCACTCCTTGGAGTTGCATCTTTAATGGGGCTTCATCCCAGTGGTATACTTGTTTTGAAATGGTTTGGTGTGGTGGTTCATATTTAGTAAGGTAGTGAAAAATTAAAATACCTGGACGGCTTCCAGGAAGAGCTGGGGCCAGCCCTGGGCATGGTGGCTTCCTTGCGTCCACACGTGGGGCTGCTCCGCAGAGCATCACCGTATGACCATTAAGAGTGAATTCTTGTCCTTTAGGAATTTCTGCAGGCTTCTCTCCTTGTGCATAAATTTTAAAAAGACATTATGTGATAGTAGATTCAGAACTTCTAAGTTAAGCCTGTGCCTCTTCACCTCGTACATGCAAATGATTAACAGGCAATCGTCCTCACCCCCCGCCCCGGCCCTCCTTTCCCGCTCGCCCTGCGTGGGCTGCCAGCTTCCAGTAACTGGGCAGAGCTGAACAGAGTCCCAGGCAAAACTATTCATCGGAGTTACTTTTAAATGGCTCATGAAAAACAATGCCTTTTAATCTTTCATCTTTTTTTATCCTGGATGAAATGATTTGTTCTCCCTGGTACTAACCCATGGGCAGTGTCCAGCTCGGGTCAATGTGAGAGCGTCTCCCCTGGCAGAGTGACGTTTACTGTAAGGTAGACGCAGCCGGAAGCCCCTCCTGCCCAGTGTCTCAGTACAGGCCTTGGGGAGGCCACACCTGCCTCCTCACCATCACCAGCCTTGGCTCAGGGCTCTTTATCAGAATGACATCTTCGTGCAGCGCTGATTTTCATTCAAGGTTTGGGTTTGATGTCATTGCTGTGACTTCTCCCTGCAGGTAACATCACCACCCGCATCCGAGCCTCAGACACTGGCTCCGACGAAGCAATCAAGTCCATCCTGGAACAAGCCAAGCGGGAGCTCCAAGTGCAGAAAACTGGTATGGCTTCTGTTTCTTCAACCGCTGTCTTCCAAACTTAATTAAAAGAATTGTCATGAGTGTTCGGGTCAGCAGTAATTAACTTTTTTTTTTTTTTTTAAACAATAAGGAAGGTTTTGTTTTCAAGCAAAAAGTCGCACAGAGAGGAGCAGGTCTGTGTGATTTGTAGTTTTGCTACCAGTTACCTTTCTTCTTATAATGTCATTCCCTAGCATTGACTCAGGATTGTACCTCTCCCCTAGAATCTCCTTAACTGAACTTAAACTACCAAGTAGTTTGTGTCAAATATCCTTTCTTAAAATGCAATACAGGCTTCCGTTATTTGGTTGTTATCATACTTGACCAAACACAACTGAAAAGGAACGGGCAGCGTTAGTGGTTAGGTGCCCACCTCTGCAGCCCATCTTGGGAGTCGGGGCTCCACACTCCCTGACAGCTGCGTTTTCCGAGAGGAAAGAACTCCCACGTTTCTGCCTCTCTCTGTCCGAGCTCTGATTGCCTGCGAGGAGCACCGCGCTGCAGACTCAGACTCTCTGCAGGAGCGGAAGCCAGTGGTCTCGGTTCTCTTCTTCCTGGGGTTCAGCACACAGACACACCACGCCTGCCCCGTACCCTTGCAGCCCCTGTTCCGCAGAGCCCCGCGCCACAGACCTGGCCACAGGCACCTGCCTGGCCTGGCAGCCGTGACAGCCGAGCATGAGCCACCAGCTGGCCACCACCCTGGTCACTCATTCTTCTCCCGCCTCCTACGTGCCTTATTCAGTGGGGGTCTCGGGAGCTCAGTGCTCCCTTCTGGGTCCCGGGCCTGGGCTGGGCACTTTCACCTCGCTCACTCTGCTGCAGCTGAGTCCTCATAACCTGGAAGATGGGTTTTATTATCCTGTTATTCCTGGTTATCCAACTCAGTCTCAGAGTTAAAATAATTCACCCAAACTCATTCAATGCTAGTCATTGGGTAGAAAGCCCAGCCTCCCAGCTCTGGTCCCCGCACTTTCCCTTCTGCCGCCATATGCCTCCTCCTGCAGGCCCCAGGGTACTTGGTGCTAGTACTTGTGGGACCTCATGCCTGGCAGTGGATGGAGCTTTCAGTCCAGCGTGGTTCTTGCCCTCGTTGGCCAGAATGGAGGTTTAAGCCGGCACTGCCCACGGGTGTCTGAACAACCAGAGGCCTTAGTGGGCGGCCCGGCAGGAATTGAGAGTGGAAAGAACCGCTTGAGGTCTGGCTCCCTTCATGGCCTGTCTCCTCCCTGAGCCTTGGTTCCTTCATCTGCAAAGGGGTGGTGGCACTGCCTGCACCCAGGGATGGCACAGGGCATGTGAGATTGAGGAAGGAAGCCCCTCTGTAAAGTAGGAAGGCACTGGAGAAGAATTATGGGTTGTTGGTGTTATTTTAGGCATTTTGGGGCATCATTTAACGCACACGAAGAGCTAGTTTATATGTTTTCCTCCCCTGGCTGCGAAGGCGTATGATTTGGAGAACAAGGGACAGAGCCAGGAGTCGCATCGACCCCTGAAATGTCACATCAGAGCCGGGGCTTCCTGAAGGGCCACTCTCCACAGTCACCTGAAAACTGGTGACAGATGCACATGCTGGGCCAATCCCTGCTTCTCTTCAGTCAGACACAGCCGGGGGCCTGGCCATGTGCTTTTTAATAGCAAACAAGCAGCGATGTGGTCCATTACCCTCCCAGTGTACAGACGGGAATACTGAGGCCCAGAGATGCCTGTGACTTCCCAAGCCCACAGATCCTGGAGTCCCAGGCCAGGGACTTGAACCTCATTGTGGCTCCTCTTCCCTCTTCCCGTGGGGGAGGCTCCCTGCTGCTAGTCACGCCACTGCAAACACTTGAAGCCAGCTCACACGTGGCCAGTTACCGAGACTCCAGTCTCGTGTTGCAATTAGCTTCTAAACTTTAACAGAACCACTAGGAGTTTGGACTATAGCACAGGGGAATTGACATTAAGTTTAAAGTTCTTAGAAGGGAGGCCAGGAGGGCATGTCAGGGAGCATCTTCATGCTTCCTCTTTGTCACCCTCTCAGCTGGCGTGTGCCAGGGGCCATCAGGCCATCGAACAGTAGCAGTAGTCCTGTCCTCACGCTCAGACAAGATGCGTGACTGTTTCCTTGACTGGCAGAAGTGCTGGGAATATAGTGCAGTGTGGTTCTCCCAAGTAACCCACGTTTTGCAGGAGGCCAGGGGGAGGAGGCTGGACTGGGAGAAGCATCCCCGGCTGACAGGGTGGTTCCGCCACAGTCTCACCCCTGTGTTTGCCTCGTGCAGCAGAGCCGGCCCAGCCTTCTTCCACCTCCAGCAGCGGGAACTCCGACGATGCCATCCGCTCCATCCTGCAGCAAGCCCGCCGCGAGATGGAGGCCCAGCAGGCCGCCCTCGACCCAGCCTTAAAACAAGCGCCGCTGTCCCAGACTGACATCACCATCCTGACCCCCAAGCTGCTGTCCTCCTCGCCCATGTCGACCGTTCCCAGCTACTCTCCCCTCGCGCTCTCCCTGAAGAAGGCCCCCGCGGCTCCCGAGGCCAGCGCCTCTGCTCTGCCGAACCCCCCGGCCCTCAAAAAGGAGGCCCAGGACGCCCCCGGACTGGACCCCCAGGGAGCGGCCGAGTCTGCACAAGGAGTTCTGAGACACGTGAAAAACGAGGTGGGCCGCAGCGGCGCGTGGAAGGACCACTGGTGGAGCACGGTCCAGCCGGAGAGGAGAAACACGGCCGCCTGTGAGGAAGCCAAGGTCGAAGAAGCCAGCAGCGGGAAGGACAAGGTGAGCAGCGGCCAGCCACGGCCTGAGCGCAGCCAGCTCCAGGGACCCTCGTCGGCAGAGTACTGGAAGGAGTGGCCCAACGCCGAGTCCCCGTACTCCCAGAGCTCGGAGCTGAGTCTGACCGGAGCCAGCCGCAGCGAGACACCCCAGAACAGCCCTCTGCCTTCCTCCCCAATCGTGCCCATGTCGAAGCCCACCAAGCCCTCGGTGCCCCCGCTGACCCCTGAGCAGTATGAGGTCTACATGTACCAGGAGGTGGACACCATTGAGCTCACCCGGCAGGTCAAAGAGAAGCTGGCCAAGAACGGCATCTGCCAAAGGATCTTCGGGGAGAAGGTAGGGGTTCGATTTGAGTTCTCCCATCCCTCTTCATTGCTTAGGACCGAGTATCCATCCTGGAGCATGTGGCCATCACCCATGTTAATTACCCAAGAGCATAAGGTGTCATCCACTCCCCAGCTTCCGGGGAGGCCGGCCAGTGAGTGTTCCCGCTCCCTGATCGCATTTGCTGACCCATCGCGGCCAGGCTCAGGGCTCGGCCTCTCACCCCTGCGCTGCCCTTTCGACCTCAGTCACGCTGAGGGGTGGACGGTAAAATCGCCATTTGACAGAGAAGGATGCTAAGGCTCAGGGACGTTCACTGCCTGCCCCAAACCAGCAGGTGACTGAGTCCAAGTCCAGCCTCCGCTGCCAAGTGGAGTGAGAGGCACCTCTGCAGACTGTTTGGGCCAAAAACCATCTGATCTGATCACACAGAGGGGCTGCCATGCAGAGACCCAAAAGGGACTTGCTAGGAAAAGCTCCATGAAGCGTAACTGTGCCTTTCTCTGTAACTCAGACGGCCTTGGGTGTCGTCTGGCCAGAGAGGTGATGCGACCTGCCTGGGGAACATGCAGCTCGGGGCAGCCCAGGCACGTCTGCCCCTGTTTCCACGTTGGCCTTCCTCGGCTCAGGAAAGTGTGATCTTTCTCGCACGAGCTCCCGACCCTTTCTGTTCTTTGCCGGTAACTGAGACAGACTCCGGATGGTGGGGACTAGCCACGCCTGTAAAATCTAAAATAAACACAGTTCCCCGTATGCATCCTTTTGGATTAAGTAATGGGTCGGTAGGCACAATGGGAGCCACCTCCTGCCCTGAAAGGCACCTTCCTGAGGGAGCACATGGCTGGGGCGGCGGGGGCCACACACAGCCGTCCCTCCCGCCCGCACTGTCCTGCCGTCAGCGTTTGCGCTTCGCCGCGCTCCGAATCCTCACAATATTCGATTGTGAACTCTTTGTCCTGATTTTGCAAAAGGTGATGGGGGTGAATAGAACTGAGGATGAGCATTTAAAGTCCCTTGAAATTTCAGTTCAGTGTTGTAAAAATATCATTTGAGAACATTTAAATAGACATTTGTGCTCATGCCTTAAATTTAGCAGAGACTTAATAGCGTTGAACTTGTTTGGCCCATGAGTGCAGTTTATTCTGGAACTTGAGAACTTTTCAAAAGAGTGATCGGATGCAGCCCCTAAATATCTCTGGGCTGCATCTGTGTCCCGTGGGGGGTGTTTGTGCCTATACATATGTATGGCCATATGTGAGCGTAAGAAAACTCGGGTGTGTACACGCAACTTGTCAATTGTCTGCAGCTGAATGTCACTCCCAGACTGCCTGCCCTGTCCCACCAGCTCACCTCTGGGCCCTCACCTGTGAGCAGGATGTGATGACAGGGAGCACATCTTTCTAAATGCCACCCTGGCTTGGCACCAGCAAAGGAGACTGGCTTCCCACGTCCCCCTGGCACCTACTGCCCCTGCCTCTGGAGGGGTTCTTGGCCCAGCACCTCGGCCTTTCCTGGTGCCACCAGCAAAGAGCAAGGTGCTCCACAGCCTTGCTCCTCAGGCCTTCAGGATGACAGTCCTGCAACCTTGGCAGGATTGAGACCCGGGGTGCAAGCCCCTCCCCTCCCTGGGAGCTGAAACCTGCAGCCACAGCCCTGGCTCACCCAAAACTCCTCCCGTGCCCGGGCCTCAGCACACCGGTAATCTTGGAAAGCTTATTTCCACACCTCAAGCTGTCACCAGCCCCGGGCTGTGGGTCTGTACTCAGACGTCAGCCCTAGAAGCTCTCCTGGGTGTCGTTCACCTGTGCCAGGCCTCCACACGGCCGTGCGCGCGTCACTGAAGCATTCTGTGGCATCACGCTGATACCTGGGCACTGACAGCCGTGTGTCTTTGGTTGCCACTCCAGGTGCTGGGCTTGTCCCAGGGCAGCGTCAGTGACATGCTATCCCGGCCAAAGCCATGGAGCAAGCTGACCCAGAAAGGCCGAGAACCCTTCATCCGGATGCAGCTCTGGCTGAACGGCGAGCTGGGCCAGGGTGTCCTGCCCGTTCAAGGGCAGCAGCAAGGGCCAGGTAACGGCAGCCCCGCCTGGGAACGGGGCTGGGGAAGGAAAGATCTGTGGAGGAGCCGGCCACCACCCTGGAAGGGCCTGGCCACAGCAGCTCCACCTGGGCCACCGCAGGGAGGGAGGAGGGGACTCTGCTCAGGGATACACCCAGCCACCCTCCCCTGTTGGCTGGCGCAGGGAGGAAGACAGCTGCCCCCTTCTTCCACAACCTGTTGCCATGGGACTGACTTTAGTTTTTAGGAGAGAGAAGATTATGCCTGGCTAATTTTATAAGCAGCAGAAAATGAGTTACCAATTAAGAAAATGCTATTTATACATAAATATAGGTAAAAGTCAAGTAGCTAAATCAGGGAGTCGGGAAGGAAAATCAGCCAAAGGCACAGACGCAAAAAGGATCGGGCTCTGGCTTCCGCCTGCTTCCAGCCCGGGCCTGGCTCTGTCGCAGCTCGCGGTGCAGGCCTGCGGCCCCCGTGCCAGCCCCGCCCTGTGAGGAGTGGGGCCTACCTCAGCCGATGCTGCTCAGTTAGGAGGCTTTAAATCCGGGGCTTCATTTCCTCCTCTAATCGTGACCCTTCTTTTTCCTCAGTCCTGCACTCTGTGACATCGCTACAGGACCCCCTGCCGCAGGGCTGTGTGAGCTCAGGTAACCAGCTGATTTCTGTTGGTTTTATATGAAATATAAATACATTTTATGTTTTCCTGTTCTCCGGTCCATCCCGGGGAGACTCAAAGGGACAGGGACCCCTCATTCTGGATTTGATGAGCTGAAAATACAGTGTCCTCTTGGCAAACTGGGTCCCTCGAGGTCCCATTTTCTACTGGAGAGCACATGGGCAGCCGCGTGAAGAGGCTCCTATATAATGTTTCCTCGCTCGCTCTAGTCCTGCTGCAGCCTGTTGGTTTCCAGGCACGGAGCCTCGTGCAGGGCTGGGGTCTAAGTCAGAGACAGATTCCTCGCTCAGTGGCTCATGGTCTGATAGGAAGCGACAGGTACAGGTAGGTGTCGCTCTCCCAGTGGGGTCGTGTCAGGGGGACTCCGGTCCATCTGGGAGGCCTCCAGGCAGGAGGGTGGGGAAGGTCGGAGCCTGAGGCAGGCGCTGGGTGGGGCAGCAGGAAGGATGTGGCCAGGAAGGCCCCGGGAACAGCTCAGGTGTGAGTGGCTGGTGAGCTGGGGACGCCCAAGAGAGTGGCCGAGGCTGGAAACGGAGCGTGGGTGCAGGCTGGGGCGGGGGCGTGGTGCAGGCTGAGAAGTTCGGGTGCCCCCTGGCAGCATTTGAGAGCCCGGAGGTCTTGGAGGCACCTGAGGCCTCCGGCTGGACCTGTCCTCTCTGCTGCCAGGCCTCCCAGCGTGGTGCCTGAACACAGCCTGAGCCCACCAAGGCTGACCCTTGGCCGTGGCTCCTGGGCTCCCTCATATGTTCCCTCATTTCTGCGCCCAACATTGTAGCAGAGTTTTTCTCACCCAGCTTTTCGGAGCCGCCACCATCATGAGCCGTTGCTCTTTTTTCCTTTCTCTATTTTTCTAAACATGTTGCTTAGTCTCCATATCCCATTGATTCATTGAAAACACAAACAAAGCTAAGTGAGGAGCACAAAGCCCGCCAGCTTGCTGGAAGCTTTACGAGGGGAAACATGTGTAGCGCGGGGAACAGCTGGTTGGCAGCAGCGGCTGCTGCTGCAGGAGCCCCCGCCCACGCGCAGATGCAGCCGGAGCGCGGCAGTGGCATCAGAGTTCCCGGTGGAGATCTTTGTATGTTTTCAGCGTTCTGATTTGATTTGGACCAAAGCGGAGGGCAGAAAGCTGTGTCTCACCCGCGCCGCAGGTTCTTGGCTAGACATCTAGATGGAGCGAGCGTCCATCAGAAGAAGGATCACTTCGTTTCTGGGTTGGCCAATTTAGTTAGCAAGCACCAGAGAACTCGCCCTGCACTGGCTTGCGTTCAAAATACTCCAGGGGAAACAATGGACGTAGCTGTTTGCGCTCGAGTTTTGCGGACATTTGCATGAAAAATTAGCCTTGCCTCCTGCCCTCGTGGAAGGTTGGCCTCCCCTAAACTCCCAAGAGTATTTGCTGCCCCATCCGAGGCAGGACTGGACTTGGCAGAATGAGACTAATGTTTTCTAGATCAAAACCCCTTTTTCCTAAATAAAACAGGAAGTTTCCCTGGAGGCCAGGTCTGTTATGATCCATGCCAGAACCACCTACTTGTCGGAACAAATCCTTAAAGAATGGCTTTTCACTTTTTATTGTAGTAGATCGTCACTCATAAGACAGTCACATTTCCAACGTAGGAAAAACACACTGGGCTCCTAAGAGGAATGTCAATGATATTTGTAAAATATCAAATTACTTTATAGAATAAAGTCACTTAAAACTCTTGGGGAGCCTGCAGATTAGAGGAGGGAGAAACAAGCAGTGAGCCCCGGGAGAAGACCAAACGCAGCAGAACTTGCCAGTGGCATTTAAGAAGAGGCGGCAGGTGGGCCTGTCCCTGCTCACCCCAGCAAGGGAGGAGGTTGAGCACAGGTCACTTACCCCAAGCCCCTCCGATCTGTCAGCCGCAGGGAAGCCCCCGGTAGAAGCAATCATTATGGTGACCTTGGAGAAAAATGGAAAAATATTTCTTATATAATAATACAATTTTAAAAATTTTGTACATCATGGTAACAGCTAAGCAAAAATGTTTCTCTGGGCCAGAAAGACTGGAAGGTACTTGTCAAGATAAAAAGCAAGATTACCGTATGATGGCAAGATTATGGGTGGTAGTTTTCCTTGTTTGAAATGTCTTTATCATCATATCTTTTCAAGAGGGTTTCTAAAAATTAAAGTAGCTATACTTTCAGTATATAGAATTTAGATTAGAAAATTAGAATTATTTTCTGAAAGTGAGAAAGGCCCCCACCATCGGGTAAAACTCTTCATTCAGTGCCTTAGCCTAGATTTGATTTTATTTTTTTCTCTTTTATCAGAATAAGTCAGTCAAAGTAACTGTAGGTGCTCTCCAGACAATTATTCTAACCTTTGTTTGAGCAGCTGAAAAGATTGTGGGATAAATCCTTGGGATGAATGACTATAGGAGACTCTGGAATCTTCTCTGACAGTGTCTCTGGGGGAGCTTTCAGCAGTGTTCACCCTGCTGGCAGGGGGAGAAGCCCTCTGTCCCTAAGATTGCCACAGGATTCTGGTTCCTGCTCTCACCATGGCTACCACAGAGTCCTTCCCAAGTGGTCCCTAGACCCAGAAAGATGCTCTGTCCTCAGCGGTGGCCCCATCCACCCTCTGCCTGAAACAGCTCAGCGTGGCAGACCCAGATGGCTGCAGGCAGGTAACTGTACACCTGGCTTGGTTCGTTCCTGAATACTGTGAGAAACACTTAGTATCTGAGAATCTGGCCTCTGAGCTGGCCTGGCCTCCCTCCCAGGTGGGCAGGGACTTCGGAAGGCTTGCCTTCTGTCCCCTCGGCCAGTTGCAGCCCTTGAGTAAGGGCTGCTCACAGCAGAGGTGGTGGGGGCTGAACGAGGTGGCTCTGTGTGTGGTTGCCATGGCGATCAGGTGCCAGGTGCCAGGGTGGCCTCCCTAACCTGAGCAGCAAGACGCTGACCCAGGATCCGTTTCCCTCACTGCAGATCCCTGGCACCTCCTCCTGCCCAGCTCTGTCGTCCCCCAGTGCCGCCATTTGCTTTGGGGATTTATGTGTCAAACTTGCTGATCAGTTTTACAATGAGGAGAGAGAAACCACGTTCTCAGTTGCATCATCTCTTTTTTCCTCTTGGTGGATATAAACACCTCTGAATGTTCCTTTGAGAACACTGAGGTGACAGCCTTGGGCATGAAGAAAACCTGATGCCATTTTGAACCACCAGTGTCACTAGTGACCCGTGGCTTTTTCTTGGAAGCTGTTGAGGCCTCAGTAAAGAGTGAGGTGAGCACTAGCTTCCACGCCAGTCATAGAAGTAACTTTTTTTTTTTAAGAAAAGAGGTTTTTAAAGGACTAATCTCCAAATCAGTTACCTTTTAATATATTTCCTGATAAGTCTTAATTTTCTACGAACATTTTTGTGCCGATTTCTTTAACAATACTAAGTGCCTTGGTCGGGGGAGGTGAGTGGTTCTAACCAGGGTCATCTTTGATCTAACTGGGACAACTACATTTGAAGATGCGGTTGCAGGTGGTCCTTGGGAATCGATTCTGTGTCTCCTTCTTTGTCTGTCATTGCCGACATCGTCCATCACTCCCGGCCCCGCACTGCTCTGCCGTCGCAGGGCCCCTAGAGAGGAGGGGGAGCCCGTTAAGATGTGTTTTCTCAGAGTGTGGTCCGCTTGTCAGCTGGCAGGTTTTTTTAAGGGACGCGAACTTTGAGGTCCAACGAAGGTGTATATGTGTCAGTGGCAGGTACAAGGTGGACAGACATGACCTAGTAAGCCACTGGATCATCTCTTTTTTTCTTTCTCATTTCTTAAAACTCATTTTCTCTTCACACTTCCTTGGGGTGATTAAGCTTTTTACCCTGGGGGGTAGGAAAATTAGGGAAAGGAAAGAGATTATCCTGGATGTGACACCAGTCGTACAACACATAGAAGGAAGAGAAGAGCCACCCAGCACCCGCGGCTTGGTGCCTATTTAATATGGGAGTGTTTTTTGCTGGAGCTAAAAAGCTCCTACTTCTCCGCTTTCACGCTGGCTTCAGGTGTGTTGTGGCGAGCTGTCCAAGCAGAAGGGTGGCCTGGTCCCCTCAGATTAACCATAAAATATCCAGCTTTTCTGCGGTGTGGTGTTAGTCAGGAACTGTGGGTTCCAAGCCTTCTCTGCCCATGGAGAATTCCACAGTGCATGTCGCCGTTCTCAGTCAGCAGAGTATCAGCTGCCTCTTTGAGAGGACAGCTGCTACGGTCTGTCTCTAACGTGGGTGGTCCGACGGGGCTGTGGGCCGTTGTGGCCTCACACAGCTGGGAGGTCCCCGTGGCCACAGCCCCCACCGTGGACAGGGCCTCATTCCTTTTTCATTAATGTGCATCGTGGCAGTTCGCTTAGTGCCCACCAGACAGCCAGGAAACTATGTCCAGGGTTCCAGGGCTTTGAACTCTGTGATAGGATTCAGTGTCCTTGAATAAGCTCCCCTACGTCAGTGACGAAGGTCAGGGTGTGGCACATTTGGATAGCGTGTTAACAGGAAAAGGAGGGGCCGATTGCACCCCCTGAAAATTTCATAGCACTTTCTAAAGCAGGCAGAACTCTTCACTCAGTGCCTTACATAGATTTGATTTGATTTTTTTTCCTATTTCATTGCAATAAATCAGTGACAGTAACTATTGGTTCGCTTCAAACAGAATTATTTCAACATTTGTTTGAGTAACTGAAAAGATTTGTATGTAACTGATTTACAAGCTGCCACAGACAACTGATCAAAAACAAAGAGAAACACAGACTAGAAAGCGCCCTTTCCTGAGCAGGTGGCTGCCGCGCGTCACCTGGCCCAGGATGTCACCCTCTGTGCCACCCCTGTCATTGTGGTTTCTTTCTCTCTTGGTTGTAGACTGCATTGGGACATTTTGGTTTTATCAAGAGTGGCACAGGAAAGAACTCTCCACTCGGATGTCAGAAAAGGCAGGTGTCTGGATTCAGACCCAGCCTGCCTTCCTGGCAGCTGCCGTCCGGCGTGTGTGGGCTCGGGCTGCGGGGAGACCCCGGCCCTGAGGGGGCTGAGGAGGGCAGAGGGGTGAGGGAGCAGGACGCTGCAGGTGGCGAGCCCTGCGGGTGCACAGGTTCGGAGACGGAGAAGATCGCAGCCTGTATGGAGCCTTCGAGAAAAGAAGAAACATTAGAAGCCCCTGATTCGGAGGCCTCTTTCTTTTTAGGAAAGTAGGTGATGGAAGAGCCTCTCGGTGTAGAACACTGTTGATATCGCTGCCTTAGGGCTCCAGTAAGAAGAACCGGGCAGACTGGCAGGACAGGATGGGGGCTGCCAGCTCCCGCAGGTGCCCCACCCCCAGCTGGGTACTGTACCTGCCCCCTCAGCTCCAAGCACCCTTCCCCGTGCGCTGCGGTTCTCGCCGCTCACGTCAGGAGCTCACAGGGTGGAGGCCAGGGAGGGTGTTTGGAGTTCAGGGAAGACACCCTCATCTACGAACCAAGGACAACAGGGGCCACAAGTTCATGAGCAAGGGAAAGAGCTCTCTCCTGACCATGGAGCAGGCGGGGTGGGGCCTACGTAGCCCCAGTGCATGGAGAGCAGGGACCACCAGGAACACCCAGAGACGGCTTCGGCTGCTGCCGAATGCACCCCAGGCAAGCCAGACAGCGCAGGAGTTGTCTGGGGCCACAGGGTGGGGCCTATGGGGCTCAGAGAACCTTCCTAGGGGCGTTAGCCGGAGGACTGCAGACAGCCCAGAGCCCACGGGGCAGCGGTGAGGAGGCTTCGGACACAAGGAATGTGAGCCCCAGAGCCAGCCAGGGACCTGGGGGCAGCCCCCAGGGGTGAGGAGACTCCCCAAGGCCCACCAAGATGGACTCAGGTACGGAAACGGTGCTCTGTGAAGTTACCTCTAATCAACTTCCATTCAAAAGATTTCAGCCTTCTCAGCTGAGCTAAGGCAGAAAGGGCTGTGCTCATGCCGAGACTTTGAGGCAGGCTGTGCAGAGGGAAGGCCAGGCGGGTCTGTGGATGGCCCCTGAAAGCCACAGGGAAGGAGGACGTGCTGCTTGGAAATTTCCCTCAACGTGTGACTTGTCAGGATGGCTGCCATGACTTCAGTGGAATGTCCCATCATCGCCACGTGGGCCCTGCTCTCTCAGCTCTCCAACCCTCCACACATTGTGGGATGTGATCCTGAAAACACGGCCCGCCATGGTAATGCAGGGAGGCATTTCACTCCTGGGCAGCCTGGCCTGTCCCCGCTCAGAGGACACCGCACCTGCAGGTCCCCAACGGGCATCCTGGGGCAGTCAGCCACTGAGCGCCACAGCCCACTTGATGTTTTGTTCCAAAGCAACAAACATCATTGTCCAGTGAGGAAAGCGCCCTACAGAGGCTTCCCGCGCCCGCCACACGTCCTGGAGCCCCAGCTCCTGGCACTGTCACCCGCCATGCCCTGGGAAAGAGCACTCTGGCAAACTCAGCCCCGAGGTTCTCTGTTCCTAGAGCAGGATTTGTCACTGTGCCTCACCAGAGTGTGCAGAAGCAGTAGCGCAGAGTCACAGATTTGTTTGACTTTTTTAAAAAATATATGATTTGTAGAGTTTTTTTAGTAAGTAAAATGCACCATGGTTACAAAATGCAAGCTTTAAAAGGGTTACACTCCTTTTAAGAAATCAGTCACTCCCCCAGGGGCTCCTGTCCCCAGCTTTTCACGCATCCTTCAGGACAGTCAATGCAGCTACATGTTTGTTCCACGGATCGGGGCTGTGCAAAATTCCAAGGCCCTGTGCCTTTTTTTTTTTTTTTTTTTTTTTTTTTCAGCACATTACAGGGGTACAAATGTTTAGGTTACGTATATTGCCTTTGCCCCACCTGAGTCAGAGCGTGAAGCGTGTCCATCCCCCAGATGGTGCGCACCGCACCCATTTGGTGTGAATATCCCCATCTCCTCCTCCCCCCTCCCATGTGCCTTGCTTTTCTCACTTAAGCGTTTATCCTGGAGACCTTCCTCCATCAGTACGTGAAGAATTTTCCCCTCTTTTTGCAGCTATGGGGAATTCCTGTACCTGGCTGTACCATGTTTTATTTAACCAGCCACTACTGAGAGATATTTGAGATTGATTTTTAATAGTAAAACTTAAGAAACTGCCCTGCAGTGACCACCCATGAGCCCGTGTGCAGCGTGGTGGGCTCATAGCCAGCTGCCAAGGGCCCGTCCTGTCTCTGCCACTTAGTGACTGTGTGGCTTTGTGCAAGTCACTTAACCTCTCTGTGCCTCGGTGTCTTCTATAAAATGGGAAAAATAAAGCACCTACCTCCTAGGCTGTTGGGAAATTTAAATATGTTCATGTATAAGAGCTTCTAGAACAGCAAGGCTGGCACAGAGTGAGTGCTATTTAAATGCTTGCTTTTCTGTCGCCACTACTATTGTATGTTGTTTTCTGTGTGCACAAAACACTGTAGAATAACAGACACGCACACGCGACACATGAGACGTGTGGCTTGAAAACGGAAGTCCAGTCGCTTGCTGACCTCTTTGGTGGAGATGGTCAAGTGTAGTTGTTGCCGGGCGTTGGCGACACCACTGGTCTACCGAGGGGCGACCTGCGTATGGCTCTCTGGACTCTTGGCTGCTATGAAATGCCATTTCCATCTCTGAAAGTTACCTGTCCATCAACCATTCCTTAAAGTTGACACAAAACCTTGAGCTTCAGGAGTAAGACTACAGGTTGTCACTCAGGCCTTTGGGGCAAGCTAGCATGGAACCAGGCAACCTGGGCTGGAAACGGGGTGGCTCTTGGCAACGGTGAATGATAACACAACTGTTGTCATTCTTTTGGTGGCTTTGCCTGCACCCTCCATCCTGGCGCTCCGTACCTCCCCTTTTGGAGAAGCCCCGGCAGGCACAGCCAGGCCTGTGGACACGTCTCCTTTCTCTCGCCATGAGGCTTTCCTTGGAAAACAGAATTTACAGCACACTGCACATTCAGTACAAGAGGCTAAAGTAGGTCAGAGGAGCAAGTGAGGACTTCAGTTTCCAGTGGTTCAGTTCCAGAGAAGGAATGAAGAAGTTTAAATGCCTAGTAATCCTCAGGTGATTTTAGAAAGGTATGGGAATGAAATGACAGAACTGATGTGTGTTGGCAGAAGTGTCTGCAGGAGCAAGTGCCAGGGCCCTACGAACCTGGTCCCCAGGTCCTGGAACCACACTCAGAGAAAAGGCAAAGCCACACTTCAAAACAAGGGACAGAATTGGCTTCAGATTATAAATAGACAAATATTAAAAAAAAAGATCCATGACAAAACAAACAACTGGTAGAAAAACAGACACCTTGGTTACCTTGGGATCTGTCCCGTGTGTTTCACCAGGGACCTATGCAGGGGAAGGGGAGGGATGATCGACAAGTCAATGGTGGCGTTGGACCTGGGTTTATGAAGTTTGGCCGTGGACAAGTGACAATCCATCTTGCCTAAGATGGAGGATCCGTGCTTCTTGAAACCCCTTCCAGTCTAAATTCAATGAACATACAGATAGTGGCCCGAGGTCCCTTCCTCGCTGCAGGGCAGCCTGACCATACAGCTGTCGTGGCTTCCCTCACCAGTGCCCCAGCCCCAGCCCCACGCAGACTGGCTCATGGGCCGTGCTCAGCTGCCCACAAGGAGGAAGGAGGGGAGTCCCTCCTGGCACTGTCCTGCATAGCACAGGGGCCAACCGGGAAGCTTCCGTCACTGGCTTCATCTTGATTTCGTGTTTTGCTCTTCCCTTTGGAACTGGGCTCCTAAATATAGCCGGAGTCTGAATTGGCAGAGGTCGGGTTTGTCCTTTACAGGAAGGCCAAAATTAGTCTGTCATTTGGCACCTAAATAAAGCAGCCAAACTGCCTTTGTACCAGCTTTGCAATTAGGAGGGACTGAAGTTGCAACATTTTATTTGATAAGGAAATGTTTATGGAAGCCGAAGCAACACCTCTGAACCCAAAATGCTGAGGAGAGAGGGCACATGGGCCCAGAGGGACATTCCCGAGTCACTGTCAGACCTTCTCGTTCCTGAGTTAAGGTCGGTTTTGTTTCACATGGTTTAAAATACCTCATGAATTTGGCAAAGAGGATCAATACTCCACAGAAATAGCACTCTGAGAGAACAGCAGTGGTTACTCTGATTTTTTGCAGGAAAAGGAAAATCTGTCCAGAGTGCCTGGAGCTGGGTTAGCAGAGGGACTCCCCGGGGGCAGCAGAGAGATGTTCTAATCAATTACCACATCATAACACTGATGTATGATAATTACCGAGTGTTTCTCCTGAGATAGTGCAGCATTTGGCTGGGATGCAGTTCTTTCATGGTCCACTGCCTGATTAATATGCAAATAATAGGCTGATTGCATGATGAATGCAGAAAATGAGTTCTCTGATAACGTGAGCACTGAAGCGGGAAGATGATAAATTACTTTTACTGACTGTCCTACATTAAGTACCCTTTCTCAACAATTTCATCACAAATTAAGTAAAGCAGTGTGGAGAGATTAGGAGGATGTGTAAAATAATGTACCTTAATGGCTTTTCTAATACCATCTCATATAAGGAGAATGTCACTTGGTCCCACTCAGCGTGGCCCCAGGCCCTCGTGGGGCCAGATGAGTTCACTCACCTGCGCGTCGGGCTCAAGGCAGGGAGCAGCCCTCCACGCCATTGGCTGTGGTCAGCCATGGATTCTCGAAGGAACATTCCATCACAGCCCAAACGTCACCACCCGCTCACCAGGCTGCCTGGCAGCATCATCGAGAAAGGGACAGGCTGCTCTCAGGACAGGCACAGATGGACACTTCCAAGCCTGCTGCCCACCACGCACCTGGGGGAAAGGAGTGTTTGTGAGCTACAGGCCTACAAGACTCAGAAAGAAAACAACATTTAAGACCACCATTTAGCTCCTCCAACTCTCAGAAATCTGGGAAAATTAATTCCACCATCAGAACAGCCGTGTGAGCTGCCTGGTGGAGAGAGTGGCTTGGTGAGGGATGGGCAGGTTTGCCCAAGGCCAGAAATGAACCCTGGAGAAAAAGAGAGGACGCACACACTCACACACGCACGCTCACGCAGTGATTAATCTTTGATTACAGCAAAGCAATTTAACTAGAGGGTTTGTTTTTTCCCATCTCGGTATTATATATTTAGACTGTTTGTATGACATACATTTTCTCTTAATGCACAGGGATGCATTGATAAGTGTTCATACGCACAGCTGGCTCGGTTAATAAGGTTATTGAAGGTAATTGGCAAGCATTATTTCTAAATCAGCGTGGATCTGGAGAAAAGCTGGAGCAGGGCAAGCACTGTGCTCCTGAAGCGGGGCCAACTGTGTCACCCAGTGTCACTTCAGCAGTCTTGCCAGACTGTGAGTTCCCTACAAAAATTGAATTGTAATTTAAGCAGGGTTTTTAATTTTTAATATCTCCAAGCTCTGCTTTTGATGTGCATATTTCCTTAAGAGCTTATAAAAGATACACAAGAAAAATGAGCCCTGAGGGAAAGCAGACTTAACTCCGAGTCCCTGGCAGGGTCCCCTCCCGGCCCATGGGTGGGCTCTAGCCCACCACAGGACCATGTCACCTCTGCGGCTTCTCCTCGCGCGTCTCCAGTCAACACAGGATTTCTAAGGTAGCTTTCCCCAGTGTGGCCTCCCAGCATGGGGAGAAGGAAAGAGCGTGAAGAAGCATCCCAGGTGGGAGGGAGGTCCTGGGTCACACACGGACGTGGTGTCTCATTAGAAGAGCTGAGCGAGTTGACTCCCTGGCAGGGGCAGTGAGCATCTCGCTCCCCTGGGCTGTGGCCAGGCCATGGGGAGGACCAACTGCCTGCAGGGCCAGAGACCGCCTGACCCTGGGCCTCGTCCCCCCAGAGCTCCTTCTCGAGGTGAGTGGCCTACCCACCCCAGGGCTCCTGAGCCAGCCTGGCAGACGGCCTTTGGCTCCCCACTCCACGTGTGCACAGCTCTGTGCCCGCTGAGCACCCCGTCTTCAGGCAAGTGTCCCCTCGCTCAGGCCAGCTCCATCTTTACACAATGCACATCTGACTGGTCACTCTGCTGTCCAGCCTCCCTCGGGTTCAAGTGCCACTTGCTTAGTCCACAACTCGGCCTGTCTTCAGATTCTTCTTTCCCCACCTCCTCTCGTGCAGGTGCCCCTCCCCCCAGGTCCACCCTCATCCATTCTCGTCCCCAGCTCCGGTGTGACAGGTGCTGTGAGCAACCACTGCCCCAGGCTCCTTGTTACAGTGACCTGCTTACAGAGGTCGGTCTTCCCCCCCTTTGGCTGCAAGTTCTGGGAGCACAGGGGCTGCCTTGCTGCCATCTGGACCCCCGGGTCCTCTGGCACCCCGCAGTGCATAGAAAGCCCCCTTATTCCCTGAAAGGCACAGGACGCATCTTTAAGAGGCTGAGAAATTACGTTTGGGCAGGTAAGATATAAACAGCACAAGTTAAATAACCTTGACTTTATTAAACAAGTTTCCTTTGTTAATAAATAAAGTATTTTGGCTCCTATGTCATTGTAACAGTTACTTAGGCAGAGTTAAGAAAATAAATTGTTCACACACACCCCTGCCCCCCCAGCACCCACTAGGTGCCAGGGACTTTTAGCTCCTCTTGTCTTACTCCAGTCCTGGCAGAAGGGTGAGAGAGGAATCATTGCTCTTCCATCTTACAGAAGAAACTAGTGCCGACAGGGGGACAGAGGTGCCACCCAGCTTGGCCCCAGTTCCTGGCTTGACCGTCCCACTCCCAACCATTTCTCAGGTTACTCCTTTATGTGATTGAAAAAAGAAAAAAGAGATTTGTTAAGTTTGCTGCTGAGATTTTCAGTGATTTATGGCAACCTGGGGCTGCAGAGGGCCATGCTACTGCTTGATGCCGCCGTGTGGGAGTAGACCTCAGGAGTTGCACCTGCACGCTCCCCCGCCAGTGTAGACGCAGGCGCTCACCTTGGAGAGAAGCCCGTTTGCAATGTGGCCCCTTTGGGTGCGTCTCTGATACTCCTCAGTACGTGGCTGGATTGCACTCGTTTCCTTCTCAGTAGGAAAACAGCACAGTAAGCGGTGGGGGAAGCTCCTGAGTGTCTCTGTGACACCTGTTAAATACAGTAGCCACCTGCTTTGTGTCAAGCTCTCATTAATGGGTCAAAATATTAAATACCACTCGTACTCAAGAAAACGCCACGTTCCTGTATTGGCCGTGTCTAAGGGTGACACGTGACTAGAGGACTATGGTAGCGCTCCGACAAGGGCTGTGAGTGTCTGCTGCTCAAGTCAGAGCCAAGCCTCGGGAACCGACAAGCCCGTCAGCACCACCGCCACCGAGGAGGGACTTGGTGAGAAATTTCAGAGCTGGTCATGCAAGCAGGTCTCATGTCACTGTGTGGTACAGGCCTCACCCACGGGTGATGAAGGTACAAGAGGTCAGAGTAGCGTGGCTGTTCACCTTTGATGCACAGAAGCTCATTCTATCTAAACAGACTCCGGCCGTAACCGCCAGGTGGCAGGTCTCTTCGGAGCACAGGGTGAGCACTCGAGTGAGTCCCCATGTTCAGGGCAGGTTTGGCGTCCACGTCAGGATCTGTCCATCTGAACTCGGCTGGGAAGCGTTCTGGACTGGTGGGGTCACCACTGCCAAGGCCCTCAGGCCGGGCAGGGTCCTTCCAGGCCCCTAGGGCTCCTGCTGGACCTGGGATGTCTGCCGTGCGCACCCGAGAGCTTGCCGCCCGTCCTCGCACCCTGCGCCGCTCACCACCGCGCCGAGGCCCCAGCCCTCCCCCTGGCGTCCTCACTCATTCACACTTAAATGTGCCAGGCCACAACCACCCCCTTCTCCCTGCTAACCTTCTTCCTTTCTCCCGCCTTGCCGTGCCCGTCTGTCTTTATAGGCACATGGAATTTCCTGGCTTGGCACGGGCTCAAAGCCTAAACTATGGACATAATGAAAAGTGGTGCATCAGACCAGCCGCCAGTTAAATAATGTTTGGGTTCTTGTCAGAATGTCACGGAGTACCCTGTCATTTTGTTTCAGCAACTTGTCCTTCTGAACGTACAGTTCGCCTTATGGCATGCCAGCAGTAAAAATGTCACTTACAATAATTACTTTTTGGTGAAAATGCTTGCTGACTTCCTACCTTCAAGCTGTTTTTTACACAGTGGGGAGATAATAAGAAATGACTTTATCCTGACTGCTCAAATGAACACTAAATGGAATTTGGGTTATTATTACTGCAGATAGAGAGCTGGGTATGGAAATTTAAACAGTGGCTCGGATAAACTGCAGAGAGATTTGTCTCTGAAAATTATGGTGGGTGCGTGTTTCCAGTTGGCTCCTATTGAAAACCTAAGGCAGCTGTTGTTTGCCTGCTGTTTTTGGAATGTAATATTTTTCATAATCCTTTTATAGTTCCTGAATGCCTTCTGTATCTCAGAGGGCCTCGAGTCACTGTCTCTGCTTTCTGTAGCTCACTAACCAAGCTCCTCTTCTGCAAGATTCAACACCTGGCAAAAAATTAATTCACATAGATCACTTTTTAAATGTAACACCTTACTATTGCTGTCAAAACTGGATGGATGGGACTGGGTAGGGGATTTTCAAATATGCAAATTACCCGTTTTCTATTGTCTCAGTCTTGTAAGCTGCAGACTCCTTGAAAGCAAGGTTTTGTCTAATTTCTCCATTATCCCAAGGCCTAACAGAGTACATGACAGAGTAGATGCTTTAAAAATGTGTGAGTGAGGGAATGAATGAAGGCAGGCTGTGATCCAGAACCCCCATGGGTGTGGGCAGGTGGCCGCATGGACAGAAGCATCGAGCCTTTCCACTCCTGACCTGTTTCCAATCCGTGTTCCATCCATGTGACTTTGGCCAAGCCGAGTTGCCTGTCTGAGCCTCAGTTTCCTCGCTGGAGAATGTGGGGTGTGTTCCTACCGCAGGGCCGTTAGGAGTGAAGGAAACCATGTGTAAACGCCCTCAACACACGCCCCACTCACACTTGGTGTGAAATGTGCTCTGGTTCCCTTCCCTGATCCCACGAAGGGATTGGCTCTTTTGTGACTCGTGGTTATGTTTTTGAGCTTTGCACGTGCTGACAGGTGGATGGTAGAGAAGCCGTGTCCTGGAAAGCAGGCCCCGTCACTCCCACCTCTAGCAGACACTCGGGGTGCAGGGCAGGCCCCACTGACTGTACGGAGGGCTATCTAGAGCTGGACCATCCAGCCATTGCACCGTATCTTCTGTCAAATGTGGGAAGTGACTGTGTCTATTTCACATTGGGAGGCGGCTGTGAGGGTTGACTTTGTTCCTCCTATACACTTCACTCAGTGCCTGCACACAGTAAGGGCACGATGAATGTCAGCCTAAACAGTGGCTGCTCTTACAAATGGCAAGGTGGTGGGCTTTCTTTCCATGGTCTTCCTCCTAGCCCCATGATGCCCTGCTGCCACGTGCCCCTCCGTGAGTGGCTCACTGGGCACCTGCCACCCAGGCCTCTCCCCTTCCTCTCCCCACCCCTCCCTCTCCTAAACTGCTCTTAAACCTGCATCTCTCTCCATACCTGCCTCCCACTCTTCCAGCCCTCCAGTTCTTACCACCCTGCTGTGTGTTCTCAAGCTCCTTCTCTGTGCGGAAGCAACAGTGAACTTACTTACTTTCTTACTTTTTAATATTAGGTCAACACTACTCCAAACATAAAGAAAACTCTAGAATAATGTAGTAAACACATACCTACCCATCATCCAACTTTAGCATTAACTTTTGGTCATAATTTAATCCTATGTTTTTAATAGAAATAAGACATTAAAGATAGAGTTGAAGCCCCCTCCCTAATTTTATTCCTCCTAGGAGTAGACTGCTGTCTACCTTGGATGTGCTTTTTATCATTCGCGTGCGTGGTGACAGACCCTCACTACTTACCTCAGTAGCCACACACCATACGTAGTGTATGCAAGCTTTCAGGCTTTATGCAAATGTCATGCTCTGTTTCTTGTCAGCGTCTTGCTTTGGGGACTCCTCATTAGGCCTCTGATGTGGACACACGTGGCTGCAGTTCTTACATTCTCGCTGCTGCCCGCAGCATAACAGCGTACTGTGTGAGCGTGCCACAGTTGAGATACCTCGTCTCCTGGTGATGGACACTGTTCCCAGTTTTTTCCTATTTCAGACAAGACCTCAATAAACTCTCAGTGCCCACTTCAAGTCTGCAAAAGAGAAGCAGTGCTAGGTGCAGGGCAGCCCCATCTTGGAGCGGGCCTTTTCCCGGCTCCCATTGCACTGGGATTAAAACACAGACACCAGACACAGCCAATTCCAAGGCCCTGACCACCCAGCCACTGGGGCCTCTCTCACCACACTGAGTTCCATTCATGCCTCAAACCCACCAGCTACCCCAGGTTTGGTAACTCCAAAACGTCTGGAACAATCTACCTCTCTTCTTACCATTCCTACCCCTCTTAACTTACCTGGCTAATTTCCTGCTCATGCCTGTAATGTCCCTTTTCCAGGACATCTCTCTCATCCCTAGGCAGATGTCCCTGCGCCCCTGCTGTGTACCCCCATCTGTCTCCCACCAGAATATCCATCAGCCTGTAGGTATTTGCTGTTTCATAGCTGTCTTCCCTGCTAGCTGCGAGCTCCAGGGGACAGGGCCACCTCTGATCTGTTCTGTGCCGTGTTCCCAGTGGCCTAATGACATGGCCTTCATTCATTCTTTCCACTAGCACTTTATTCCTAAGTACATTTTTACTAAAGTATAATTTACATGTAGTAACATTCACTCTTCACTCAGAACTGTTCTGTGAGTCTTCCCAGTCAAGATATAGAATAATTCCATCGTCCCCCAACTATTCCCTCATGTCCCTTCGTAGTCACTTCAGGCTCCCCCACCCCCACCCCTTAGCAACCCTGGTCTGTTTTCTGTCCCTATAGTTTTACCCTTTCTGGACTGTCATCCAAATGCATCACACAGGATGCAGCCCTTTGAGTTGCACCAGTGTCCCCATCATGTGCTGGGCACTGTGGAAGAGCAAGGTGTCAATCCCCAGGTGTACGTTGCATGTAGGCCTTTAGAGAAATAAACACATTTCCATACAATTTAGTAACTACTCTTTAAAAAAAAAAAAAAAAAACCATAAAATTCAGATTGTGTTTACCTAGCCCCAGCTATGTGGCAGCTTCCTTCCTCACGACAACCCTGTCTGCAGTTTTCAGATGAGGTCACCAGGGTGTTGTAAGAAGTCAAGAATCACATTCAAGTTAACACAGCTGGCTAGTACAGCGAGCTCCTGTCCCCAAGTTCAGTACCTTCATGCCATGCTCAGGACACCTTTTTTTTATTATTATTTTTAATTACATAGAATGGAGCAAAGCCTTGTTCTTTGAAAGAGTATTAGTTTAATCAGAGAGCTCCATTTGCTAATTTGTGGAAAAGAAAAAGCAACGTTTCTTCCCTGTTGACCACCTTTCTCGTTCTGTCAAGACAGTGAGTCATATGGGCAACCAACTGTCCCCCCTGCACTGACGGCACCCCCCACCCTGGCCACCCCAGCAGGGCTGCTCTGCTAATGGGTTTGGTTTTGTCGTGCTGGCCATGCCGCTGGGGCTGCGGTGCTTCCTGGAAATAGCTGTCTAAGGAATGACTTTCTTTCCAACACGATGTTCTGAGCGTGTGGATTCATAGTGTCTCCACCGGGTCCATTTGCCGTTGCATCTGGCCATGCCTGTCCAAAGAACGTGGGCCCAATCCTGCTTTCTGAGACCCGAGACCACAGGCACATCGACCTATGCATGCATGCGTCTGCTGGTGAGGAAATCATCTCCAGGAAGAGTGCTCGGCTTCTAGTTCTCTGCATTTCAGACTCAGGCTGAGGGTGCAGAAGCAGATACCAGGTAACTCCAGCAACCTGCTGCAGTGTGTCACTTCCACACGCCTGTACGTTTCGGGGCCCAGACAGCGTTTTGCTCTCAGGGGTTCTGCCTTTGTCTGTAGTCAGGGTCGGCAACACAGAGGGACACTGGTAATGGGTGGTGAGCACCTCTGTTTAGTTCTTACGGGGGTTCATCGTGGCAAAAATACATGTGAGTGGCTCACGGAGGATGCCTGGAAGGCAGAACTGCACGGCTGCTCGGTTCCTGGGCGAGATCTGCCTGCACCGACACCCAGAACAAAACAGGGAGGCGCTCCAGCAGCCAGCGCTGTGTGGTTTATTAGCCAGGCAGCCATGATTTTGACCTTGCTGTGGGTTAAAGGACACAAACCTGAGAAGGAATCTGTTTATCATGTGGGGAATTCATGCCATCCTTGACAGTATACAGTGAGCAAGATGGATGATCTGCCAAATCAGTCCCTCGCATGGGTGAATCAGGGCGAATTTACAGTACAATCCTTTTGCTGCTTCGGATACAAAAATAACATTTGCTGGGTTTTATATTCAGTTGTATGGTGACCTGGGGGTGAGCAGAGAGAAGAAATCCGATTTGTAGGATTCATACTGCCTTAAAGATTTATATAGACCACTTCTGCCTTTTACGTCTGTCTCTTTTACATCTTTCACAAACCAGTTTGAGTTCTTTTTTTTTTAACCTGATTTCCTAGGTTGAGGACACAGCTTTATATGATGGTGGAAATTTGTACCAGTTGAGGACAATAAACAGGTTTATCACTTGAAGTGCTGTTATTTTATTTGGGGTTTTGCTCTTTCTGGGTATTAATACAAGATACTCCTTGTATTTGGAATACACTGGCAATAGATTGTTATCCTGAATATAAAATGTTACACAGTAAATTGAAATTAAGCTCCTACTCAGTGTTACGTTTACTTTATAGTCAGGTAACTAGTATTTTGGGGTACCTGCTACATGTGCTGACATTGACTGAGTGACCCCTGCTAGGGAAAAGTGGCAAGAGGAAGACCCTGCCCTGCCCTCTGTGACATGCATGACATGGCACTGTGGGGTCTTACCATATGTCAGCCTTGGTGGGATGGGGGAGAGAGATTGTGTCAAGACATTGAGCTGGACCAAAGGCAGATTTTTGCCTTGTGGGTAGGACCTCGGTACTAAGTCACTTCACATTTTACTCCTGGACAGCCTTACTCTGTATTTAGACATTTGAAAATGGCCAAAGTCTTTATTCCAGATGTCTCCAAACTGGGATCAAGCCTATCTTGTCAGGTTTTATGGGTGCTGCTAGCAGAGGGGCCAGAAGGGACTCAGTAATGGAGCACGGGGTGGCATTTCCCACTGGGCACCTGCAGTGACACCAGCCAGGCAGAGGGCCTTCTTGAGAGAGTGTGGACCCCTGTGTGTCCACATTGACCCAGTTGCTTCCAGTGTTGGTTACAGCGTGGTGTAGACAAACAAAGAGCTTGGTTTTCAGAAGCAAGCACTTCAGTGCAAAATTCTAAAATGGATGAGCCAGAGAGTAGAGCAGGTGCTCCGCCTGTTTGGTTCCCTCCATCCTCTAGAGCTGGGTGCTGTGGAGCCCTCTGGGAGTAACAGTAAAAACCAACCCGGGATCCTGAGACCCAGAACTGGGCCACCATGGGGCCAGCAGCTTCATAACTGCAGTGACCACACATCATGGCAGCCCTCATTTAAAATAACCTGTCCAGGCCGGGTGCAGTGGCTCAGGCCTGTAATCCTAGCACTCTGGGAGGGCGAGGCGGGCGGATTGTTTGAGCTCAGGAGTTCGAGACCAGTCTGAGCAAGAGCGAGACCCTGTCTCTACTAAAAATAGAAAGGAATTATATGGACAGCTAAAAATGTATATAGAAAAAATTACCCAGGCATGGTGGTGCGTGCCTGTAGTCCCAGCTACTTGGGAGGCTGAGGCAGGAGGATCGCTTGAGCCCAGGAGTTTGAGGTTGCTGTGAGCTAGGCTGACGCCACGGCACTCACTCTAGCCTGGGCAACAGAGTGAGACTCTGTCTCAAAAAAATAAAATAAAATAACCTGTCTGTCCATTCTTTTTGTTCTGGAAAACATGGACAAAATAACCTCATAAATTATAATCTCACCAAGGTATTCCTGAATTACAGAATTACAGGGTTTCATCAGAAGAAATCATGACAGTGATAACACATGATTAATATGACAGATATTTTTTAGCAGAATGCCCCTATATTAAGCCTTCAGAAACCTCTCATTTAAACCCCTAGTTTTTCTTCTATTGATGTTATTTTTGTTTTCTAATACAGAAAATTAGAGGTTACTCTCAGTTAAAAAACTATGGAACAATTAATTAAGATCCATAGAATACCATACTGTATACTCCTTGTACAGAGCATTTAATTAGTATCTCCTAGATGAGGAGAGTCGATGTACATGGTGCAAGACAGCTATTTTCAGGCACGGTTTTCCATGTGCTTTGATTACAGAAAGCACTCCAAAGACCTCCGCCAGCTGCAGCCCTGCCCCCGAGTCCCCCATGAGCTCCAGCGAGTCAGTGAAGAGTCTGACCGAGCTGGTCCAGCAGCCCTGTCCCCCCATCGACACCAGTAAGGATGGGAAGCCATCAGAACCCAGCGACCCGCCAGCACCAGACTCCCAGCCCGCAACCCCGCTGCCTCTCTCGGGACACTCAGCCCTCAGCATCCAAGAACTGGTAGCCATGTCTCCAGAGCTGGACACCTACGGCATAACCAAGAGGGTCAAGGAGGTGCTGACAGACAACAACCTCGGTAGGTGCTTGTCTCAAATGCCAAGTCGGAAGGCGGCAGGGTGCTCCCTGTTTGAGTTCTCATGAACAGTAGGCAAAGGGCCTTGGGCTGAGCCAGCCAAAGGGTTTAAACTTTCGTAAGCTGCCACTAAGAACACAAGACGTCCCATAGCCGGGAACACTGAGGGGCCCATAAGGTGCTCGGATTCTGCGGTCAGCCCCTGCGCCACCCCCACTGAGACCCTTTGGAAGGTGTGGGTGCAGGTCAGGGCAGACTCGGGCGAGCCCCTCAGACTGTCTTTATTGAGACATCCCCAGGAGAGTCCCAGATCCTTGGTAGGCACCAGAGCTGGGCAAAATCAACATCAGCCCAACAGTAACCGGATGGCTCAGTGCAAGAGCCTTTGTCTGTGATGCCAGGCAAGCCACTTCTACTCTGATCCCCTCAGCCAAACTAGAGCAAAAATGCCCGCCGTAGGGTCGTGGGTAGCAGCAATTCCCAGCACTGTGCCTGGCAGCTAAATATAATCTATTATTGTTGCTGTCCCACTGCCCACCAAAGCCACCTCCATTCTGCTTCCCCTCCACTGGGATGGGCAGCCCTAGGGAACCAAGTCCATCACCCTTGCCCCTGGGCGTCAGACCCAAGGTGGCTCTCTGAGGGCTGTGTCCTGCTGGTCAGCAGCTGTGGCTGTAAGAATATTAGGGTGTTTTATCATTTTAAACTACTGTGATCCTGTGCTGTGGAATCGACCAGGCAGGGTTCTCCTGGTTTAAGCACATAGAGAATGGAAGCAGTCACTCCCCAAACCCCTGTGTCCTTCTCATTTTCCAAGTGTGAAAGTCAGGTAAAGGAGCAACAGGCTCCTCTGCAGTGCATGCTAAGACAGCCCTAAAGAGTGGCTGGAATTTGTCCATCGCCTTCAGGAGGGGCCTTGTGTGTCTTGTTTCTCCCAGAGAAGAGAAGAGAAGGGAGCAGCTGAGTTCCAGTAAAGTTTGCCAGTGACCTAACAGCCTAGGGGTTAGACCAACTTGGCCAGTTGAGGCTTCTAACTCACTCTCTGGACAAGGCATTGTACAAAACAGAACAAGAGAAAAAGTAGTATCAACTGAGAACATTTGTAATGAAGTTAATTCATAAAAATAAAAACGTAGCTGTTGATTTTTAAAAAACAGCTAAGTCCCATATGTTCATCAATTATTGACATGTGCAGGGATTCCTAGACTTGAGGCATCCCTGTTTTACAGTCTTGTCACTAGTCCAAGGAAGCAGGCCGGATACATTATTGCTGCCCACTCCATTACAGCAAGTGCCATTTCATGTAAATGTTGAAAATCAGCCAAAGAAAATTCTCATTTTAAACACTGATAAGTTGCAAGATTGCACTTAAGAGATTATGAACAGTGAAATCTCATCCTTGGCTTTACCGTGCATGTCTCCACTGTCACTGGAGATGGTTTTGCTGGGTAAGGGTCTGTAGCTTTCTTCAGGTTCTTAAATAGGTCTGTAACCAAAAAACAACTGAGAGCCACAGCTAGGAATACACTTAAATTTCCAATAATAATTGCTTGATTTTTTTTCCCCCACACAACTGGGATTGTGGCAAGTAATAGTAACTAGCTGTTCACATATGTTGCTTTCCTGAGCACAAAGAGCTCCTTGCAATAAAAAGAGATTAGTTTGCCAGGTTGGAATTAAATAAAATTTATTTAAAACAACCACAACAGAAAACTAGTAAGGACTTGGGTCACTTATAGGCTAAACTAAGTATTTGGAAAGCAGGGAAACCACAGGTTTACAAAATCAGTAAATTTATCTTTAAGTTAAAATGACTGATAAAAAAAATTAATTTCTCAAATCTGAAGCTTTACACGCAGTAAACTTTTACTTGGAGGCCTGCTTTTTATAAGGCAGTTATGTCATGTCCTTCTACATCTTCCCTGGGAACACAGGCAGGATGTTTCTGTGTCACCAATGGCACACGTGAGCCCCGCAACAGGCCAGTCCACTGGTCCCCCTGCCACTGAGGGTGCGAGGTGCTCCCCGCCCTGGGTTTCCGTGTTCTGTGCACTCTGTGGGACCAAACGCTGGCCTCTCCGATCCCAACCTCTGTTTCCACCTAGTAAGTCCTGCTTATTCTAGCTAGTTCTCCCGTCAGGTCAGTCAGGTTACGACTGAGTCTAATTTGTGTCTTTAAAAGTGGTGGCCCTCTTAACTGGCAGCTGAATGGCTCTCAGGGAAGTGAACCTTTCTTTTTAAGCCCCTGACAAACATGGCCAACTTCGCGCTGCTGTGCTCTCCAGAGCGAAATGCCCTCTGGTCAGCCTGTGAAGCCGGCTGCCCCCCCTGCCTAGGAGAAGAAAAGCTTATCAGGGAAGGGGTTTTGATCCACTTTGAGCCACATTTAGCAAAGGCAGCTTAGACTGCAGGAGCAGATGAAAAATCTTTTTGGGGGTGATGTGGCACCAGGCCTCTGAAGCTTGCAGCACTCGAAATGGCAGTGGCCTGCCTTTCAAAACCACAGAGCTGAGGGGCGCCCTCTCCTCCCTTCCTGCTGTGACCCTGGGTCAAGTGCCCTGTTTTCTCAGCAAGACCTGACGGCCTTGCTAATTGTGAAAGGACATGCAGACAGCCCCCTGGTTCGAGGTTGTACAAGAAAGGTCTCCCTTTGCTACTTGGCCTCCAGAGCTTGGGTTTAGGAATTTTATGGCCTCTGAGAAATGCTACAAGTGTATCCAGGTCTCAGTTCACCCAAAGCCTTCAGGCTTTGGAGAGAAACATGGTTTGTTGTGTATAAGCAGCATGCAAGAGCAGTACCAGCTCCCTTGCCAGTGAAATTTGGTAGAAGTCTGGTTGAAGGACTGTTTCTGCAAAGTGCTTGCTCTAAGCCAGGACCCAGCTAGCCTGACTCTGGGCCTTTAAACTCCTGTGTCTGATCTTAACCTTGACATGCTTATATTAGATCCCTGGCTCTTGGTGACACCTCTCTCTCCGTTCTGTTTTCTCTCTAGGTCAGCGCTTATTTGGGGAGACCATCTTAGGGCTCACCCAAGGCTCCGTCTCTGACCTCCTTGCCCGCCCGAAGCCCTGGCATAAGCTCAGTCTGAAGGGACGGGAGCCCTTTGTCCGGATGCAGCTGTGGCTGAATGACCCCAACAATGTGGAGAAGCTGATGGACATGAAACGGATGGAGAAGAAAGGTACCTTCTCCCCACTCTGCCCCATAAGCTGCTTTCTCATTTACAAACAGGCTGTTTCTTTTCAATCCTTCACACACAGCTGAGGAGGGAGTGACCCATGACCAGGGACAGTAAGGCAGGACAAAAGATGTTTAGACAGTCATCAGCTAATGAGTACCTAAGAGGACTGGGAAGATCTGTAACGTTTTCCTTCCGGCAGCCTGAATCTAAAGATTTTTTTAGCATTGGGAGTGCTTTTAACCAAGGGGAGTGCAGCACAGCACTGGGTGGCGGTTCATTCGGTTGCTATCTTTTGTCTTGTGGGTGGCTGGGTGGGGTATTACGACATTTACTGCATATGTACCATGTGCTAGAGGCTCTCGTGTATTATCTTATCAGAGAGAGAATTAAGAAATGCATTTTGTAGATCAGGAAACTTAGGTTCAGAGAGGTTAGGTGCCTCCACCAACATCACCCAGCATGGAAAGTGGCAGAGCAAATTCCTACCAGAACAGATCTCTGTCTTGCTGTTATTTTCTAGCCTCTAGAGGTACAGCCTCCCCAGAGGAGTAACTCCAAATGCATCCAAATGCCACCTTGAATGTTGATTAGCATTCTTCTTGCAGCCTGTAGACTGCAACATAGGAAAAAACCCAAAGGGGCAGCGCCTTGGTGGCGGAAAGCTGAGTCCACTTTGCCTCATGTTTGCAGTTCCTAGTGCTGGTCCTCCTCAGTGAGTCTGTCCCTCGGGGGCCCACAGACCTCGGGTTACCTGCAGTGCTCTGGGTTCACTGGGCACTGAACTGAATCCCGTAGGTGTGGAGACTGGACACAGCTGCTAGCCTGACCCTAAGAAGCTTTGACCACCCCCTTTGATCAAATGAAGCAGAGGCCCTTAACTAAGGCGTCATAAGCACCTGGGTGGCTCGGCCTGGCCCCACCCACAGGGTAGCTGAGCCAGTCCTCTCAGGTCACCAGGAGGTTCCAGCTGACCATCACTGGTCTCACCCAGCCAGGAAAGGGCTGGAGAAGGAGCAAGGAGCAAGAGTCTCCGACATCTCCTCCAGGAACGTGTGGGCCTGGGCCCTTATGTAATATGGAGACTTGCATTTTCTGGGTACTGTACTTGCTACTTGCCAGGCATTGTACTGAGACCACTCAGTCCACACGACTGTATCCCCGTGTCAATGTCATTATCTGGTAATGGTGAAGTTCAGGCACTCATGGAACCTCCCTGATTTCAACAGCTGGTATAAGTAGGGAGCAGAACTCAGGGCTGTCTGACTTCAAAGCTGCTGCCTTTGTTCTGAGAGCCTGCCACACGGGGATCCAAGGGCACTGCTGCTGCCCACTGGCGATGGGCCCAGGCGGTGGCCTTCTGCCCCTTGAGAGCTGCTCCAAAGGGCCCTGGCCTGCCCTGGAAACCATGGGTCTGACACAGGCCATGCCTCTTGGGCAGCTCCAGGCAGTGCTACAAGCTTCAGAGGCCTGGTGCCACATCAGGCCCAAAAAGATTTTTCACCTTCCTACTATGGGAAATTTTAAACATAAACAAAAGTGTCATGAACCCAGTGTATCCACTGCTGAGTTTCCACCATTGTCAGTACTTGCCCAAGCACTTTAAACGTCTCCTACACTCTCTCAAGAGGCAGCCCTGCCCCTTTAAGCCTGGTGGGGCTGCTGCCCTCAGTACCTGGGCGTCAGGAGAGAGGCGGCCCTGACTTTACCACTCCCTGGTGTATTTCTCATCCCAGTCCAGAAAAATGGACCTTAGTCCCCCAAATCCATCTTCAGGGACCTCCCAGGCCTCCACTCTGCCCCCCACATGGGCTCTGGGCGCCATCTTGTGTTACAAAAGAGTTACTGTTTCTGCCGAGGTCCCCAAAGGGAAGGCACTGCCTTCTCTCCGCTAGTGGGGGTGTTCCCAGGAGCTGGTCCCTGGAGAAGTTGTCACTGGCCCAACCCAGCCTGTCAGACGTGATGACCGGTACCCACAGCGCAATCTCTCCACGGTGCCCGTGCACACCAGCAGGAGGGGCTGGAAGGAATCTCAAGCACTGCACAGTCATTCCTTCCTGGCCTCTCAGGATGCTGTGTTAGTTTTCTGTGAAGAAGACTTAGCTTCTCAGCTGTTGCCTACTTCTAATGATAAAATGACCAGTTAGTTAAATAACTTCCTCACCTAAGTTATTTCTTCTGTAAAATGAGGATAGTAATAGTAACTTCTTTGGGTTGGGAGGACTAGAAAGAAGGTACTTAGTATAATAGCTGCACACATAAGTGCTCAGTAAATGAGGGTTTTTAAAATAACTTGTATTCCTGTAACTTAAATTATGCCCCCCCAGTCTAGCCTCGGTAAAAAATGCAGCAGCAGGTCATCCAGACTGTATGGTCCACGTGTGCACTGCGCTTCCTGCTCCCCACAGAGCTTCTGTTTCTTCTCCCGTTCGCTCTCATCCTTTGTCTGTCATTCCTGCCCTTTTCTTTCTTTTCTTTTCTTTTCTTTTCTTTTCTTTTCTTTTCTTTTCTTTTCTTTTCTTTTCTTTTCTTTTTTTTCTTTCTTTCTTTCTTTCTTTCTTATAAACCTTCTTCTCTACCTTAGTCTGCCCTCTGTTTTTCTGTTCCTTTCATGAGATGGCCCTTGAACCAATCTCTGCACAAACACATGGATGGACACATGGATGGACAAACACACACACACCCCAGTGCCTTGGCTCTGGAGGCTACAGGTGCACGCTGCCCATCAGTAGTCTTCTCCCTTGACATTTGAGACCCGAGTATCAGTGCTGCTGCTGTCTCCTTAGCTTGCTGTGGCTCACACAGATGCTGTCTCAGTGCATGTTCACAGCTATAGCCCAGCAGGGTGGGCAGACATAGGGGGACCAGCCACCAGCTGGCAGGGCAGACTGCACTGCCCTCAACAGACTGACATCAGACCTCAGTTCCCTCAATTAACTGGCTGTGTGACCTCAGGTGAATCATTTAACCTCTCTGAGCTTCAGTTTCTTCAGGACTAAATGATAACTGTCAGCTGCAGCTGTTGCTGATGACGCTGCTGCTCTATGACACGCCATTTGAAGGAAATAATAATATTTCTCATCTTCTATCAGTTATAAGAACTTTTAAAGAATTTTCAGACCATATTCCAAACTAGCTCACTAGAAAGACCCATATGAATGATTCATTTACTAAGGAAGTCAGAGTGGTTTTTATCTGGAAGCACAGCTGGCAGTTGCTGCACACAGCAGAGAGGAGCAGGTGCAGCACTGAGCACCCCAGAACCTGAGACCCAGCACTCTCCTGCCCTGGCTCACCAGGCCACCCAGGCACAGCTCGAGTGGCAGGCCCCACACGCTGAGACTCCCAGCCTGTCTCTGCCTCCACGGCGTCCCCTAACCCCTCACTCCCCAGCACAGAGACAGACTGCGAGCCCAGGCCTCAGGTGTTCTTCTGTCCCTCCTGGCCAGCCACGTGCTTCCCACGCCCACACCCTGCTCCAGCCACTTCCCCACCCCTCCTCATCTCCAACCAGCCCCCTGGTCACTCTCTGTTTATCTTGAGACTTAGGCCCTGCGGTCACTGCCTTCCTCCATACCCTGCGTCCTGCCCCATCCAGGGGGATTTTCATGCCCGCTCTGAAGACCCACCAACCTATCCAGCTCTCTTGTCTTTAAAAACCCACTCAGGATTTCCCTTCTAGAAACCATCCTGTCTCTTGCTTTTCTTCTACAGTTAGGCGTCACACTCGCCATCACTTCCTCACCTTCCATTCACTGCCAGCCTGCCGCAGCCTGGGTCTGTGCTCTCAGGTCTCCCAGTCTCCAGCTGAAATCCAAAGGACTTCCTGGGTCCTCTTCACTCTCCTTTCTGTTGGCCACCGGCTCCCTGAGACTCACTCATCCCTTCTGTGACATCGTTCCCTGTGTTCTTCCCATCTCTCTGGAGCCTTTGTGGCTGCTTCTCCCTGGGATCATTCCTGGTATGCTGGTGTTTTCCCGGCTTCCCATCTATCATCGACTTCAGCCAGTTTCTATCCTAGTGGTTCCCACATTCCTCTCTCTGGCCCAGACCCTCCTCCTGAGCTCCTTGAATAAAATCTTTCCATTTATTCTCTTGCTTTTTGTCCTGCCCTGGCTCTGCCTGTCTCTCCAGCTTCATGTCTAACAACAGGTCCTGCCATTATCCCACTCTGTGCACACATACATGCACACACACACACACGCACACGTGCCCGCTTTAACCATGCTGTTCTGTGCCTTTGGCCTCCATATGCTGTTCCCACTTTCTAAACAGCCTCTTGCCATCTTCTACCTCGTTGCCTGTTTTTTCGGGTTAACTCGTCCTCATCCTTCAAGGTTTAGTTTAAACGTCATCTCTTCTGGGAAGACTCACCAACCCCCTCCCCAGGCCAAGTTGAGCATCCTCCCTCCCTCAAGGACCCTCCCTCAATCCGCCTCCCTCTGAGCCTCCTCTCTAGCCCCCCTGCTGGCCTCTCCCCTATTGCTTTCTTTTTTTTTTTTGAGACAGAGTCTCACTGTTGCCCAGGCTAGAGTGCCATGGTGTCAGCCTAGCTCACAGCAACCTCAAACTCCTGGGCTCAAGTGATCCTCCTGCCTCAGCCTCCCGAGTAGCTGGAACTACAGGCGTGCGCCACCATACCCAGCTAATTTTTTTACATACTTTTTTTAGTTGTCCAGCTAATTTCTTTCTATTTTTTTTAGTAGAGACAGGGTCTTGCTCTTGCTCAGGCTGGTCTCGAACTCCTGACCTCAAGGAATCCTCTCTCCTCAGCCTCCCAGAGTGCTAGGATTACAGGCGTGAGCCACCACGTCTGGCCTCCCCTATTGCTTTCTACAGTGGGCATCCATCTGAATACTTCTCTGCGTCCCCCACTGAACTGTTAAGTTGTGCAGGGACACGTGGGGACCTCATATTCCATCAGACCAGGTCCTCGGTGAGCTTGTGCTAGGTGACAGAATGGTTCTAGTCCAAGTGTTCTGAGATTCTCTACACAAAGGTCACTACAGGCGACACTGTGCTGTCATGCTAGTAGTGGGGATCAGGGACTTGGGCTGGTCTCACAGCTGGGCCTTGACCTCAGTCTGGTGTCTCTCCCTCCCCAGCCTACATGAAGCGGCGGCACAGCTCAGTCAGTGACAGCCAGCCCTGCGAGCCCCCCTCTGTCGGCACTGACTACAGCCAGGGCGCCAGCCCCCAGCCCCAGCACCAGCTGAAGAAACCCCGAGTGGTGCTGGCTCCCGAAGAAAAAGAAGCCCTGAAACGAGCGTATCAGCAAAAGCCATACCCATCACCAAAAACCATCGAAGACCTCGCCACCCAACTCAACCTGAAAACCAGCACTGTCATCAACTGGTTCCACAACTACAGGTACAGCCCTTGCCCTCAGCCCAGGAAGGCCCAGCTCCAAGAGAGAGCAGCTGGTCAGCCCTCAGGAAGGGGCTGGTCTGCACTGAGGAGAGGGGCCATCCATGGCGCACGGGAATGATGCTCTGGGAACTGAGAACCAGGGGTTTGGTCGTTTCATTGGTTCTTCATGTTGTTTTATTGGAGTTTTTGCCTCCAAAGATGTAGAGCCAAATCCCTTCCAGTCACCATCACGTAGTTAGAGACAATGCACATCCACCGGGACCAGGAAAAAACGTCACCTTTTGGTTGCACCATTTAATAAGGGAGAGTGTAGGCATTTGTGGTTCCCAGTAGTGAACATTTATTTCCTGGTGATTTTTTTTGTTTCTTGGGGTCTTTTACAGTATCACCTTCCAAATTAGTTTGATTAATTTTGTAGTTAAATAAATCATTTAAGACCCTTTCTTTTGGGAAAGTTCATGAGTTAATGAAGATTTCCTGAGCATCTCTTAGATCTCAAGTGTTTTAAACAATGTTGTATCACTTGTTCCTCACAACTGTAGAAGGGATACAGCATTATGCTCATTCTACACATGGAAAATATAAAACTCAGAGGGACTGAGTAACTTGCCTAAGCAGGTAAAGGCCCGGTGCCCTCTTGGTAGAACAAAGTGGACTGGGAAGAAACGTTCTGGAGTAGATAACGGAAATCCTCTGAAAGACAACGAATTGTTGGTCATAGCTATAACCATACTCCCGACTGTCAGAAACCAAGAATGCCAGTAGCCTGATGGAAATTCCCAAATTAATGCCTCAGTTGCTGCTTCTCATCAGAACATAGTTTTCTTTAGGGCTTAGTGAAATTGAGGTAGGTGCTTCTGGCTAAACCAAGGTGACAGTACACACATGTAGCCCATGGAGAGGGAAATTGTATCTCTGACTGGGCCCTCCCTCATCCATAAGTTCTACTGGAGTTTCTGAAGGGACCCAATAAACCACCCAGGTTCTGAATAAATTAGAAAATTTTAAAATATTAGAAGGAAGCCAAAATCACACCTTTATTGCCAATACAGGTGAAGTGAGGAGAGCTGAGTAGACCTGCTACCCAAACCCAGAACCAGGCACTTCCCCATGATGGCAGACTGGCCCCGGGGAGGCCTCCCCATGTGTTGACACCCACGGGGACAGAGAAAGTCCAGGAGCTGAGCACAACTGGCTTATTCATCCCAGATCTACCAATCTGATAAAAAGAGAGGCAGAGGGAGGCCAGCAGTGACAATAATGGAGCTCCCTGTACATGGAAGGAAGCTTCAAGAGTAATAAGTGAAATGAAGGAGAATGAATGGAAACGTGGGCAGAGGTTTACTGGAGTTTCTCCTTGCCAGGAGTTATGCAATCCCATTTTCACTTTCTCGACACAAAAGTGCATTAGAATGTGCACTTTCAAGTCTCCTGAAAGTTATGTCTGTTTTAATGTGTGTAGCTCTAAGATTACTGAGTATCTGAACATAGGTACTACCGGTTATACAAAATGTCCCCCAAAACATTTCCCCTGGCCCTGATGGGGCCACCTTTTTCCTCAGGCACCCCACACCCCCAACCCCCACCCCTACCTCAGTTGAGTGGCAGTCACTGTCTCCTGGCTAGAACACACTCCCTGGGGCTTCTTAGCTACTGTCACTTGTCTTGCTGGTCTCCTGACAGCCATGGTAATGCTTGTCACATGGTATGATCACTGTGGAGATGACTTTGGTGCATGTAATCCAAGCAGAATTCACCCCTGGCAAAGGTTGAGAGGAGGGAGAAAGGAAGAATAGCAGTAGGACCTCAAAACTTATTAAATGAGCCCAGGTCTGGGTCCAGAGTAGATGCTCAATAAAGGCTTTCTTTCAAAAATAACTGCACAACAAAGCAGGCTGGGCTAACAGGAAAACCAAGGACAGATTAATTTCAGCTGCAGACATCTAGAAAAATATCATGGAAGAGGTAGGAAATGAGCAGGCTCTTGAAGGAAGGATTGAACTAGAGGAGAATTTTATAAGCCACAAAACAAGTTGAAGGAGAAGTGAGCATCAGGTCACTTAGAACTGGCATGAAGTTCAGAGAATTGAAGTCACTTGCCTAAGGTCACCCAACAGGTCAAGTGCAGAGTGGAGATTCAAACTGAGCGCTCTCTCCCTGGTTTTAGTTCTTCCATTAAATGCTCAGTACAAACCAACTTGCCCTGATACCCCACAAAGCTTCCTACAAGAACTAACACTCACCACTCAGCCCCCATGCAGTGGATTTGTAAATTCCTAACTAAGAAGGCAGTTTTTTACATTCTTTCCTCTGGGGTTAAATAGGAAAAGTTGATTTTATTTTCTCTTGCCCCACTGGAACCTTCAGGGAATAACACCTGGGGTCAATTTTTGCCCCCATCAAACAAATAAGGCTTTACCTCCTCTTATGCTTTCACCTTAAGGGAATTAGAAGTATCTCAGGCTGACCATTTGTTCAGGAATGCAGCCAGGGGTGCCAGAACATCACGCCACAGGACGCTGGTCTGCTGGAAGAACTGGTTCACCCAGCAGAAACTTCTGAGCCCTAAAAGCCATGGCATTCTGTGAGCCTTGAGTGACTTGCCTAAAAGCCAGAACTGCTCCTGGTACCTCATCTTTCTAAACCAGAAGATAGTATTCCTTTTGAACATAGAGACAAATCTAGGCTAAGAGGGATGTCTCATATCTGTTGAGCACATAGTATTGGCCAAGCACTGAGCCAAGAATTTTATAAATGTGTCATCTTATAAAATCCTCCAATCCGCACCTGATGGCCCCATTTTACAGACAATTGCTGCTCACATCAACCACGCTGGCAAGTGTGGAAACCCATGTCCCAGCCCTTTTCCTCAGCTTTAGTGCTTATCACAGCACACACACGGCAGCAGGATAGGAAGGATAGTGACCATTTTTTTCGGTGTCACTTTGTACTCTGTATTATACGTTTAACATTTTGTTTGATCTTAATAACATCTTGGCAAGGAAGATACTGTTCTCTACATTCTTCAAATAAGAAAACTGAAGCTCAAAAAGGTTAACTTGTCCAAGTTGCACAGCTAGTAAGTGGCAAAGCCAGGTTTCTAACCCAGCTTCGGCTGGTTCCAAAAAGCCTGTACTCTGTTCTGGGCCTGACTAGGACCAAACCTTAACTATCTGTTTAGCCTCTCACCTCCCCCACTGGGGTGGGCTGGACTGGGTTCACCCCAACTGGCAATGTTGCTGCCAAGGGGCATGGAAACATAGTGTCCAGGAAGCTGTTCATGGGAGCTGCCATTTCCCAGGCTCCCAAAGCCCCAGAGAAGAAGGAAAGTCTTGTGCTACCCCTGGGAATTTCTGGGGGCCTTCTCAGCACCTCACCTTTCTGAACCAGAGCTCAAAAATCTTCAGGACAAGGATTGGAACTCACTCTCTGCAGGAAGCAAATAACTATGCAACAGATTAACCACCACCCCCAGAGTTCTGCTAACCTAGTCTAGGTCATAGACTAAACTGCAGCAGTATTCTCCCCAGGGGAGTCCCTAAGCCAGCACAGGACCTGGCAAAGAGTAGGCTCTCAGAAAACTTTGAGTTATATGTACTGCAGAAAATGGTTTGCTTACCCCAGGACTTTCTGCAAGACACTGGGCCTGGCGCTGGTGCTAATTCACCTGAAGATGCTTTTCCACTAATGGTCTGCATGTTCTTAGGGGCTTTTTCAGCCCTAAGGAAGAAACGGAGAGAGGTGGGACTGAGCCTTAGTACTCTTCACATGATGGGAGGAGAAACTTTGGAGCAAATTTAACAAGAGCCGTTTCATGGTGACACTAATGGCTTCACAATGGGGAAGGCTCTATTGAGCACATTGTCCACTGTAGGTTGAACTCGGCTGCATTAAAACTCACTTGATGTGTCAAATTACACATTTGGTCTCCTACCTGCTTGATCAAGTGACCCTTCCCTGGTCTTCTCCCTTCAGAGGAGGGAATTGCTTGAAAATACACAATCTGGTGGAATCCCACCCCAGCCTGGACCACAAGCCCCTGACTTCCGTGGCTCAGGGCTGGAAGCTGAAGATTTTCACTTTGGCCACTGTTCAATCATCGGTTCTCTCTAAGAAGTCCCGATGAGGACACAGAGGTTATCAAGCAGCTTCATTTATGCATTCAGCCAGCATGTATTACTGTATACCGGGCACTATGCTAGGCCCAGTGAGCAAAGAATAAATGGGAGCTGGCCTTTCACAGTCTAGCTGGAGGCGGGATGGGATGGGATGGAGGAAATGTGCCATTCAATGAATGCCGCTGGCGCTTTGTGCCAGTGGAGAAGAGGGGAATGGCCTTCCAGGTCGAGGGGGGGAGTGTGAGCACAAGCTTGCCTGCAGCGGAGGGAAGGGGCCTCTTGCCCGCCGGTGCGCAGCGGCCCCCTCACGGGTTCTCGCCACTTCTGTCTCGTAGGTCTCGGATCCGCAGAGAACTGTTCATTGAAGAAATTCAAGCCGGGAGCCAGGGCCAGGCCGGCGCCAGCGACTCGCCGTCGGCCCGGAGCGGCCGGGCAGCGCCCAGCTCGGAGGGCGACAGCTGCGACGGCGTGGAGGCCGGCGTGGAAGCCGCCGACGGCCCGGGCGCCGCGGACGCCGAGGAGCCGGGCGGCCCCGGGGCCGCCGCCAAGTCTCAGGGAGGACCGGCCGAGGCGCAGCGGGAGGAGGCGCCGCGGCCCGCGGAGAAGGCCGAGCCGCCGCCCTCGGGGACCCCGGGTCCGGAAGACGCGGACGAGGAGGGCCGGCCCCGGCCGCCGCCCGAGGGCCCCGCCGACGGCCCGGGGCCCCTGCCAAACCCCGCCGCGCCCGCGGCCGGGGAGGACGCCGCTACCTCAGCCGCCCCGCCCGGGGAGGGCCCCGGCGCGGCCCGGGACGGCGCCCCGAGGAGTTCCGCCTTGCCAAGCACCAGCGCGCCCGCGGCCGCCCGCAGGCCCAGCTCCCTGCAGAGCCTCTTCGGCCTGCCCGAGGCGGCGGGCGCCAGGGACTCGCGAGACAACCCCCTGAGGAAGAAGAAGGCCGCGAACTTGAACAGCATAATCCACCGCCTGGAGAAGGCCGCCAGCCGGGAGGAGCCCATCGAATGGGAGTTCTGAGAGGGCGCCGCCCGCCCCGCCAGCCGGGCCAAGCCGGATCCGGCCGAGCCGGGCCGAGTTGGGCCGAGCCGGGCCGAGCCGGGCCGGGGCGGGCGCCGACTCCGCGGCCGGGACCGTGTTGCGCACTTACGCCCTGCGGGCCACAGGGCAAAATCGCCATAGGCCAAGGTGCATATAGAAAACAAAGGAGCATTAAGCCCAATCTATGTCGTGTTTTCAAGGAAGAAAACGGAAATGTGTAGTCGAGCTTTTTTGTACCCTGAAGTGTTTTTTTTATTGCCCTAAGTGATTTCCACAGGTTCTGGAATAACTCTTACAGCTTTGCCTTGCGCCCTCCTCTTTCGTGTGGGCTTTAAAAAAAAAAAAGTCAAACCCACATATTAAAAGGGGGCTTTTTATCTGCCATCTAATGGCTTCAGAGCGATAATACACTATTATCTTCTTAAACCAGGAAAAAAAGGGGGGGGGGATTTTTCAGAAAAATTAAAAAAGAAAGTTTTTGTAGCTGTTCAGTTGCCACTAAGAGATTGCACAGTCAAACCGACTCTAAACACACTAGTTTGGATTCCTAAATATTTTCAAGAAAAGAATCTTCTCGTTTGAAACTTTGAATTAAAATAAAACACATTTACTCCACATATTTTTTAACAAAAAGAAAAGTCACATCAGGAAAATATCTGATTTTGTGGTAGCTGATGTAGTGTTTTCTTGTACGTGAATAGAATCCTGACATGTAGTGCACATTGATCCATAGCTTTAACTGACTCTGGGCTTTTGCTGACCAGAGTTTGTTTAATACACTCCATTCTAGGCCAAATCAGGACAAAAAGAAAAGATCCGAATCTAGGTATTTTATAATCTGCTTTTTAACCTCTAACCGCAGAGCACGCTGATCAGACCTCATATCTCGGAGGTTTAGGAGACAAGTTAGAACTGTAGCATGTACCTGTTCATTTTGTTTAATTTATGGTGTCTGTCTGTGTCCATGCGTCTGCACATGTGTGAGCATTGAAAGAAAGGAGGAAAGAGTAGGCCAGCAAGGTCACAGCGGGCAGTTCTGTGTAGACAGCGGTCTACGAGTCTTTCCTGGGCACAGAAGGCACCTCACCTCACACCACTCTTCTGGGCACCTGATGGACTGAGCCTTCCCAGGGAAGATGCTCTCTGGGCCTGGGCAGGGCTCTTGCGCACTCTCTCTTCCCCTTTCTTCCCACCACAAGCACTGATGACCCTGTTGAACTCGTGGGAAGCTTCCTTCCCTGCAGAAGAGAGAACGTGGCACTCTGGGCTCCGCTCCCACCCCTGTAGAGATGGCCCAAACTCACACCAACTCGTTGATGCTCTTCACTTCCATGCCAGACCGTTTGCCCTGCATTCAGTTCACCTCTTAGAAAGTTCTTTTATGCACAGTTTAAGGCAGTCTAAGTACAAATCAGAAGTCTAACTTGTCTCTGATTCCTCCTGTTGTCTATGTGTATATGCGTGAGAATAGAGGTGGATGAGTGTGTGCGTGCGTGTGTGTGTGTGCAATTTTATACGTCTGTGTATTTTCTTAAGTACCTGTGCACACATAGAGTGCATTACTGCCACCTTTTTTCAATAAGCTGTTTTATCAGTTATGGCTTCTACAAGTTTGCTAATTTAGACTCCTTTATTGCCATATCTTTAAACTAACAATAGATGATTTCGGTATATATATATATATTTTTTTTTGCTTATTTATAGGTGCTGTATTTTATTATCTGATTGTTAGGAAGGGATGAAAGGGGCAAATATTCTTTAGAGGGATAGACTGCCGGCAGTATTGGGTATAATTTACAAGATGTAGTTGTCATACTGTATATTACTGATTGAAAACTTTTTGACCGTATTGTGTATCATTGAAACCTTTGTCTTAGGTCAACATCTTTGGATGACATTTTTAATGGTGCATTCATTATTTCTTAAGTTTAATTAATATTACTTTTTTTGATTTGGGGGGGTGGGAGGGAGTTATAATTTTAAAGGTATGCTCCCGCTATTACACCTCAGTGTGCTTGTTATTAATTAACTTGTAGGACTTTGACTGTAAGATGTGCAACCACATTTCTTGCATGATGTTTTAGAGATTATGTATTTCATTTACAGTCTTTTAACCTGCAACTGCAGCACTTAGTTCAAGTTTTCACAAATTTTAAGAGTCACTACACTAAAGACAATGCCTTTTCATGAATGAGAAGTTTTCAGAAGGCTCTAGGAGGCTGGGAGGCAGGCCATTTGTTTTGTTTGTCTTTTGATGGTTGCATCATTTCTGAACTTGAAATCGGTTCAGTGAGGAGAGAATTCAAAATGGAGGAGCTTAAGGGGAAATGGATCCACATCTGGCTCGATTCAGGTGCATTCAGAAGAGTGAGTTTGCATCAGTGACCCTTAGGACAGTGAGAAGCAGAGCCGCCGACAGAACTGTGGTGTCCTCTCCACGAAAACCTCGAGGGACTTTTGTCATCATGTGTGATGAATCTCTAAATATCATCTAATTTTCGTTAGAATGAAAAGCAGGGAGTTAACAGGAAATCGTAGGCTAGTGTTTTAGTTTTAAAGGCATGACTGTTATTTACAAAGGTGTTAAATCCGAGGAAATTGAAAAAAACATAGATTTCTCCATCCTAGTGGCCAAATAGTAACAGTCTAAAACAGCCACTTTGGCCCTTCCAAGCAATTTAGTCATTTTTGTTATTTTTATTTTTTTTTATTTTAATTTCTAACTAGGTTATTGTTGATTTCCATTCTGTCTTTTTTGCCAGACTTACATCTGGGTGCTCGATACAATCAGTTGGTTAAATTTTGCTTGCAGTTCTGTGGTTTTATTTTTTCCTGTATTATTTATTTTTCTTTTGAGATTCAAACCTTACAATCTTTTGTGTTAAGCTAGCACTGTCTGTAATACTTCTAAGAGCTGCCACTAAATAACACAGCAACCTGTGGAGGGGGGCGCACCCCCTCCTCTTTGGGCCCCTCAGTCTGAGTCTAAGGGTTAATCTTTCATCTTGATAAGCAATATTCAAGTGCCTTGAACAGTGTCCTCTTGGTGTGGTCTCCCTTCCGCTGGCTGGCGTTCCAAGCAGTAGCAGGCAGCCGACCCTCCTCCTCTTTACGCTCTATCAGTTTAAAAAGCTGATTTGTACCTCTCCCCTGGGGGAAACGGTTCCATATAAAACACTAACACTTAATTACAAGCTCCATTATACCATTTGAAATGGCTTCTTTTTGTTAATTGGAGGCAGTGTTCATAACTTAAGGTTTTTGCCATTACTTAGCAGGCTAAGTGGAGGCTCAGCATAAAATCAGTGTTCACATTTAGCCTCTTGGCCCTTGGTTCCTGCCCACGTTCCTTTGTGGTATCCGAGGTGGCAGGCATGTAGGTTCTGTCCTAGACCTGTGGCCCACTCATTTCCACCCCAGGAAAGAGAGTCTTCTGTCCCCACCTAGCTCCCAGGTGACCTCCCCTCTTGAACTTCTGGATCCGTCAAGATGTCTGTGGTTTCTGTTCACCAGATCTCTCTTCTTTAGAAAGGCTCATCAAGGCCGTTGTAGCTCAACTCTGTTCTCCTCGCCGCCCTGCCCGAGAAGCATGACCCTGTGAGGTGGCTTTGGTCATCTCCAGGGCAGGGTCTGCAGGGGCAGGATCAGGGCAGGATGCAGGCTTGGGAGAAATCTCCGAGAAATGCCAGGATCATGACTCATAGGACGGCTATCAAACCCCACTGCTCTGTCTATGAAAGTAATTGAGGCAAAGATAACAGTTCCCGGCCTCGCTGGGACAGTTCCCTTGTCCTTCCAAAGCACAAATGCCTCCCTGCCCGGTTTCCTTCCTGTTGGCGTCTTTGTTTCCTCCCCACTTAAAAACCATCCTGTCTGACGTGGCCGTGCAGGTCTGCTGGTTGGTGGTCAAGGCCCAGAGTGTGACAGAGCTCTGGGCTGAGTGTTCCTCTGTGCTCTCTCTGTGGCCCCCCCCCCCCCCCAGGACCAGATGGCAAGCTCTTGCGCACCCCATCTGCCTTCTTGGCCAGTGCTAAGGTCAGGCATGCAGCTCACGAGAAAACTGAGCAGGAAGCAGGTCGTGCTGTAATCCAGAAAAGTGGCTAACGATCCTAAGACCATGTGCCACAGTTGTGCCTGAAGAGAGATGGGAACAGGAGTCACCAGATGAGCTCAGTCACAGGCAGGTGCCTTCCTGACTGAAGTTGGACTGGATTTCTTTGTTTCTCCTGAACTCATGTCCTTTTATACAGGGGTGATTGATGAACTCTGTTGACACTCTGTGCAATGTTTCTCATTCATCTGATTTTAGAAAAACAGATCTCCCTGAAGAATAGCAGCAGGGCCAGGGGAAAAACACACATGTCCCTCGGGGACTAGCACAAAGTAAAGTGGTGATAGTGACCTACTGGATCTTGAGCTGAGGGACAATGGCCTTTGCCTTAAATGCACTATGACGTGCACTTCTCGGCAGCCCAGTAAAATCCGAAGTCTGCCCTCAGTCCTTCCAAGGCCCAGCTTTCTGGGGCCTCAGGCCAGCTGTGCAGGGAGAGCTGTTAGCTATGGTACTTTAGGCTGGAGGCTTGGCTCCTGCCACGCCTCGGTGGTGGGGGGGGCATCCCTCCTTGGATGCCCTCCCTCATCTTCACACTCATCATCCCCTTCTACCTCACTGGCCTGTGCTTGCCATGTGATGTCACTCAGAACCACACCCCGCAGAGCTGTGAGGCACGTGGGCTTGGGGGTGGGTGGGAGAGCTACCGCATGGCACACGTGAGCATCTCTTGGCCTGGTGGGCAGGCTTTTTGTCTCTTCTGTGAGCACAACATGGACAGACAGCTGTGCTCTGCAAGGCACATGGATTTTTCTCTTGACTTCCACCTGTTCCTAAAGCTCCAGCAGCTGTTTCCTTTGCAAGCAGGGAGGTGGTCTCAGGCCTCAGAGGGCCTTGTCTTTGGTCTGCCTTTGCTTTCCTGCTCAGCTGTTAAGATCTATCACAGCCATTTTCCTCACCCTGGGCTGCCCCAGCGTGGCCACATGAGGACGCGTCCCCAGGATCCTACCTGGCACTGGGGGATGCTGTAGCTGTCTAGTGTCAATTGTGTCTGGCACTGGGGGTCATGGTTTTGGCTTCGCTGGAAGCTCACTTTTGCAAACATCAAATATCTCAAGGACAGAAAGGGGTAGATGGCTCTCTCCAGCCTGCAGGCCCAGCCTACAGTCACACGACCCTTTCTCCCCAGAAGAACATTGCCAGTTTCCATCCAGTGCTGCAGAAAACCAGCTCCCAGGGCTGCTGGTTGGATACGGGTCCACCCACTCTGGTGGCCAAAGTGTTCTCCTGAGGGAGAAAATTTGGAAGTGGCATCCTGAGGATTTGTGCTGTCATCGTGTACTTGGGCATCTACCAGGAAAAGCTCACATTTAGAAATCCCTGCCAGCACTTCTGCAGTTTCATTTGGGCCTCGACAACATTAAGGAAGCCTTTGTGACCACCAGGGCAGGGCTCGTCCCCAAAGTGGTGAGGTAGCGGCCTGGGACTCTAAAGTGACATGGTTTCATCTCCCGGTGTGCAGTGCCGGTTTGGCCGGCACACTTGCGTGCTAGGAGGGTGCACCAGTTTGACAATTCTATTTCCAGTCCCTTCAGGTTTTGCTTTTTTTGTAGATGAAAACCACTGGGGGAAAGGGAACATGAGTTCCCAATAAAATTAAAGAAGATTCAGGCTGTGAAACCCTTAGAGATGGGCTAGAAGCTAAGGCCAGGACCCTCGGGGTCCGTCAGGACAGAAGCCGGAGTGTGGGGTGCAGGAAGCCAAATGTAAACTGAGCCCCAGCCCGGAGTCTTCCTCACCCCAGAAGCCCTGACGGCCTGTGCACCTCACCCCTGGCCGGGGATGGGAGGGCGCGTAGAAGGAAATGCGACTTTCTCCTGTGCACCCCACTCCTGGGAACCGCCCCTCCTGCCCCGGCCTCACCCACCGCCACCTCCCCTCCAAAGATACCGACCATGTCCACGCTGTCAGTGGCATCATCTCGAGTTTTCATTTTTGGATGAAGTGACATTTAGCTTTAACAAGACATTTCCAAAGCGCCTAGTCTACTCCAAAATGCTAACTTTAAAAGTTGGGCATTGTAGGCGAAAAAATCCTGAAAAAAGGCTGGTGAGAGAAAGACGTGAGGCTATGCATAAATGTGCACTTCCCCATCCCCCTGTTATTAAACTTTTAAAATGCCTTTGAGTTCCTTTTCATGGATCATTTTAGTTTATTCAATAATTGTTAAGAAGTGTAGTCTGCGTTACTGTAATTTCTGTAGTGTTTAGGCTTTAATTTCTACCACAAAATATGCTGTATGCTATGTATCAAGCTTTCTGTGATCAGAAAGGAAAGGTGCCTTATATCCCAATGTCACGGCTACATCCCTATGGAAATAATCAGAAGCACAGTGTGTGCGGAAGCCTTGGGACTTCCGTTGGTGAAACCAGACACCATTCAGCAAGACGCATTGAAGTGGCGCGGAGCTGCTTTTGTTTTATAAATTCCTTTTTCCTCCTTTTTCTTCTTTTTTTTTTTTTTTTTTTTTTGTAGTTTGCTTTAAACAGAAAGCACTTAAATGCATGACTATGTGTAAAAGCTCTGTGCAATAGAAATCATTTTTCTTCATTTTTAAAAGATAACGTATTGCACACCAAATGAACTCAAAGTAAGCTTTAGACCAGGACGATTCAGGTTGTGGATGAGTATGTTCACTGTAGTTCCGTTTGTTCATGAACCGAAGGGAAAACAGGCCGCCCCCCCCACCCACCTCAGTCTCCCAGCCTGCCTGTCGCTGACCACTGAGCTGGGCGTGCGGGGGCCACGGGCTCTGGCCGGAAGCGCTGGCCCGGTGAGGCAGGGTGGCGGGGGCTCGTGATTCCGCAGCTGAGACCCTTCCTGAGTGTCTGAGACTACAGCCGTCCCTTCCAGCACTTAACCTTGTCTCGTTGAGATGGACTGACTGCTACTGACCTGCCAGTGTGCATGAGGATAATTATAAAAGGATGTTTCTTTGAGGGAAAAAAAAAAATTATTTCTATCCTCTTCTATTTATTATTAGGTTAATCATTTAAGTACGTATCAGGAGTGTATTGTTGTTTTGTGTTGTTGTTGTTATAAATGCTTTTTGCTATCACTCCAGTGGTTACTGTCCTCTGCCTGAGAGAACTGAAGCGTCTGGGGAATTGTCTGAGGGGGGCAGAGGGGCTTTCTCCAGCAGAGTCAAACACCTGTCGCCAGAGTAGCCACTCAAAAACTGGTGGTCTCTATGTGTCTAACTTTTCACACGAGAGAGTTTATGAACAAAAATCTACCAATGGAAGGGAGTGCCGGGGTCAAGGACACTCTCGCAAGGAGCTGCAGAGGAAACTTAGAAAAGCCAAGTTCAGTTCCCCAAAGCCTCCTAGAGCCTCTGGTAAGACTTCTGGGTTCATGAAGTTGTGGCGAGCCCTGGTCGGAGAGGGCACAGCGGCCTGGTGCAGACGGTCCCGTCCAAGTGAGAGAGTGTTTCCTTGCAAGGTTCACATGGGTTGATATGTTTTGGTTGGTTTTTGTTGTTGTTGTTGTTGTTGTTGTTGTTGTTCTTTTTCTTGCATACAAAGTTGGTCAAAACCATCTTTCGAAGCAACAGTGTTTCTTAGTACCGGCTGTGGCTTGAGGACTCACCTGGGAGGTCATGGGCGGGGAGCCCCTTTCCCTTGTAATGTGGTTAAATGTGGAAGAAGGTTGGATGTGGACAAAGCTTTCTATGGCCAGTGGCATGGCCAGGGAGACATCCAGATGCTTGCTGATCGAGTGTGAGGGTGAGGTGGGGCCGCCTTGAGCCCCCCGGGCCCAGCAGAAGGAAGCTCCCACCGGGCCAAGGCAGGGGCCCTGCGCACCCCCAGGTGGGGCCAGACAGCTGGCTCCCCTGGCAAAGGACCCACCGACCCCTGAATCACTCGGCAGAGCACTTCCTTCCAGGCCATGACTCTTCCCCTTCCCTGACATTGTTGGGGGGGGGTCCCGATTTTGTTCTCTTCTTCGAAAGAAAGCCCTCCAATGAAACACCTGCCCCTAACCCGCCAAAGGGTTTCCATTTTTTCTAATTAGTCTATGCATTTCTCTCTCTCTCTCTCTCTCTCTCTCTCTCTCTCTCGAACCATTTTCCACCTCTTTCCTTGAGAAAATGGGCATCTCATGTCCCCCCGATCTGAGACCCCCTCAGAAAATGCTGTGCATTTTGGAGACGTGAGAATTCATTCAAAATTCTTAAAGCATTTGAGAATAGCTTATTATAAAATGAAAATGGAGAAAAAAAAAAAGATGGTTTTCCCCACGTCCCTTTCCATTGAGTAAGAGACCTAGCTCTTTGCGTTTGTGCAATAACTACTTGCCGTGACAGCGGGCAGCGCCACGCTCCTGTCCAGACTACTAACAGCACAAGACGCGCGCACAGGGTGGCCGAATCTTCCGGACAGCTCTTAATAAGCTCAGCTCCCCCTAGTGGATTGTGGTGTCTTACATTTTAGCAGTATTTTATATTTTCTGTAACGCACTAAGTCTTAGGTGTTTTTAGAGCTCGTTTGTTAATACTCACAATCACAGATTTTTTTTTTAATCCTCACAGAGACCCCCCAATTGACCAAAAAGAAAAAAGAAAAAAGGCGTCATTTTTGTACAAATAGCTTTGAGAAGCCTCTGTTGTGTTGCTGTGACTCATCTCTGATAACATTTTATTTCTTGCTATTTGTTTTCAACATTAAGAGTCAAAGTTGATCTGGCTGGCGTGGGGGTGGGGGAGGCACCCGTCGGCCGCTCGGCGCTGTCCCTTCTGTCTTTGGTTAGCCATACGATGTTTGTTCTCAGCACTGTACAACGGTCCCTATATGATATGGAGAAGCAATATCACTGTATGAAACTCACACCATGTATTATTATTATTCACTAGCACCCTAGGTGTGATAATTGAAGTAAATATCTTTTATACAAACACAAGAATGTGTGGGTTGTGTTTATTTCAAGGGCTCTGGCCTGAGGAAAAGCAGCAAACACTGTCATGCCGGGTCCAAAGGGCACCTCGAGAATTGCCACTACCCGAGGTAGCTGTCCTTCCACCTTCCAGAGCTTCCTCTGGCACGTGGCTTCCGGGCAGAAACCTGGGGTAGGCGGCGCAGGTGCTGGGGCACCGACAGGCGCCACTCTCGGTTCTCCACTCAGCGCACAGTCAGTGCTCCATCGGGGCCTGCATTCCCACCTGCCGTTGTCACCCTCACTGTTTGTGTACCCTTGAACCCAGCACTTACCCACCCGTCATCTGCTTCCTTGTTTGTAAAATGGAGACACCGTCACCTGTGTCACAGGTTTGTCGTGAGGGCCAGGAGTGGTGGCCGGTGGTGCTGGGTGCTGCACCCGGCTCGTGGTAGCAGCCCAGCAAGTGGTGCTTGGGCAACCAGGACCACAGCCAGGTACCTCTGTGAGTGGCCTGCAGATGGCCAGGGCCTGGCCTCCGCCGCCTTTGGGGGGGGTCTTGCTCTGTCCCCAAGTCCTGAGGTGAAGGATGAGCTGGTGAACGCCGGCAAGTGAGTGGGAAGGGGAAGAGGGGACAGTGGCTTGTGGGTCTCTGGAATGACAAGGCTGCTAAGAAGGGGCCTCTCCAGACAGCGCTCGCTGGAGGAGGGAGAGCTCTGCGGGGCCGGCTGCTGGGCTGCTGCGCACGCTTGTGACTCGGGGTGTTCCCGTCGTGAGATCTACCGGGTTGGAAAAGCATTGTTGTCTTCCGATGTGTGATTAGTTTGTAGGGGTGGCGGGAGTATTACTTGGTCGTGCATTGATTTGAAGATTTCAGTATGCGAAGCTCCCGCATGCGCCACTGAAGTGTGAGCCCCTCAGTGAGTTAAGCCACCTTTGATCGTCCCTCCAGCGGGAGACCCCCAGAGCCTGGGGTGGAGATGCCCCCAGGTGCCAAGTGCCCCCGCAGGCCAGCGTCTCATCCAGTCGCTCAGAGACATGGTGTTGCGAGAGCGTTGTGCCCAAATGCCAGCCCCCTCCCATGGGAGAAATTCACATAAAATTGTAAGAGCTCTGCCAGTCGGGCATTTGACAAACTTAATCTAACTCAGCTAACTTTTCTGTTGGCTAGTTTAGGTATGCCCCCACTTTTTAAAGATCAGTTAACCAAATTAAAATAGAAGATGTAAAAAAAAAAAAAACCCCACTTAGCACAAAGTCTTTTTACCCAAAAAGTCTCCTCAGGTGCCTTTAAAGTGAGATTTCATTGTGCAAAACTACAATTGCACGTGGTTTTGCAGGGCCAGAGAAAGGGAACGAGATCTTATACGCCACCTGTGGCTGGGTGGTGCCCCCACGCCAGGCAACCCGCCAGCCTCCCCTTGCCTGGCCTTTCTCCCTTCCCCGAGGGTAAGTGGGTCTGAACAAAATTGTGTGCCCTTATCGATGCTCTTAGGAGTACAGTTGCACATGTACAGGGTGATGCTATGTGACTTTAAAATATATCAGAACCTATGAGTCGTCCGCAACAATCCTGTCTGCTTGGGTTTAAAAGGCCCTCCGAGTGGTGGCCCTGGGGGTGTTACACGTCCCCCATGGCCCTGGCATGCCAGCTTTGGGAGCCATGCAGCTCGCTGGTCTCTGCTTCAGCTCATCACTGGTCCCCAGAAGGTGGCAGAGGCCTGGGCCTGCGTGTGGGGAGCCAACCTGGGGACTCGAAGGGCTCCCGAGAACTGTTGTTATGTTGGCAGGACTCCTGGCTGGTGGACAGGCCATCAATCCGCTCCTGACTCACCGGTGTGGGGTTACCTACCTCAATAGAAGTGGGAGATACAGTCTGGGCCCAGGCTTGGGCAGAAATTTCTGCGGTTCCTGCCTTTCCCAAGCTCAGACTCAGAATGTCAGTAGGAAGAGCCTTCCCCCCCATGCAAAATGGTTTGTGGGCAAGTAGTAGCAGGGCTGCTCTGCTTGGGGCAGTGGTGGGGCCTCCAGGGAGCAGGGTTTGAGGACACCCCGCATTGCTCAGGGAGGCACCAGGCGTCTCTGTGGTCGGACGGTGCAGCACCAGGGACCCAGCAATGTCTTACCGGCTAGCGAGTGACCTTGGGCAAGTCTTAGTCGACACTCAGGAAATCGCTCTGAAAGAGTGAATGGATTTAACTTCCTTGTGCTTCCATTTCCGTCTCTGTAAAGGGGATATAAAGTGTCAGACTCACAGGGCTGCTGGGAGGACCGAGTGTCCGCACAGCGCCTAAGTACGCGTGAGTTGAGGTGGTTGTCTGCGAGAGCGTGATTTCCATCGTCTGCTGGTGGCGGGAGCAGCTGCCTCCGGTCAAAGTCGTTTGCACCTTGTGCTAGGGCAGGAGTCGTCCCCGGCTCCTGGCCAGTCTCTGACTCAGCCTACTCGGAACCAGGCGCTCCTCAAGGGTCACCCAGAGGACGGGCGGCGGCCAGGCCTGTCGCCCCAGTGAGACCCATGAGGGACTGATGGGCACTCGGGTGGGGCAGCTGAGTCCTCACCCACAGCCCTCTCTTCAGCCCCCTGCAGGCTCTGGGCCAAGACCCTGGCCCAGGTCAGGAAACTAACGTTTCTGGTTCCTTGGTGGCTGAGGCTGCCACCCCTGGACTCAGCCACCAGCTGAGGGAGGACCCTCCCTGCTCCTCACTTTGGTGGGCAGGGGCTGTGCCTGCCATGGTAGCCAGTTTCCTCTTTGAGATCCGGCTGATTCAGCATCTCTCATGGCTCGCCCCTGCCCTATTACAAGGAGACTAGAGCCCCTAAGAGAGTCTCTGGGGCAGCTGGGGGAGACTTTGCCCCTCAGGACACTTGGCAATGTCTGGAGACATTTTTTGGTTGTTACAACTGGAAGGTGCTACTGGCACCTAGAAAGTAGAGGCCAGGAATGCTGCCAGACTTCCTACCAGCATGGGACAGGCCCTAAAGCAAAGAATGACCTGGCCCCAAGTGTCAGCAGAGCTGAGGTCCAGGGTGGAGCAGGGCACACACGGCAGCAACGCCCAGCCCGCTAAGGCCACCTCCCTCTTGTAGCTCCTTCTGCTCTGTGCTGGGGACCTGCTCCAGGCTGGGTGTCCGGTGGCCTCGAGTTGCTCACATGCAACTCAAGACAGGGGCGACAGAACAGGGTGCAGAACACCAAGGCCCAGGTCCTGTTGTTTGTATTGGTGGGGGAGCCACTGAGCACCGACTTGGGGAAGGCCTGGAGAACCCCGTGGGGCAGTGGCCTGGAAAGAGGGAGAGGCATTTGCCAGGCAGGCGACACAGGCCACACCAGGGCAGCGTGTGCAGGGGCAAGGAAGCAGCATGGAGCCACCGCAGCTGCGCTGGGGAAGGACAGTGCAGGTGGGAGCACGCAATGTCCTCTCAGGCCAACTCCACCGCGTCGTTGATAAAAACAAAGCCAGGTCTGGAGGGAGGAGGGCAGCTGTCCGGGTGAGGCTTGATATCTGGACGTCTGGGACTCCAGTGTCCTTGAGAATGTCTGCAGCCATGCTTGGGGTAAGGGGGTCCCAGCCGGGGAAAAAGTGCCCCCCACGCCCCTCCAACAAATATATAATCAGCACGTGGGTGTAGGGTCACCCTTGGGCTGCAGCCCCAACGCCAGGACAGGGCCTGGAAGGGTCCAAGTGAGGCCTAAGCAGTTATAGATGGCGGGACCCATAGAGGACCAGCTGGCCCTGCCTGGCTCTTGCTGCCTGTGCCCAGCCAGCTGTGCCCCAACCTGGGAGACCCTGCAGCCCTGGGAATCCCTGTGCAACCTTCCACCTGCAGGAGACAGATGCTTCCCTGCTGGGTAGAATCCACTGAGCCGTCAGCCAGTACATCCCGAGGGCTGACCACGTGCTGCTGCCTTAGCGCTCAGGTTATAAACAGGACAGACAAGGAGCTTACCTGCCAGGGGGAGGAGACAGACAGGAGACATGATAAATAAGTGACTCAGATAGTCGTTTAGAAGGTGATAAATGTTATGGAAGAAAAATAGAGTAAGGAGGATTGGAAGAGGAAGTAGAGGGGTCAGAGTTTTAAATTGGGTGGTCAGAATAGGCCTCCCTGAAAAGCTAGCACCTGAACAGTCTTGACAGAGGCGAGGGAATAAGCCGTGCAGATGTCTGCAGGAAGAACATTCTAGGCAGCAGGGATAGCAGGTGCAAAGGTCCTGTGGTGCAAATGTTCCTGGAAGCCAGCGTGGCTGCAGGCAGCACTGTGACCACAGGCAAGAGTGGGAGGAGATGAGGTCAAGGAGATGAGGGGGAGGGGGGCCACCATAGGGGCTTCGGCTTCCACTCTGAGCAATGTGTGAGTCGTTGGAGGATGTGAACAGAGGATGGTCTGGTCTCACTTTTTTTTTGGACAGGAAGTAGGATTTATTGGGGGGCATGAGTAAGGAGGGGCAGGGGCTGCTACTTGTCCAGGGGGCCACAAGTGGGGATGCATTTGACCCCACAACCGTCTGGGATGAGCCACCTCTCAGCCACCACGTCTTAAGATTCATTCGCATTAAACTTGGTAAAGCCTCACTTCTTTGAGATGTGGATCTTCTGGTGGCCAGGGATCTTGAACTTGGCCTTGCACAGGGCTTTAATCACATGCTCCTTGTTTTGCAACTTGGTGCAGGTGGACATGACAACTTGGCCAGGTTAAACCCTGGCCATGGTGCCCTGGAGCCTAGACTGGGGACAGCACGAGGTCAGAGACATGAATGTCCATTGGAAAGGGCTGTCTCCGAGGTCCCTTAGGGCGACTCAGACAAACAACAAATTGTGTGCACTACTGAGAAGGCTGCTGTTTACGGCCACTGCATGCCAGGCCCCTGCAAGGTCGCTCTTTAAAAGGCTCTCTCCGGCTGCTGCTTGGTGACTAGACCTCAGGTGAAGGAGGGAGGCCAGCGAGGAGGCTGCTGCCATCACGGAGGTGAGAGGCAGCTGGCAGTGGTGAAAAGGGATTGGATTCTGGGTGTGTTTTGAAGGCAGAGCCAAAAATGGGACACAAGACAGGTTCAGTGCAAGGCGTGAGAGAGAAGAGCGAGGCCGTCCCGAGGGTTTGGTCTGAGCCCCCAAAGTTTAGCTGGGCCTCCCCAGAGAGCTGGGTCAGGTCCAAGGGCGCCCCTCCTGTGGCTGGGCAACAGGGGGTCGTGCCTGGGGGAGGCAGACTTGGGGAGAGGCGGCCAGGCTTAAATTCGGATCTGCTAAGGTTGAAATGCCAGTTAGACATCAAGCAGAGGAGGGGTCCCAGGAGCGGTGTGGACTGGAGATCCACACTGGAGGGTTGTCGGTGGTGTTCAAGGGGGCCAGAGTGGGTGAGAGGAAGGATGGAGGCATCGCGGGATGGCCCATGCAGCAGTGGCCAGAGCTTGGCGGGGAGGCAGGGTGAAGAGGGGGAGGAAGCAGCCAAGGAATCGGAGAAGGAGCGGCCAGCCGGGAGGAGGCCCAGAGGGTCAGTGACCTGGAAACCAGCTGCCAACGCAGCAGCTGAGATGAGAGCTGAGAAATGAGGACGTGATAATGTGCGGAGGTCGTCGGGGACCTGGGCAAGGACAATTGGGATGGGGGGGTGTCAGAGTCTGATGGGAAGGGCTGAAGGAGTTGGAGGAGAGGAACTGGACACTTGACAACAGGCAACTCCAAGGAGTTTTGCTGGAGGGAGCGGTGGGGTCAGGAGAAGGGGTGTGTGTGTGTGCGCGCGCGTGTGTGTGTATGTGCGTGTGTGTGTGCGTGTGTGTGTGTGTGTGTGCGTGTGTGTGCATGTGTGTGTGTGTGCGCGTGTTCCTGCTGGGAGAACAACACGCCTGCATGCTGCGCAAACAAGGAGCAAGAGCTGGTGCTGCCACAGAGTGTGGCGATTGGCTGGGGACACCCTTGTGTAGCAGTGAGGGGCTGGCCCGGGCAGGCAGGGGCAGGGCTCAGGGTCACCTCTGGTGATCTGTGGGGACACACAGGTGCAGAGGCAGGGAGGGGCAGGTGTGGGAGCAGCCCGGCTCCCCTCAGCACTCTCCAAGCAGAGAAACGATGGCACTGACAGGCCCCTGCCTCTGGGAAAACCATAGGTGTGACGCCCCCAGGCCTTGCCATCCGGTTCCAATTGCGATTTAATCCACCCACAGTCAGAAATCATGCCTGGACTTGGAGAGGTGCAAGCGCAGCTTCCGGAAGTCCTACTTGATAGTGCTTTGATTTCGTCTTCCCCTGAGCAGTGCGTGCTCTGGGGAGCCTTTCCAGATTCTCCCAGAAGCTTCCACAGACTTTCCTAAGGGGAGGGGGCCAGCCTTGGGCCCTCCTCACTCAGCCACCTTTCCGTGCACGCCCCCGTCACCCTCGAGATGCCGCCTTTGCCCCCCATCAGCCTTTTTCCCAGCAGCACCTGCTCTAGTCCACGTGCTCTGCACTTCTCGAGGTCCCCTCCCTTGAGCACACGCCCCCAGGCCTGGTTTCTCCCCTGCTTCCTGCCACCTCTTCTTAGGGTCCTTGTGAGACCCCTTTGGGGGTCCCCACAGGCGGTTCTGGCCACTCACTATGGCAGTCTCCCTGGGCTTCCCTGTCTGCTGCCACCACCCCTGGGCCTGGGTCCCGCTGGCCTGCTTCTCGAGCTCCAGGCCCACAGGTCCAGCCCACCGCACACGTCCCCTGAGCTGTCCCACTTCACACTCAGCAGAGCCACTCCACGCTGCCGCCCACCCCCAGCCCATTCAGGAGGCCGGATCCAGCCTGGGCCTCCCCTCTGGGCTCTGTGCGGTGATGGGGTCTGTGACTCTCACCTGTACCGTCTACCGCCTTGCCCAGGGCCCTGTGCTGCCCAGGTTGAAGAACTTGCCCAAGGTCATGAAATTCCTAAGGCAGGGCCAGAATTCAGGCCTAGTTCTAGAAGATTCCAGACCTTGACACCAAATGGCCACCCAGAGATGTGACCCCAAGTGCTTGGTCTGCGTGTTCTGAACTCCAGCAGATGAGGCAGAGGGAGGCAGGGGTGGTGGCCGGGGGCCCCTCCCATGCAGGTGTGGCCCATGTCTTCTCTGAGTAGGATCTGTCACTGAGGCCCCTCCCTCCAGGAAGCCCACACAGCCGGTCTCCTGGCCTCCTCACCCCCTCAGGGTGAAGTGATGGTCCCTGCTGGGACCCAGCTGGGCTCCAGGACAGTGCCCAGCCCCTGCCCCTGCAGACTCGAGTTCTCCATCGTCCCCACCCAGGGCCTTCACTTCAGCCTCACTCTGGGGCCTCCGCTGCCCTCCTTGCCCAGCCTCTGCCCTGTGTCACACAGGCAGCTGTCCCCCACTTCTGCCCACACACCCTGCCAGCCCTTAGGATCACCCTGAGCTACCTCTTCAGGGATGGCTTCCCCAGCCACTCAGCTCTGCACCCTGAGACCCCCTCAGTGGCTGACCCAGTGCCCAGAGCACTTGCAGCAGTGGCAGTGGCTGCCCCCCAGGCCAGCTTAACACACCGGCCCTGGCCAGAGTGGCTGGGCACCAGCCAGGCGGGGGCAGCCTAGGGATGGACAGTTTGTTCCCAGGGCCCTGGCACCTGCACAGAGTGTCACGTGTGCACATGACACCGTGTGCCCACCCCCGCAGCAGCAGGCCTAGGCACCCTGTCATCCTCCCTGTGCCCATGGGTGGCTCTGGCCGAGACCACGCCGGGAGGCCACAGACCCATGGCAGAGGAAACAGGCAGTCCAAGGGATCACCTCACCTGCATTTTATCTGACCCTCATGCCACGTGCACACCTCCAGGGCCAAGGCTCACTCTGGCTGGGCAGCAGCCACCTCTCCATGGGTTCCCACCTCAGCCCTGTCCCTCTGTCCCCTGGGTCCTCATCCCTGATGGGGTTCTGCTTCCCTGAGCCTTCCCTGGGCCCAGCACCCTCCACTTGTCCCAGAAGTCTGTCCACCCCCACCCCATGGGATCGGTCCCGGCACTGTTCTCGGATGTGTTCCTGTTCGTGCCTGTTCCTGTGGACACCCGTCCCCTCCTTCAATCCAGGCTCTTTGCCCCCATTAATATCACCCAAGGTCCTGATAGCTTTCTGGCGGTTTCCTCTCCCTACGTCTCACCCCAGCTTCCGTCCAGCCCCCGTCCTAAGCGTGTGTGCCAGCTCTGCCGTCCGGTCCTGCCAGCCTGGGCCCAAGGACCCTACGCCCAGACCAGTGGGTCATGGCATTTGTGGTCTCTCTGGGCCTCTCCCCAGCGAGGGCTCCCCTGTCGGTGACGCAGGGCCAGACCCCAGCCCTGGCTCCGCAGTCCTGCCAGCCCCTCCCGCACTTCCCACCTCACTCCCAGGACACCACCTACCCGCCAGGTGTAGCGAACCTCTGAAGGAAGAAATCCATTCGGGGAGGAGGAGAGACTCTTGTGTGCAGATGGGCTTAGATGTAGCTTGGGCCGGACACCCTTGGGTTTGGAAGCCTCAGTTCTCCGTCTGTAAAATGGGATCATCCTCACTGAGCTAAGGGCTTGGTGTGCCACAGGCACCCACGAGATGGAGCAGGTGGGGGTGAGCGGGGCTGCCCCACCCTGGCCCAGGGTGCCAAGTCCAGCCAGGGCCAGGTGGGCACCTGGCCAGCGGGCCATGGGGTGAGGGGCAAGTCGGCTAAGGAGGCCACAGCAGCCATGTCCCTGGCACTGTCCACAGCCTAGAGCCTCTGGGCATTTCTGAGGCCACAGTGCCCCCTGGTGGCTGTGCAGTCTGCCTTGCCTGGGCCTCGGTTGTCCTTTCTGCAGCCCCAATAGCTCACCCTGAGCAAGGCTTTTGTCACCATTTTCCAAAGGGGGGCCAGCAAGGGTGATCAACCTGCCCAGAGCCACACAGTCCACCAGAAGTCGAGCCAGACCTCACCCTTGGGGCTGCCTGGCTCCCAGGCCGCTGCTGCTGTCCCTGGCAATGGCTGCAGAAGGCACCCAAAGGCCTGGGTTTGGAGAACTAACCCCACACCTCCCACCCCCCTACAGGGCGGGGAAGTCTCCAGATGGAATCCATTTGGATTTCCCTTGTTGCAAAGACGACCTGGTCACTTGGATGGGGGACAGAGCTGTGGGTCAGGGGACTCCTGGGAGCCACCCCATCCCCACCCCTGCCAGTGTCCCCACTATTGCGGCTGGACCCAGTTCTGCAGCCGGCCCAGAGGTGGCCCACTGCACCTCCCAAGCCTTTCTCTGCCTCTCCCGCCCCCGGCCTCCCTCCGGACACTATCCTGGGCATCAGCCCTGGCAGAAGCGTGGGGCTCCTTGCCTTGCGTCACAGAGGCAAAGGGAGACCTGGAGAGGGCAAGGGGCTGCCACTGTCACCCAGCCGGTCATGGACAGAGCCAGGTGCACCTGTTTCTCCCGATCCCCACCCTGAGCTCCTTCCCCGACCCAGGAAATTTCCTGAATGCAGAGCGTGCCTGGGCCAGGAGTGCCTCTGAGACCATGACGACTGGGTCTAATCGGGTCTTCCAGGCAGTGGCGGGTGGGGAGGGAACAGCCAGTGCTCCCACAGCACCGCGGCGGTCCTGCTTCCGGACCATGGGTCTGAGAGGCCGAGGGGGGAGGCACCAAGGGTCCCACCAGGGTCCCACCAGGCGCCCTCTGACAACCACGTCTTCCTCTGGCCACAGGGCGCTGTGCGGAGCTGCAGGTCCACGTCACCGAGGCTGTGGCCACAGCCGCTGAACAGAGAGAGCTGATCGCCCGCTTGGAGCAGGACCTCAGCACCGTCCAGTCCATCCAGCGGCCCGACGCCGAGGTGAGCCCACCCCACCCCCTTGAGCACCGCCTCCTGCCCAGTGTCCTTTCAGCCTCAGCAAAGCCCGACTTACCAGGCAAGCCGGCATGTCTCAGGCAGCTGGGGTCAGCTTGCCCCTCGCCAAGACCCGGAAGGGCTGTCACCCACAACCACTGGGTTTTGCCTGCTCACTCCATGCAGGCCACCTTCCCCCCAGTTTGCGGTGCCAGGGCCACAGGGCATAGGCCACAGGGCTTCCTCAAGCTGGCACAAAGCACCCTGTGTCCAGGTACAGGCTGGGACCTCTGCCCTGAGAGCCTGGGCAGCTGCAAGGCCGGGATTCCACACCCATGCCACAGCTAAAGGACCCTCAGGGGCATCAGCTCACCCACTGCTCATTCTACAGATGAGGAACTGGGCTCAGGGGGAGAAGCGGGGTCCCCAGGTCACACAGCAGGCTGGCTGCAGGTCGGGGTCACCCAGCCATCTGATGCCTGTCAGGGCGCAGCGGCGGAGGACAGCCCTGCTGCTGAGCTCTGGCCTCGGGAGTGACTCAGACCCAGCCTTCTCTCCTGGGTAGCCCACTCCGGTGTCAGATCCAGGCCCCACGGCCAGACAGCCCCCCCTGCTCCTGCCACCCACCTGCCCCTGCCATTTTGCACGGCCACCCTGAAAGGGTGTAGTCTGTGCCCACCGTGTGGAGGCACCAGCCCCAGTTGCTTCCTCTCACGTGTAGGGTGCCGCCGAGCACAGCCTGGAGAAGATCCCGGAGCCCATCAAAGAGGCCACCGCCCTATTCTATGGTGAGGGGCAGGGTCGGGAGGGGAAGAGGGACCAGGTGGTGCAGCCCGAGAGCCGGATCCCCAAAGAGCACCCCCTCCCCCAGAGAAGGCCAGGGCCCCCCACCGCAGCAATGCAGCAGCAACCTTCAAAAGGTGGGTGAGTCCCCCACCTGCCCGCTCTGGGCCGTAGCCTGACACCCCCCCCCAACTTGGGGGCTGACCCCCTGCCAGTGGCCTATTAAAGGCTGGCAAGTGGCACCCAGGCTTGCTGGCTCACACCTGTAGTCCCAGCAACTTGGGAGGCTGAGACAGGAAGATCACTTGAGGCCAGGAGTTCAGGACCAGCCTGGGCAACATAGTGAGACCCTGTCATCTCTGAGAAACATTTTTAAAAATTAGCTGAGCGTGATGGCACATACCTGTAGCCCCAGCTACTCAGGAGGCTGAGAGGGGAGGCTCACTTGAGCTCATGAGTTCAAGGATGCAGTGTGCATGATCATGCCTGTGAATAGCAGCCACTCCTGGGTGACAGGGGTCTTGCCTGTAAATAAATTTAATTTAAAAATTGATTGAATTAATTAAAATAAAATACATTTTTTGAAAAGGCTGCTGGGAGGTGGTGAGCTGAGGCCTGGTGCGGAAGTGCAGCCAGACTGGCGCACAGCGCTGCAGGGGAGGCAGCCCCTCAGGGACTAAGGGCAGGATATGGGGTGGGGGGTGTCCCGTGGCTCCCAGTTCCCTCTGTGTCCCTCTGCTTCCCCAGGGCCTGGGGGCCCAGGCTGACAGCTGCAGGGTCACAGATCTGAGGACAGAGGGATGGGGACGGGAGCCCTGGGCCTGGTCCTCTGATAGTGCAGATGGGAGAGCTGGGCCCTCCCCAGGCCCCAATTGTCAGGTCGGGTCAGCCCACCCATCCCATCGTCACCCCTCCCAGATCACCCCAACTGTCCCGCCTCTTCCCTGAGCTGCTCAGCACCAAGTGGTCAGACACCACGTGGCCTCTACCCCATGGCACTTGGCTGGGGCCACCCAACCCAAGGGCCTCCTGCTGGGCTCTGCCTCCTGCCACTTCAAGACACTTTCCTCTACCTGCTAGGACCCATGGCCCCAGCCAGTGGCACCCTCCCAGAGGGCCAGGTGGATTCGTTGCTTTCCATCATCTCCAGCCAGAGGGAGCGCTTCCGTGCCCGGAACCAGGAGCTGGAGGCTGTGAGTCATGTCCTTGTCTCCCCGAAGCCCCTTGGACCTGAGGACACAATGGGGAAAGACATGGGCTTGGGGGACAAAGATATGTGTAAACCGTACGCCGCCGTGGGATGAGATTTATTCTGTGCAGTCAGGGAGGGCTTCCTGGAGGAGGCTGTGCCATGCTGGGCTTTGAAAGAAGAATCTGACACTCAGGGCAGAGGAGACAGGGGCCAATGAGCCAGAAGGAAGTGCAGGTCATTCCAGGGCTGCAGGAAGGAGTCATAGGAAACAAGACATGGAGTCTCTAGGCAAGTGTCATCCTGTGCCATCCCGCCAGGGTGGAGCGTGTGGCCTCCCCCTGCAGGCAGGGGCCCCAACAAAGGCTATAAGTAGGGCAGTGACATTGCACAAATGCAGGGTAGGAAGGGTCACTTGGGCAGCCAGCTCAAGAGAGAAGGCTGCCCAGGAAGAGGACCAGGGAGTGGTGACCATCATCCAGGGAGGAACATCTAAATCGGGTGACAGAGTGGAGAACCGGGGTAGGGGGGTACTGGAGAGAGGATGGTCTGTGAAGCCCTAGAAAGATGAACAGCACAGGATGTCAGGAGAGCCGTGCGGGGTCGGGAGAGGGAGGTGCACATAGACCCTGCTGGCTGCTGAGCGCCTGCTGGTGGCCTCCCTAGAGGGGCACCGTGAAGAAGGAGCTGGTCTTTGCAGATGACCAGTTCCGACGTTTGACACCAGTGAGGCACCTGTAGACCGCAGAGGGGTGCCGCCATGTGGGCGCTGTTGACACATGGATGGCAGCTGCAGCGCCAGCAGGATGGATGTGGTCCCCGGAAGAAGATGGAACAGTGGACAGAAGCTAGAGGGTCGGGGACAGAGAGTGAAAGGAGCAGCAGTAAAGGGTTTCGGGGATGCCAAGGCCAGGCCATCCCCAGAGGGCATAGACACTAGATCCAGAAGTGCAGAGCTTCTGGGTGACAGACCACAGGAGCACCTGGAGGTGGCTCTGTCCTGCCCTTGGGGACTCTGCAGACCCCCCCTCAATCATTCAGAGCCAGCCAAGGCCCCTGCCCCGGAATGCTCTCCCAGTGGGAACAGAGCCAGGGAGTTTTCACTCCTCCCACAGGCTGGGCCCAGGACTGGTGCAGTGACAAGGGGGAGTCAGATCCAGTGGGACCCTCTGTGATCTGGGCTCCGGAGCAAGAGGGACCAACAGGACTGTCCCCCTCGGGGCTGCCTGTATGAGCAGTGGACAGGGAACACCCCTTCTGGGGACAGCCACATTGTGGAATACTATGCAGCCCTTAAAAGAAACCCTTCAGGTTAGATTAAGTAGGTGAAATAATTTTTTTTTTTTTTGCTTTAAAAATCTAGACTTTTTACCAAGCACTTGTTTTTAAATTATGGTAAAATAAACTAACATAACATAAAATTTGCTATCTTAACCATCTTCGGCCATCCTTAACCGAATAGTGGTCATAGGTCCATCACATCCTTTACAGCCATCACCGCCGTCCCACCCCAGAACGCTTCTCCTCTTGCAAAACTGAAACTCCAGACCCACTAAGCAACAATTCCCAATGCCTCCCCATACCCCTGGCAACCCCCATTCTTTCTGTCTCTGCGAATTAGACTACTTTAAGCACCTCACATGAGTGGAATCACACAGTGTTTGTCTTTTTACGACTGGCTTGATTCACTCAGCATGATGATTCCTCCTGGTTAGTCCACGTTGCAGCACGTGTCAGCATGTCCCTGCTTACTAAGGCTGAGTAACATGCTCTTGTGTGTATCTACACACTTTGCTTATCCACTCACTTGTCCACAGACACTGGGGTTGCTTCCACCTCGTAGCTAATGTGCATAACGCTACCGTGAACGTGGGGGCACAAATATTTCGTCATGACCCTGCTTTCAGTTCCTTTGGATATATACCCAGAAGTGGGATTACTGGAGCATGTGGTAATTATGTTTAATTTGGCAGTAAACTGCCATACTCTTATGTACTTTTTCTGTACTGCTTCAATTTTGAATAGTGTGAAGGAAACACCTATTCAAGCATTTGAAGCAATTGCAAAATGAGATCGCATTTCCCCTTGCCCCGAGATTGGTAAACATTAAAACCACGCAGTGTGTGATTCCCTGCGTGTGAAATGTCCAGAATAGGCAAATGCACGGAGACAGAAGGTAGACTCGTGGTTGCCAAGGAATGGGGAGGGACTGCCAGCGGGTTTGGGGTTTCCTATTGGGGTGATAAAAATGTTCTGGAATTAGGTTGTGGGGATGGTTGTGTAACATCACGATAATACTAAAAATGACTGAATTGTACACTTTAAAATGGTGACGTTTATGTTATATAGGTTATATATCAATAATAATTTTTTAAAAGGCTGACAATACCAAAACAAACAAAATATGAAGAAGGCTGAACCAGGAACTGTGACTTCTGCCTGGGGTGGGGCCACAGGAGGGGAAGGGGGACTTCTCAGAGCGGGCAGCTGTGAGCAGAGTCTGGCAGGGCAAGGAGGAGGCCGTGGGCACAGGAGGGCCTCCAGGCAGACCGAGCAGTACCTGTGCCTGAGGCCTCTCCCCAACCCCTGCCCCCTGCCCGGCCCCCACAGGAGAACCGCCTGGCCCAGCACACACTCCAGGCCCTGCAGAGCGAGCTGGACAGCCTGCGAGCCGACAACATCAAGCTCTTTGAGAAGATCAAGTTCCTGCAGAGCTACCCTGGCCGGGTGAGCGCCCTCCCCAGTGTCAACCCCGGGCGGACCAGGCAGGGAGAGGCTGGTCAGGGCACTCGAGGCAGGAGCATTGGGGGCCATGACCTGCTGGGTAGCACCAGACCCCCAGAGGCCCATGCAACCCCCCAACTGTCACCTGGGGGTCTATGACCCCCACCCCCAGCTGTCCTCCCTAAGCTGGGAGAGGCTGCCAGAGTGAAGCCAGACCGGGAGGTGCAAAGTACAGCAAGAGGCGGAGGCCATAGAGCCCCAGGCCCATGAGCGGCAGCAGCCCCTCTGTGAAATGGGGGTGACCCACTAGCTGACCCCAGGATCTGAGTGTTGAGCGTGCAGGACAGACTCTGGGGAATCGGTATGCAAAAAATTATAAAAAACAGAATTTTGTCTAATGCCCCAAAAACCAATCAAGAGAATGGAGCAGAAACTTACCCACTGCGTTCTGGGCCAGGAAGGCCTGTCTGCAGCTTCCCTCAGCCCCCAGGACCACGTCATGCAAGGACACCCTTTCTGGGACTGAGGGGAGACAGGGTGGGCAGCAGAAGGGCCTGGAGCTCACTGTCCTGGCAGGGCCACCAGGGCAGAGCCACCCAGCCAGGAGCCCCTTCCACACCGTTCTGCGCTGCGCATGGGCCACCAGAGGGCGCCCAGACTCTGCAAACTGGGCCCTTTCCCGTCCCCAGTGCCTGTCCACCTCCGTAGCCGCCTGCACTGCTGCCCAGCCCTGTCTTTCTTGTACCTTCCAGCCCCTGTTAGGGCCTTAGTTCCCCGTATGTGCCCAGGGGTGCTGTGGCACCAACCCTGGTGGGAGAACTTGATGCCCCGTGGCACAAGGCACCAGCCGCATTCACATTGTCACCCTGGCACCCTCTCCCAGCTCTGGGATCTGGTACTTCCTCCCTTACCTCCCTCCCTTTTGCAGATGAGGGAACTGAGGCTGTGCGGTGATTCCGTCAACTTGCCTTCCTTCAGGCACTGGGCCTTCTGCTGGGCCCCAGATGACAGACTGGGTCTCTCTCCTTCCCTCTCTGTGCAGGGTGGTGGCAGCGATGACACCGAGCTGCGGTACTCGTCCCAGTACGAGGAGCGCCTGGACCCCTTCTCCTCCTTCAGCAAGCGGGTCTGTGAACCCAGCCCGGCGGGGGGTGGGCCGCCCAGGGAAGCCCGTGAGACCCCTGCTCTCACCTGGCCTCTGACACTTGGCATCTGGCCCCCCCTGTTCTCCGCCCCACCTGCCCTCACCTGTTCACTCACGGCTCCCAGCCAGGAGCGCCTACTCATGGCTACCCAAGGGTGTACGGCAGTGAATGAGTTAACCTGGGGTGCATTGGGGGAGCAGGCAGGCAAAGACCCGGTTTCAGCTCCCAGTGTCAAGGGATGGGTGGTGGGACCCCCCAGCTTCCCTCCCCTGCAGAAGAACTTTCCCACAGGCAGCATGGGCCAAGGCAGAGGGGAGGAGGGGCTCACACAAGTGTCAGGGGAGCCAAGAGTGTCACGCTGAGTGGGACTGGGCACCCAGTGAGGCCCGGCAGCCCCAGGGTTCTGCGGGAACAGCGGAGCAGGGCAGCCTGTGGATCGGCAGGACCCCTCTCTGCACCCAGCCAGGGCCCCAGGGGTCCTTTGGGGTCCTTTTCTCATCGTCCCTCCCCCTTCAGGAGCGGCAGAGGAAGTACCTGAGCCTGAGCCCCTGGGACAAGGCCACACTCAGCATGGTGAGTCCCTCCCTGTGCCACCTGGGACAGGCCTGAGCCTCTGTCTCTGGGCACCTTGTCACCTGCCCTCCAGCCCAGGCTGGAGAAGCCCGAGGGACCCCAGTGTCCCCTCACAGGCCCTGCCAAGGGTGGCTGTGTGACCCAGGACAGGGTCTCTCCCCCTCCCAGACAGCAACTCCGACAGTGGGAGTCCCAGTAGGTTCTGGAATTGGGCTGCAGGGGGCACCATTCCTCAGAATTCCCATAGCAGGAGCTCCTCGCCTGTAAGGCAGAGTGGGCGCCCAGCTGCCTGCCCCTCGCTGCCCTGGGCTCTCTCTGGGGGAGCCGAGGCAGCCCTTTGGGGTGGGTGAGGCCAGCCCCTCCCCACCCACCCCTTGCTGCTCCCCAGGGGCGCCTGGTTCTCTCCAACAAGATGGCCCGCACCATCGGCTTCTTCTACACGCTGTTCCTGCACTGCTTGGTCTTCCTGGTGAGTGTCCAGACAGCGGGCCAGGACTGCAGACACCGACCCCTGACCTCCAGGGCAGCAGGAACCCTGTTGCCGTGGCCTGGCCCCTGGGCCTTCCCCAAGCCGAAACCCCCAGCCCTGGGCCACTCCTCTCCCCTTCAAGGGCCTTGGCCCACCCTGGGGATGAGGGCACTGGCCCTGTGCTGTGTGGAAGAGGCCTGGCTGGCCACACCCAGGGACCTGGTCCTGGAGGGCTTGGTGGAAAGAAGGGTTGCTTGCGGTGGGAGCCCGAGAGGCAGGTGGGAGCAGGGTAATGAGCTCCACCAAGGCACAGCCAGGTTGGCTGCACAGAAAAGGGACGTCTTCGCTGCAGGGGAGCATGTGGTTTGGGGGCAGAGAACACGCAGAGGCCTGGTGACGCCTCCATGTCTGCCAAGTGTGGGGAGGAGAGGGGAGGGCTGCGTCTGTGACAGCCTCCAGCCTCAGGGACCCCCACCCCCAGCCAAGCAGGGCTAGCCTGGGCCCCAGCTCTGACCCCCGGCCCAGCGGGTCCTGGCCCTGCCAAGGGTCCACCCACCATGTTAGGGATGTTGTGTGCTTGTCTGGGCCTGTCTGACCATCTGTGAAATGTCTGTAAGGCCCACCCGCCCTGGGGACTGGGCCTCGAGAACCTTTATGTCCCCAGAGGCCAGGCCCAGGGCCCACAGGGGGGCCGCAGGAGTGGCCGTGAGGCAGGGTCCACAGCTCACGGTGTCTCCGCCTACCCAGGTGCTCTACAAGCTGGCGTGGAGCGAGAGCATGGAGAGGGACTGCGCCACCTTCTGTGCCAAGAAGTGAGCACACCCACCTGGGCCCACCCACACCAAGCCCCTCAGCGCCACCCTATGGCACCCCGAGCCCCTCTATCGTGTCCCCTGCTCCTCAGCGCCCCACCCTGCCCCCCATTCTGCTCTTCCCCTACCCTTACCACACCCCCTCCCCCACCCCCACCCTGTCACACTGTACCCGTCCAGCCCCCCATACACATTTCTTTCCTTTTACACTCGCCCTCAGCAAAGGTTTCTCTGCCCCCCAGGTTCGCCGACCACCTGCACAAGTTCCACGAGAATGACAACGGGGCGGCAGCTGGTGACTTGTGGCAGTGACCCCTGGGCCTTCCCCACGACAGTGACGGCTGCATGCCCCTCCCCTGCTTGCTCAGCTGCTTCTAATGACTTAGACTCCCCTGAAGACCCCCCACAGAAACTGCCCTTGTCCTCTGCCCAACAGCTGCCAGAAGTCCCGGGTCCCCGTGGGCCCCCTGAAAAAATGTGTCAACCACATCAGGGCCCCTAGTTCCAGACAGCCTCCAGGCAGAGCCAAGGGCCCCACCTCAGGCTGGCGACCAGCCTGGGCTCTGCTCACAGCCTGATCTCTAGCCCTGGTGGCAGAGACCCCCAGCTGTGACGCTGATCGAGTTACCACCAATTCTGGCTGTGGTTAATCCGGTTTGGATTCCCTGGGCCTGCCTGCAGCAGGGCTCTCGGGTCCCCTGGGGCTCCCCAGGATCCCGGCCCCCTCCCCCAAGAGATGGAAGGCCCTGCCTTCTAGGCCAGCAGGCTTTCAGTCCCCCTGGCCTGCCTTTGTCATCGGCCATACCCCCAAGAGGACATAAGGTTTGACAAGACCTAGTCTGCCCACCACCCCCACCCCAAGAGGAGGAGCCCCAGCAGGGGGCGCAGTTTCTGTTACCCCTCCCTGCCCCCAGCCTATGATTTCTGCTTTTTTCTTTAGCAAGATATGCTGGTTTCTAGGTGAGGGAGAGTCTCCAGTGAGCCCCCCATGCCCCAGGCTTTTCAGACCCAGGGACTGGGCTGAGGGCCCAAGCACTTCTGGACCAAGCAGAACTGGCCGTGGGCCACCCTAGCACGGCCACCTCTCAGGGCCACTGGCAGGTCTTCCTAAGTTAGATTTGCGCTTGCATGCTCAGCTTTGCACATTCGGAATAAACCATTGTTGCAGTCACACTCGTGCCCTGTGCTCTGTGGTCCTGGAGCCCCGGGACGCTGGGGATACCGGGGGCTGGTAGGCGCCTGCAGCACCCCCAGCGTCAGACCAGGGGCTGACCTCGCAGCTGGTGTGCTGATGTGGGGCATGGCCCTGGCACACAGGACATCTCTCCCCCGCTTCCTGTTCCCAGGAATTCCGTGAGTGGGTCCAGAGCTTTGCTGAAACCCAAACCCACAATGTCTGAGTTTTCCTGAGCAAGCAAGCAGCACCGTCAAAAAGGGAAATCCATTGCTTTTCTCAAAAGCCACCCGTCATGCTGTGGTTGGGCGTATGACGCGTCTTGGGGATCCACGTCAGTTCCTGGGGAATCCCTGCTTCCCTTCTGGGTGCCCTGGAGCCATGTCTGAAGCGCGCCCCTTTCTCTTGGGCCCCTGCTTGCTAGGCTCTGCAGACTCTGTGCCTACCAAGTCCCCGAGCACCAGCTTTGCACAAGTGACCTCACACCCAGCCCAGTCCCACTGTGTCAGTCCCTTCAGCCTCAGTTGGAGGAGCACTTCCTCTTGGTCTGTATTGGTTGGCATTACCCCACCATCCACGTGGCCCACGAGACTGGCTCCAAACCCAGTTCCTACCCTGCAGCCCACCAGGCCAGGGTCCCCTGTGCTAGCTTTGTCTCAGTTTTTGTCCTGAACAGTCTAGAGCTTGTGCACCCAGGAGTCCCTCTTTGGGATCCCACCCCCAGCACCCCTCATCATCTGGTCAGAACTTCCTCCAAGGCCCAAGAGCCTCCTGCCCTCGGGGACCCAGGATGAACCTGTCCTCCCTGACCCTCATTCCTGTCCCCTATGACAGCTGTTCTTGGCCAACCACGCCCCCTCCACCCCCACCACCACTTCCACATCTCCCATCAGTTCCTCATTGCAGGTCCAAGTCACTCTGAAGCCATCCCCTCCTCACTTCCTCCTCCCTGAGGATGGATCAGAGCTACTGTCCTGCCCAGGGCTTCCCATCCGAGGACCCTCTCTGGCCACTGGCAGCCCAGCAGCAGAGCTCAGCCCCCCACTGGGAACCAGGTTAGTCCACTGTGCCCTAGGCTCTCCCCTCTCTGGGGAGGGTGGGGGCCAGGCGGCCCAGGGTGTGGAGCCTCCCTCTCTCCCACTGTGGGCAGTCAACCCTTCACCCCCCCTCCCTTCCCAGCCTCATTCATAGGTGTCCTGGTTCCCAGCCGGGTATCCAGGCCCGCGTGCAGCTCGGATCGAAGGCTGGACCACTGCCTAAGCTTTCATTAAGTGTTTGTTTGCCAGGTCTTGCCGAGGGAGCCGCGGGGGTGTGTGTGACAGGGACGGGGCTGACCGTGTTTCAGTGCCCGGTGGAGGGCAGCAGGCAGGGCTTGGGGCAGCAGGTGAGGGCTCTGGGCCAGTCCCCACCTTCGACCCTCGAGACCCCACCCTTTCCATGCATAAGAAGGGGGTAAAAATCCTGGCCGCTCTGCTTCCTGGGAAATGAGAGATGTGAAATGGAGGAAAGGTTAAAGGGCTCTCCACAAAGGTCAAAGGTCAGTATGGGTCAGGGAGGACAACAGATGGAGGAAGTCCCAGCTAGCAGGGAGACCATGGCAGACCACAGAGCTGCCGGAGGCGGGGGCAGGGAGAAGCGGGCCTAACCGCCTGTGGGGGCTGAGGGCAAGGAGGAGAGGAGGGAAGAAGGCACTCGGGGGGCTTCCCCAGCTCTCCCCAGGAGCAAGGAACAGGTCTTTCCCTAAGCGGCCCCTTCCACTCCTCTGTTCACACGGATGCCCTCCCCCATCTCCTCAGACCCCTTCCCGGCCTGCTGGAGCCCCTGCCCCAACGCAGCACCAGGGGTCACACCACAAGTGCCTGCAGAGCCCAGCAGGACTCGGTTTTCTTAGCCCGACTCATCTCTAACCTAACTTAGGCCGGGTTCTGGATCCAAGCAGGGGTGAGGAAGCCAGGGCTGTGGTCCCCCTTCACCCCACCCCACTATGACCTCTGACACCTCTCCGGTGGCACCAGTATCCCCAACACTGTGAAAGTTGGGTGGTCGGTGCGCCGCACTCATGAGGTCTGCCCCGCCCTGTGGTCCCCGGCGATTTCCCGCCTCGGGAGGACTGGAGGGAGGGGGCGTGGTGCTTGTCCTCGGGATTTATGAGAACCAGACGCCGACTTCCCCCGTTGCGACATCTAGGCCTCCTCGAGGCTCCCATTGTCCCCGGCGGAGGGTCTGGCGATGGCCCCCGCGGAGTGCCCGTCACCGAGGGGCGCTCCGAGGGCGTCCACGTCCTGCAAACCCCACCACGCAGGACACCCACCCGGCCGCACCCGCCACGCCCCCGCGGCCACTACCCCTGGCTCCGGGGGTCGCCTCCGCGCCGAGGGGATTCCAGCGCCTGCCTGAGGCTGGCTCTGCGACACGCGGACCCCCGCTCCACATGGGCGGCTCCGGGCCCGTTCCTAACCCCTCTGGGCCCCGGGGCCGGCCAGTCTCCGCCCCGCAGTCGCCGGGAGTGAGCGCGCTTCGGCCGCGGGCGCCGCTCGGGCTCCGCGGAAGGCGGGGGGGCGCGGCGAGGGCGGGGCCGGCGCGGCGCGAGGCGGGCGGGCGGGGGCGGGGCTCGAGGCGGGGGCGGGGCCGGAGGCGCGCGCGGCTCGGGCGGGGGGCGGGAGGGGGCGCGGGCGGGGCGCGCGCCGCGCGGGGCTGGGCTCGGCAGCAGGAGAGCCGCGCGGGGGCCGCGCCGGGACCGCGAGGAGCGCACGAGCCTTGGAGGTTGTGGACGCGGGAGGGAGCAGCCGCCGCCCCCGGCTCCCGCCTGGAGGGAGCTCAGCCCGCCGCGGGCCATGAGCCGCCGGGCCCCGGGAACCCGGCCGCGGTCCGGGCAGCGCTCCGCCGGCGCCCCGGCCCGCGCGGCCGCAGCTGCGCGCCTGTAGGTATGGCCTGCTTGTCCTCAGTTCCCCGTCCCCTGGTCCCTCACGCCGGACCCGGTCCGTCCCCGAGGACGTGCGTGTGTGCGCGCACCGCTGCCCGGGGGAGAGCGGCCGCACGCGCCCCGGTCCGCGCGTGTCGTCTTTGTGTGCGCGGGTGGGAGGGAGGAGGGCGAGCGAGAGAGGGGATGCGTCCCCGGCTGGAATCGGCTCCCCGACCCCCATCCCTGGAGGGGCGGGAGCGGCTGAGCTGCCTCCGTAGCAGCTGCACCCCCGCCCCCTCCTAGGGCCCCGGCCGGGCGGTGGGGCGAGCGCCGCGGGCCCCCTGGAGAAGGGGTCTCTGGCTTGGGGAGGGGTCTCCCAGGTCTCTTCCCTAGAGGAGGGGGGTCAACCTAGAATGAGAGTGAGAGCTACTGCGGGGGGCGGGTCGGGAAGGACCCCATTCGGGCCACGGTCTCTGGGCTGGCACGCCCTCCGTTTGGCCCAGGCCCCCTTTCTCGACCCGCCCACCCGGGGAGCTCTCCTGCAGCCCCCGATAGTGGGGAGGATCGCCGAGGGTGACCGAGAAGCCGGCGCCTTTAAGAAGAGGCGGATTCGTGCCCTCCATTCAGGCCCTTCGGCCTCGGCCATTGATGAACCTGTGGGCATTGATGAACCTAGCGAGGCCGGAACCGCGCCAGCCCAGCGGGCTGAAACCAGCAGAGTCAGGGGACCCATCGGGGCCCCCAGCATCCCCGAAGTGGGGCCTTCAGGAAGAGAAGTCTGCAGTGACTGGGGCTCTCAGGAGCCAGGCAAGGCAGACCGGGCAGCCTCAGGCGAGACCGTGAACATGAATAAGCCCTAATCTACGTTCACATCGATGTCGGTGCGGGAGAGCCTCAGGGTCGGCTGTCAGATCTGGGTTGAACCCTACCAATGATCTCTGAGACATTATCTACCCTGTAAAGTAGGGCCGGTGCTGGCAAGAGTTGCCTCCCTCCAACACAGATCCCGGAGCCTGGAGTAAGCGAACTCCTCTGGGAGGGCGGGGCGGGGGGGGGGCGGAGGGGCGTGGTTTCCCCAGGAGACTTTGGCTGCCTCTTGATCTGAATGAAGCCCCCCTACTCTGCCCCACCTTGAACAAATCTCTTCCCTCCTGCCCCCCTGCTTCATGCAGGAAGCCACTGATTTGGGGAATGACCTAGAACTTTTCAGCTCCAGGAACTTTGGGAGAGGTCTGGCAGCCGCTGAGGCAATACTTTTAGGCTACCTTGAATCAGGACATTTTGGGGGGTCTTGGAAGCAGAATTTCCTACCAGCTGCTTCCTTCTACTGTTCTCCCTAGAAGTCTGGCCCACCGACGTCCAGGAACACCCCCACCGCCTGGAGGGTGTGAATGCAGGTGGCAAGAGCTTCTGATGCTGCTTAGTTGAAAGCTTCTAGGTAACGGAGGGTTAATGCACATGCGTTAATTCTTATCCTTGTTGCGAAAATCCTGTCTAAAGTTTCTGAACTCCTCCTGCCTACACAGCGTGGATCTCCTAGGGAGAACTGAACACACACCCCATGGGGGGCTTCCCTCCAGGGTGTTCGAAGCAGGGCCCCCACCCACATGGAGCCTAGGCCTCCCAGGGGTGAGCGTTCAGTTTCGACCTGACTCGTGCCAGGCTAGGGGCATCAGTGTCGTTTCTCTTGTGATCTTCACAACAACCCTGTGGGTTTGGTACTATTATTATCCCCATTTCATAGAAACAAATTGAGGGGTGTGAAATGACTTGCCCAGTGTCCCTTGGCCAACGAGCCAGGGCTCCAAACCACTTCTCTCTGACAAGAGCCTGGGTCTTACTCCTTGAACTGTCTGCCCAGCCTGGGTTGTAGGGAATTAGGGGGTTAGGTGCCTCCAGCCTCCTGGCTGCTGGCGCCATGGGGCTGTGGTCCAGTCTTGCAGCCTGTTGATTCACACTGTCCATGTGGGGTCAGAGGGCCCTGAGGTGGTTTCTCTTCCCTGCTCACCTGGTTGGGTCTGTTTTTGTGGTGTCTTAGAGGATAGCAGGTGTGACTCCTCAACATGAGGCCACAGCCCACACTGTTGGGGCAGAGCAGGCCGGGCATCGCCGTGTGAAAGCACAGCATGTTTTGGTTCCTCTGGGTGAAGCAGGGTTTGTGCTCCATTCTCCAGACACTTCCAACCCTCTGAGGACAGGGTAGGTAGAACAGCCAGCCAGGGACTCACAGTCTGGTGCCGGAGACAGGCCACAGCCATGTGGTGTAGCGGAGGGGCAGAGAGCAAGGGTGGAGGTGGGGACAGGATAGAGGAGGGGCATTTCTGAGGCCTCCACAGGCTTGAGGCCTGCCAGGTATTGGGGCAGAGGAGTGGCAATAGGTGGGACAATGCTGGGCAGGATGCTGGAACTCCGAGCAGAGGAAAAGCAGGGGTTGGAGGAAGAGGATGTATTAGAACTTGGATGTGGTGAGTCTGAGGTACCTGGAGATCAGCCAGGCTGGGAGTTGAGGAGCTCAAAGGGCCCAGGGACCCTTATGACCCTGCAGTCCCCAGAGTTCTGGGATGCTCAGAGCTGAGGGGAGCCACCGGGGGTCTCAGTTAAGAGTCACTGGTATACGTGTCATGAAGAAGCCGGAAGGCAGACTGGTAGGCTGAGTGGTAGGGATTGAGGGGGGCACATCCTGCAGTTTTGGGGGGCTGGGCCAGGGCCTAGGTGAGGTCCATGACATTGGAAGAGAAGAAGCAGAGAGGCTCAGGCCAAGGCTGGAGAGGGGGCAACCCCAGGAGGGCAGGTTGGGGTGGGAGAAAGCAGAACCAGTGCAGCTGGAGCCAGCCCAGCCTGCTCTCCACCTACAGAGCCCATCCAGGAACTGTCCAGCACGGGCCGCTCCTGAAGGAGGGTGGGCCTACCTGCTGAGCCCCTAGGCCCTAGCTTAGCTCGTCACCCTAGCCCCCACTCCCTTCTCATCTGACCCCTACTTCCTGCAGGGCCCAGCTCTTGGTTCCCCTACCCCACAGCCCCTCAGAGTGCCCCTCCTCTAAGGGTGGGCACCTCCCTTCCTGAAGCAAGGACTGGGTCCCCCCACTGTGCCCTTAGAGGGGAAGCTCCCCAAGAACAGGTCCCTGCTAAGAGTGGCATATGCTTCAGAAAGGGACAAATCTGGAATGTGGCTGCACACTCCCCTCTGCCTGTTCCGCAGCCCGGGACCCACCTGCAAGGGGCCTGACGCAGTGTGGGAGCCAGTGCAGATGCAGCGGTTGATGGGCTAGTCGCCTCCCTTGCCAGGACCCCATTTCTTCATCTGTGCGGCAGAGAATCCTCTCTTCCTTGCGGGAAAGATGTGAGGGGAGAAGGGTTTTAAACAGGGGCATGGCCCAGTTAGATGTGGGTTCCAGAAAGCTGACCTTGGCCACACTGTGGAGCCTGGGTTCGTGTGCTGGGGGCAGGGAGGGGGTTCCGCAGCCGTCTGCCCAGAGCAGTCAGAGGGAAGGAGGGAATGCACGCAAGATACTTAGGAAGTAGAAGCAGAGGAGCTTTAATTTTTCAGCAGACTACTTATTTGTCTTCATGACAGCCCCGTGAGGTTGATGCTGCTCTTACCAAATAGGGAAACTGAGGCTCCAGGAGGCCAACAGTTCACATGGCTAGGAAGCAGGGGAGCTGGGATTCAAACCCAGACAGTCTGGCTCCAGATCTCAGGCTTTTAACCACTCCACTGTCCCATCGTGTCAAATGACCAGATGTGGACATCGGGAGATGCTGAGGCAGTGGGGTTCCCTGTGATGGGGAGCAGCTGTCAGTTATAGCTGGGGGACCCCTGGGACTGAGGGTCTGCAGGCCCCAGAGCCAGCCGGGCTTGTCAAGGTTGGGGTGTCAGTAAAAGCTAGGGGCTCAGCAGAAGGGCCCCACCCTCCCATGGTGGCAAAGGCTGAGAGTTATGTGAGAGGCATGAGGGTGTCCTGTATGGAAGAGCAGCCATGGAAACTGATGTTCAGAAAGCCAGGACAACTGGGTGCCCCACCCACCCATACAGGGCTATAGGTTCCAAAGGCTCTTAATCCATACCTGTCCCTGTCACTGCTCGGACACTGCCACTCTGCAGCAAAGTCCCAGTAGATGCAAGGGTGTTAAGACCAGAAATCATGCCCACTGCTGCCTTCTGCCAGGGTCGTGGGGTGAGCACAGTTATTCTGGGGGGGAAGGGCTGGGAAATTCAGCCACATCCTTGTCCTGGCTGGAGGCCCTGGTTCAGAGCCTGCCTTGTGGGGGACTTGGTCTCCAGGGAGGTGATGAGCAGGGCGGACCTGAGAACAACGCCCACATACCCAGCAGTGAAACAGAATGTGCCCTGTGTGTTCTGTCCCTTCATCCTCAGGGGAGAGGAAGACTCGTACTCAGTCAGTGGGTGGAAGTCACTCCAGGCTGGAGGGATGGCCTGCCCAAAGGTTATCTTTGTCCTGCATGGGGAGGGGTGGAAGGGACTGCCCCACAGAGACCAGGGGGGCAGCTGGAGGGACAGCAGGATGGAAGGAGCCTGCGTTGTAAAGTGTGAGGCTGGTGGGCCAGGCCAGGCCAGTGCTCCCAGGGTCCTGAGGAGCCGGGAGGGTAGAGGACATAGCAGGCATGGTGGGGCCAGCTTCCCAGAGGGTGGAGGAGAGCAGAGTGAGTTGTGTTCTGGAGCCCCAACGCAAGAAAGCCTCAGTTTCCCGCATTGTGAATGGTTCATTGGCGGTGGGCGGTGCTGGCCACCCCAGCCCAGAACAGAGGACCCTTAGTTCTGATCATCCCCCCTGCGCGCTCTTGGCTGTCTGGGTGCTGCTCTGAGCACGGAGCTGAGGGAGGGCGCAGGAGGAAGGGGGCATCTTGGCGTGCGGGATGCTGCCTACCCCCTGCCCGGGCAGCCTTTCAGGGTGCTGGGTCGCTAGTCTGCGCTGCGACACCGCAGACGGTCCTTCCTCTCCCGGGGGCTCCGCAGCCTCCTGTGGTGAGGAGGGTACAGGGGGTGCCCGGCTGGGTGTGGGCGGGGCTCGGGCCTCGCTCCGCCCCCAGGGCCGCTGCCCACTGCGCGGCGCATCGATTGGTCGTCGTCGGCCCATTAGCCGGGGGCGGCGAGACGAACTCATCAATATTTTAAGGAATGACCGGGCCGTGGGGTCCGGAACTGTGCGCCGGCGGGGGCTGAAGATCGGCCCTTTTTTTTTGCCATCTCCAATTGTCAGTGCTATTTTTACCACCGGAAAGCCGGCTGCCCCCTCCCCCTGCCGAGCCTGCATCGGCTGGACCACGTCTAGCCGGGTTGGGGGCGGGGGTCTCCCGCCTGGCTTCCTGGTCATGGGGTAAGGAGAGGCCATGGCTTGGAAAGGCGATGAGCAGGGACTCGACTAGGCTCGCCCTTCCCTCCCTCCATCCCCTGCACCGACCCTCCGAAGCCCTATCCCATCCGAGACGGGAACAAAAAACATTTTTCAGGAGAAGCCAGATGCCCAGCTGAGCCTAGAAAAACCATGGGCTGATGAGTTGGGGAAGGGTGGTCTGCCCACCCAGTGCCCCATGGGGGCCAGCAGCGTAGGGGACCCAGCTGGGCTCCCTTTGTCTCCAACCCCCATCCTCAAGAGAAGCCTAGGAAGGTGTGAGGCAACCCCTTACCTGGCCCCAGTCCCAGTGGGATGACAGCAGACTCCCAGTCTTCAGTGTCTAAGGGCCATCACTAGTGCATCAGAATAGGGGCCACTGCTCCAGCACCCCCTTTCCCTGATGGGGAAGCTGAGGCCCTGGAAGACACAGGGGCCAAGATAGATCTCCCAGTGCCCAGTCCAGCACTGCCCCACACTGGCTCAGCTGGTCTTTTCTGGCATCCTGGGGCCACAAGGACAGAAATGGGACCCTGACCACAGAAACAAGGGAGTCAAGGGGCACAGAGACAATAGGAGCTCAGGAAGTGGGGGTGGGCAGTGCAGGGGAAGGCTTCCTGGAAGAAGAAAGGGTTTGACACAGTCTAAAGGCCCAGGAGGACTGAGTAAGGCAGTGTAGGCAGAAGAGTGGTCACGGGAGGTTGGGAGGTGGGAACTTCTAAGGACGGGGAGAGCCCAAGGCTGGCTGGATTCCATTCACAGCCTCCGGGCAGTCGGGCAGTCGGGGCAGGAGCAAGGTGGGCCACCCAGCTTCAGGCGTCTGGTTCCCCTCCCCCTCAGGCCCTGCTTTCCCTGCATCTGGATCTGAGGTCACTTACACAGTGACAGAGGGCTCTGTCTGATTGATTGAATGTCACAATGCCTGGTCCCTAGAGAAAGCTGAAACACTTCCTGGCCCCACCCAGAGGTTCGGGAAGCCCCGGCCTTGCCCATGACTGCACATGGATTATAGCATTGCAGGGACCACTGCCTGTGCCATCCTTCCAGGGAGGGGCAGTCTCTCCTTTCCATTTAAGTGAGGAAAGTGAGGCTCAGAGACTAGGGGTGTGGTCAACGTCACTCACTCTGGGAGCAGTGGGGTCAGGTCTTGAGCCCAAGTCAGCGGAGGTCCCTGCACCTGGTCTCCTCCCCAGTTCTGGTCCCAAGGGCAGCTGGGGATGGCACATCCCTGCCCCTCCCATGGCCAGGCTCTCTTCCTTGTGGCTTGCAGCCTCCCCTCTGCAGAGAGCCATGTCTGGGCTTCCTCTCCCTGTCTGTAACCAAGTGGGGGGCTCCCTGCTGGCCCTGCTGCTTGGTGACTTTGGCCTCTGGCTAGTCAACCCCTGCTACTTCTGTGTAGCCCAGACTGGTCCCAGGGGACACAGGGCTGCTGTGCCAAGCATTGCCCCACGTGCTCCTAGTCAGCCTGCAGGGCAGGGCAGGGCATCCCAACCTCCTAGTGCCTCCCAGGCCAGTCCCTGCCTAGCACGTGGCCGTATCTCCCATACCCTTGGCAGATTCCTCTCTGAGTTCCACCCCCACCTCCAGTGAGGGCTAGTTGAGACCCACCTGTGAGAGCCTCCCCCAGGGCCTTGTCCCCCAACTCTGTGCCTTCTCCCTGCCAAGGGTTTTGCCAGCTGGTGGGAAGAGCTGGGAGAGACAGAGATTGATGCCTGAGAACACTGCACTGGTGCTGACTTCCTGCCGGCCCCACATAGGGCTTAATTATCTCACATAGGCACGTCTACCCTTCCCAGGCTACCATGTCACCTGCTCTGCCCTCCCCCAACCCCGCTAGTCCCAGTGGTACAGGAAAGAGGTGACCCTGGGGAGCACTGGCCTGCTGGGTAAATGGATGGGCTTGGCACACAGGAACAGGGCCTCCTGGGCTCAGCTGCAGCCCCACCTCCACCCCAGGAAATGCCACCCCCAAGGGTCAGACCAAGGCCTCAGCCTGGGCTCACCATAATCCCTGGAGGCCATGGTGGTGGTGGCAGGTGCATTTCTGCCTCTACCCCCAGGGGAAGGAGCAAGTGCCAGGAGCCTGGGATATGACTCAGGCCTACCTTCTGTCCCTGAGGACTGCCTATGCCAGATGGGGAGAGAGACATGGAAACAGATACTTGGAGCACCCTACAGCTGGCACCATGCTAGAGGGACATATTGGAGAGGACTGTGGGAGCTCAGAGGAAACACTTGTGCCAACCTGGGTTGGGGAGACAGGGGTGGTAGTGTCAGGGAAGGCTTCCTGGAGGCGGTGGCTTCTGGATTAGTTATTGAAGGGTGATTAGGAGTTAGCCAGGTGAAAAAAGAAGAGCAGGGCAGGAAAAAGACCAGGCATGAGCAAAGCTCATGGGTGTCTCAGCCCCCACTCTACCGCAACCCTTATGGGCTCTGAACACCACCACCGCCACCACCCCACTCCCAATGTCCTGATAAGTCCTGCCTCCAAGTCGTTGCTTAAAAGGCCTGCAGTGCCCTCCTCGCCCTTTTTGCGGGCATGAGGCCCAATGCAGGCCCCACCTCTTGAAGGAAACCTTCCTAACTCCCTGCTCCCCTCCCCCCGGTACCAAGGCAGGAGGCTCCCAGGAGACCACTGGTTTGGAAACCTGTCCAGGTGCTAAGCAGCTCCGTCAGGAGGCCCTGCTTCCTCCCTGGGGCTGCCTGTGGTTATTGACTGCAGGTCGATGGCCAAGGCTGCCCCGAGGAGAGAGGGAATTCCCACAGTGCCCTATGGCCCAGAGGCCCTGAAAATGATCTCATAGAAGTAGGGCAGCTATTTTTACCTGGCATTTAATTACAGGGTTTCGATCCCAGAGGAGAGATGAGATGGTGCTCCCAGCAGCTGCAAAGGAGGGGCATGCCGGGAACTGAGGATCCTGGGAGGGCAGGTGAGGGCATGACCCTCCATCGCAGTTCTTCGAAAGGGCGGTCCCTTCTCCCTAACACTAGGCTGGCCCCCTCACACAGGGGCTCCCCAGGGCAGGGCCACATCACCCCACTTATTTGCCATTGGTATTGTTCACTCTGGCCTGGACAGAGGGGTGTTTTGCACACTGCGGGCTGGGCCTGTGCCCCCAGGGCTGATGGCCACATTGGGGAACAAGTAGGCAAGGCCCCAAGCGATTGACTAGACCCACACCACATAGTTTGGCGATCCAGAGTAGTGAAGGACGGAAAGGCCTGGAACAAGGAGGAGGAAGCTGGGGTGAGTAGACAGCTGGGGTTCCTGGATTGGGGCCTCTTCAAGGTCAGATTTGGACAGGAACTCTGGAGGGAAAAGGATTCCGGAATGCGAGAATTCAAGTAGAAGCATGCAGGCCACTGTGGTGGAAAGAATTAAAAAGTCTCGAGGTGGCAGGGCCTTCAAACAAAGCCAGCACAAAAAATTGGTCATGCTTGTTGTAGACACCAGGTCCTTAAAAGGCAAAAAAAAAAAATTGCCATACAGTAATTTCCCCTTATCTGAGGGTTTGCTTTCTGGCGTTACATTTACCTGTGTTAAACTGAGGTCTCAAAATATTAAATAGAAAATTCTAGAAGTAAACATTCATAAGTTTTAAATTGTACACCGTTCTGAGTAGCAAGATGAAATCTTGCACCATCCCACTCCTTCGTGCCTGTGACATGAATCATCCCTTTGTCCAGTGTATCCACGCTGTATATGCCACCTGCCCATTAGTCACTTAGGAGCTGTCTCGGTTATTAGATCAAAAATCCATAGTGGGACGGGTGTGGTGGCTTGTGCTGTGCCTGTAATCCTAGCACTTTGGGAGGCCAAGGTGGGAGGATCACTTGAGGCCAGAAGTTCAAGACCAGCCTGAGCAACATAACAAGTTGCAGTTTCTACAATAAATAGCAAAACAAAGAAATTAGCCAGCATGGTGTCACACGCTTGTAGTCCTAGCTACTAGGGAGGCTGAAACAGGACCACTTGAGCCCAGGAGTTCAAGGCTGGAGTGAGCTATGATTGTGCCTGCACTCCAGCCTGGGCAGCAGAGTGAGACCCTGTATCAAAAAAAAACCCCAAATTCTAGTGTATATAGGATTCCATACTATCTACAGTTTCAGGTATCCCCCTTGGATAAGGGGGGGACTACTGTATTTGATCTACACTGGGAGGTGACCCCTGAGTCCCACAGTGATAGAGACCTGGGTAGGAATCCTGGACCTGTCCTGTCACTAACAAGCTGAGTGTCTTCAGGCCTGGTGTGGGGGCTTAGACGGTGACAGCTGTGACATGCCTGGTGTGCTGAACACATTCACTTGTTCATTCATTCAGTCAGTGTTTCCTGAGTGACTGCCATATGCCCAGCACTGGAGACACAGCCATTTATAGGACTGTCAGAATCCCTGCCTTGTGAAAGTGGCATTCCCAGGGGAAGGTGGGGGCAGAGGAGGACACACGACCAAGCAAAACTATTAATAAATATACGGTATGTCAGATGGCAATAAGCACAATGGAGAAAAGAGGCAAGCAGAGGGCACAGAGAGTGCCAAAGGGCGTGGGGCATCTACTGTTCTCAAAAGAGTGGTCAGGGAAAGCTAGCGGGCAAGACACTTGAACAGAACCCCAAAGGAGGGGAGGAAGTATGGAAGAAAGAACATTCCAGGCACGTGCAAAGGCCCTGAGGTGGGAATGTGGCTGGCGTGTGCCTGGAATGGCAAGGAGGCAGTGCAGCCAGGGGAGAGTGGCAGGAGATTTGCCCAGAAAGGTAAATGGAGGCAGATTATGTCAGGCCTCGGGGGCCGTGGGTAGGGCTTTGGCTTTTACTCTGAGCATAATGGGAGCTATTGCAGGATTTTGAGCAGAGGAGGGACCTGATCTGTCTTGTGTTTTAGGAGTGATGACCGGGCTCCTGGGTGGAGAACAGACTTTAGGGGGATGAAATCAGGATCCGGGTGCCAGTGAAGAAGTAGGTGAAGGAAGTACTGCAGGCAAGAGAAGGGGTTGTGGGGAGGCCAGGACAGCAGCCTGGATGGGGAAGGAGGAGGAGGAGTTGGGCTCTTGGCATATTTCAAAGGTAGAGCCAACAGGACTGCATAAGACTCTTCCTGTCCACCCAGCTTTGGGGACTCCCAAAAGAGGTTATCGAGGGAAATGAGGTCACTGGAGGCTCCCAGGGACCCAACTTGAAGGCATCTGTCATCCCAGGCTCCTCTGCCAGGCCACAAGTGACCCTGAAGTTCCCTGAGACTGCTGTAGGGGGAGCGAGTGAGTGCAGGGGCTCCGCTCCTGCAGACGCCACCTTGGGCCTCCCCAGGTGTATCTTGTCTTTTCACGCATCCACGTGGCTTGGAGGCTGCGTGCGTAGCCCCCAGCACACGCGTGCGCGCACGGTCACAGGGCGTCCTTGCGGGCAGGGGAACCGCAGGGGGAGGACAGGCGCTGGTGAGAGACCCGAAAGTCACTGGGCGCTTTTCTCGCCCGCAGCCACAGGTGGCTGCGATGGGACGGGAGCCATGAATGGTGCCGCCCCCGGCCCCGCCGCAGCTGCCCCGGTCCCGGTGCCGGTCCCGGACTGGCGGCAGTTCTGCGAGCTGCACGCGCAGGCGGCCGCCGTGGACTTCGCGCACAAGTTCTGCCGCTTCCTGCGGGACAACCCGGCCTACGACACGCCCGACGCTGGGGCCTCCTTCTCCCGCCACTTCGCCGCCAACTTCCTGGACGTGTTTGGCGAGGAGGTGCGCCGCGTGCTGGTGGCCGGGCGCGCCGACGCCATGGAGCCCGAGGCGGCGGAGACCCCGGCCCTCAAGGCGGCGGCCTACGGCCACTCGCGGAGCTCGGAGGACGTGTCCACGCACGCGGCGACCAAGGCCCGCGTCCGCAAGGGCTTCTCTCTGCGCAACATGAGCCTGTGCGTGGTGGACGGCGTGCGCGACATGTGGCACCGGCGCGCCTCGCCCGAGCCCGACGCTGGCGCTGCCCCACGGGCCGCCGAGCCCCCAGCCGAGCCGCGTGACAAGTGGACGCGGCGCTTGCGGCTGTCGCGGACGCTGGCGGCCAAGGTGGAGCTGGTGGACATCCAGCGCGAGGGCGCGCTGCGCTTCATGGTGGCCGACGACGCGGCCGCGGGCCCCGGGGGCGCCGCCCAGTGGCAGAAGTGCCGCCTGCTCCTGCGTAGGGCCGTCGCCGGGGAGCGCTTCCGCCTCGAGTTCTTCGTGCCACCCAAGGTTAGTACCCCACCCCGAGGGGGACCGAGGAGGCGCGTGGGCAGCAGCTGAGGGCACCAGGGACTGGCTCCGGGGACCCCATGGCCTGGTCTGGTTGCCAGGATGCGGTATTTGGTGCAGGAGCCTGGGACGTGGGCCCAGTGCTGCCTCTTGGACAAGTCGCCCCTCAGGCCCGTTTCTCTCTGAGTGGAAGAAAGGCCCTCTGGCTACACGAGCGGTTCTAGGGCACTGTTGGCAGTGGTGTTGAAAAGCCCGGCTGCCGGCCCTCCTTTGCTCCTCACCTGCGGCCCCAGGACGGCTGGCACCTCCCAGAGCTGAGGCCTGCAGGGACGAGGGCAGGGAATGACAGCACACCCAGGGAGGACTCCCCGGGAGGTCCGTGTCTGACTCCGAGGGGATCTGCACATCCCCAGCTCAGCTGTCAGTCTCCAGCCCAGCCCCTACGCGGGACACCCTTTTCTGGCCAGGGGAAAGGTCGGCTTCTTTCTGGCTGTCACCAGTGTCACTGCTCACCTGGGAGCACCAGCCCGTCCCCCCCTTGAGGGCAGCCCCCAAGGCGTCTGTCTGGGTTGGCACACCTGCCTTGTTTGGAAGGTGGGAATGATTGTTAACAATAGTGCCCACTTTCTGAGAGCCCACCTGCTGTCCAGCCCTCGTCCTCCCGGTACCCAGGCAAGCTGAGCACGTGGTCCCCACCCAGGTCACAGAGTACAAACTGGGGATATGACCTATCCAAAGTCACACAGCCAGTGGGTGGCAGAGCTGGGCTAATTATACCCACCAGCCTGGGGTCCTGCGAATGGAAGGAGCATGGAGGTGGGAGCTCCTTGCACACTGGGAGGTTCAGGCAGGTGGGAGGTCGTGCTGGTATAGCCACTGGCAGCACCCCGGGCACCGCCCAGGCACCTGCCCTCTTCAGGGCCCACTCTGTCCCCAGGTGCCCTCTTAGTCACCCTTAAACCCTTGGCTCACTTTCCATGTCTCAGTCTGTGGGTGACTCTGGGTGCCCCTCCCTGCCTCGTTGCCTGCAGGTGCAGGAGTGTGGGCTCCCCAAGGTGGGGTGCCAATGAGCCACATGGGCCTGGAGAGGTGACTTCCCAGAAACACTCTTACTCTCTGAAGAGCTTTCTCCCCAAGTCCCAGGACCCCTAGACTTCCCAAGGGCTTTTTGCCCGCCCAGGCTCCCCGTTTAGGTCCCTGAGAGAGATCATAGACCACCAAGCCCAACTCCACTCCTTGTCGGCAGGGAGACCGAGGCCCAGCAAGGGGTGGGGCTTGCTTGGGGTCACCCGAAGGGCAGGGGCAGAGGCCCAGGGCTTCACTGCCTCAGCCCGAGTGGCAGTCACAGCTGCCTGTCTGTAAATAGCCGCTCTGCTGCCCGAGGGGGAGGGGATGCAGCAGCTGGCGCCCTCTCCCTTCCTCCCTACAGAGCCCCTCACCGTCACTGCTGGCAGAGGGCAGGGTTCTTGAGGGGTCACTGGGCCCTTCTCCTTTTTGTCATGCAAATGGGGGGTATTTTGGGGTGTTCAGGAGTGGTCCCGGTGGGAAGGTGGATCGTACCACGGGTAAGAGCTGCAATTGTGTTTCCCAAATGTATCTGGTCCCAGGAGATGAGCTTCCCAGGTGAGCGAGCCCCACAGGGCAGCCTTGCTGGCGTCCCCTGCTGTCACCCACCCACAGTCCAGATCTCCTCTCACCCTGGAAGGCCCAGCTGCACCTTTGGAGCAGTCAGGAGCTTGGGATCTGCTGGCTCAGGGGCCATTTTCCGGACCCTGAGACTTCCTTGTCACGCAGTCCTTGATGTCACAGCTGTGAGTCAGGTCTCTGGCTCCCTGCCCCCTCACCTCTGCAGGAAGAGTCTCTGAACCCCAGCTCCCCTCATATCCCCATGCCATGCCAACCCTGGGGACCCAAGGAGCGAAGAGGCTGGCCCCTGCCTTTGGGGAGCCACCAGGAAACCGGTATTTGCAGGAGCAGTTGATGGGGTGAGCGCTAGGTGTTCTGGGGCCCCAAGCAGGCGAAGCTTGGGCTGCCTAAGTGCTCTCCAGGTGGCAGGGGCCCGGGGACAGGCACCTCTGGAGGCACAAGGTGAGTGAGCAAAGCCTAGAGTTGTGCAATCGGCTGACCACTCAGGGAAGGGGGTACAGTGACTTGTGGCCGGAGCAGGAGGGAGGCAGCTGGACCAGGACAGACGGGCCTCGGACACCAGGCTGAGGAGCCACAGCACCCCCAGTGCAGGCCTTCCCTGCAGACCTCTGTCTGCCCTGCCCCCAAGCTCCCTGGCTGGTGTGGCCTCACAAGGGGTCAGCCAGGCCCCTCAGTCACTGCTCCAAGCTCAGCCCTGCACCCACTGGCCAGTGGCCAGTGCTGCCAGGAATTCCCTTCCGCCTGCCCACCAAATGTGTGGCCGCTTCCCTTTCCTCCTAAGAAAGTCCCTGTCCCAGAGCCCGAGCCCTGCCAGGAATCCCAGTCTCAGGCCAGCCCCAGTGGCCTCAGGGCCATGGCCAGGAGTTTTGGGGCAGAACACGTAGGCCAGGCCCAGAGTGGCTGTCCCAGGGAGCCCTGCCAGCTCACCTTGGCGAAAGCCCACAGCCTTGTCCCTTTTACCCACACCTGGAAACGACAAGCCCTGTTCTGAGTCAGAGGTTCAGGGCCCTGCTCTGGAAAGTCTAGTCTGAAGTAGGAGACCAGCATGTTTTTTTAATGAACGAGAATAGAATAGAAAATATCACACTCCATCACACACAGGAAGGGTAAATACTGTCTGGTGAAACATTTGTTTCAGGGGTATTTTTGCCTATACATGTGTGTACTGGGCCACAATGTCAAATACATTTCTTACTATGGGTCAAGGTCAAAAGTGTGAAAACCACAGATCTGGTGGGTGTACTGGGCAGAGGGCAGCCGGGGATAGGGTGTCACCACTCGGGTCTTGGAAGCAGGAGACTCGTGTCAATCCCAGTTCTGTCCCTGACTTGCTATGTGACAACAGGAGGTGTCCCTTTGGGTTTCAGGAACTCCTCCCTCAACTTCAGTCTGTAAAATGGGACTGGAACACCTCTGTGCCAGGGCGGCCACAGCAGGCTGAGCTGAGGGCCGCTCTGGTCCCTGGGAGTGGGAAGGGGATCAGAGGGGGTGTCAGGGGGCCATGGGGCCACTCTCTCACTGCCCTTCCTCTGGCCTCCCAGGCCTCCAGGCCCAAGGTCAGCATCCCTCTCTCGGCCATCATCGAGGTCCGTACCACCATGCCCCTGGAGATGCCAGAGAAGGACAACACGTTCGTGCTCAAGGTGAGGCCCCACCCAGCCCTGAAGGGCCTCTGGCTACCCCAGGCCACCTCCCTCGTAGGTGGTACAACTTGAGGTTACCACAGGGGGAGTGAGGGTAAGGGGGCTAATGCCAGGCCCCAGAGCCCGGCCAGGAGCCGGGCAGGGGAAGGGGGAAGGTGCCCTGATGGGGAAGGGGGAGGCCCAGGGCCCTACACAGATGTCTGGCACGCAGCTAGGACTTGAACCCAGGTCTGGGCTCCAGACCCAGGTGCCCCTGCAGTTGCCCAACATCTGGGCCCCTTGTTCCCTCCTCCTGGGCCTGGGTGAAGCTCTTCAGAGTTTCACTTCCCTGCTCCCCTTCTGGAGCCAGCACACGCCCATCCCACTAGTGGCCAGCCTGCAGCAGTTATGCAAATGTTCCCGTCATCGCAGGGCACTGGAGTGTGGGAACCGGCCCGGTCCCAGGGAGGGCACAAAGGCACCGAGGGTGGGCAGGGAGGCACCCTGGTGGGTCTAGGGGCAGCCCGTCCTTTTCCCAGGCCCCACGTCACTGGGGTGGCCTGCTGGGCTTACTGAGGACAGGGCTCCAGGCTGCTAGGGCTGTGGTCCCCGTGCTTCCTCAAAGGATCAGAGAGTGTTTGTGAGGCACTGTCCCCCGGGAGGCCTGGTTCTGCCACTTGAAGCTGTGTGAGGCCCCCACCCTCTTCCAGGCTCCCGACTGGGTTTGTGTTTTTATCCTATTTGTTTAGTCATGAGCTCACTTATTCATTTAGCAAACATTTGCCCACCCCATACCCTGAGTCGCCCAGACCGGCAGCTGAGGACACAGCCCCTGGCCACCTGGCACTCACCTGCTGGGTGGCCACTGAGCTGTGCATCATGCTCAGGAGCCCTGAGGCAGAGGGCCCACCTGCCAGCCCTGTCCTGGGCCTCAGCTTCCCCATCCATTCAGAGAGGGGTTAGAGGTGGTCTCCAGGGCCTGAGGACCTGAGCTCAGTGGGCTGGACCTCACCCCTGGGGGGTCCAGGAGGGAGGGGCTGCTGAGGATGCGAGCTAAGCTGTAGGGTGTGCCCCTGGGACCCTGGCCCGAGTTTGGAGTAGTGCCTAATGATGACTCACCTGTCTTCCCTTTGCTCATGCCTGCAAGCCCTGGTGGGAAAGGGCTAGCATGAGCCATTCTGGCCCTTTGCCCTGGGGGCTAGAGACCCCTGCTGAGGGTAGAGGAGGTTGGAGGGCCAACTGTGATCTGGACACCCTGCCACCCTCCTCCCCAGGTGGAGAACGGGGCCGAGTACATCCTGGAGACCATCGACTCGCTGCAGAAGCACTCGTGGGTAGCTGACATCCAGGGCTGTGTGGACCCCGGGTGAGTATCCAGGTGGCCCTAGGATGGGTGGACAGGCTGGCTGTGCCCTTGGTCCAGCCTTCACTGGCAGGGCAGGTGCTGACCTTGAGAAATGGGCTTTTCTCATCACAGTCCAAGCAAGGTTGGTGCCAGCCAGGGTCACCCCCACCCCCACCCCCACCAGGCTCTATAAGGCCTGCTCTGCAGGGCCAGGGCCTGAGGACCTGGAAAGAAGTTGAACCAAGTCTTGTCCTCACCCCAGGGGAACCTCAGACCACTGGGAGATGGGCAGTGATGGGGGTGAGTCCAAGGGGCTGGGGCCAGGCCCCTATCCCAACGCCTGGCTCAGGGAAGGCTTGCTGGTAGAGGGGCTCACCTAACCTGAGGCTTAAATATAAAGAGTGGACCTGAGCCAGGCAAAGGGGGAGGGGAGGGCAGAGAGAACAGCTTAACAAATGGTGTGGAAGTGTACAAGGGCCGGGGACTTGCAGGGAACATCAAGGCCTTCGCAGTAGCTGGCGAGGAGGGCTTTTGGTGAGAGCCCAGGAAGCTGTTGGTCGGGCCGTGGGAGCCATGGCTGGTAATAAGCAGAGGGCAGTTACGGTCAGCAGTGTACAGGAAGAGCAGCAGGGAGGCCGGCGCCACGGTCCAGGAGCGATCCCAGGCCGAGAGTTGCAGGAACAGGATGGCCAGCAGGCTGAGCATTGGCAGCAGTTCTTCGGGCTAATGGGGTGAGCCAAGCCCCGGGGGAGGGGCCTCTGCTTCCTAATTAACAGCTTCATTTAAGGAAGCACAATTAAGATCCCGAGCGCCTCCCAGGCCTGGGTCCCCAAAGTGGCTGTAATCCCTCCTCTGCCACCCTCCCTACCATCTGCGCTGCAAACGCTTTCCCCGGCCCCTGTGAAGGTGAACCTCACTTTGCAGAATTTTAGAGCTGGCAGGGTGCCAGGCACCTTGTGTCACAGATGGGGAGACAAAGTCCCCAGGCAGGGAAGGGAGCTGCCCAGGCCTTGCTCCCCACCATGCCTTCCCCGAATTTGAAGGTCTCCGTGGGATCCCAGGATGCGGCCCGTTCCTTGGGGTTAGTGGGCAGGGCTCATGTGGCTTCCAGGGGAACTGTTCCCACTTGGTGGCTCATCACTCGCATGGTAGCCACAGCAGCATGAAGGCAGAGGGACCCCAGGTGAGCAGAGGGCAGTATAGGGCTGATGCTGGTCGTGAGACCACCAGCCACCGCCTGGCTCCGTAAGCAGCCTGGGTCCTGGGTCCAAGTCCCATGGCAGGACGTGGTTGTGCCTTCTCACCTCCACAGTGACAGTGAGGAAGACGCCGAACTCTCCTGTGCCCGGGGAGGCTGTCTAGCCAGCCGCGTGGCCTCCTGCAGCTGTGAGCTCCTGACAGATGGTAGGTGGTGGCAGAGCTGGACAGAGCAGTGGGGGACGGGGTTGGAGGTGGTAGACAGATACAGGGACATGCTGCTTACCTGCCACTTCCTCAGCAGCAGACGTGCCCCGGCCCCCAGAGACAACAGCAGCCATGGGTGCCGTGGTGACAGCCCCCCACAGCCGAGCTCGAGATGCCGTTGGAGAATCCCTGATCCACGTCCCACTAGAGACCTTCCTACAGACTCTAGAATCCCCGGGCGGCGGCAGCAGTGACAGCAATAATGCAGGTGCTGGTGGGGGGCAGACTAACTCCCCCTGTCCTCCTCTCCTGGGCCCTCACCCCAGCCCCTGGCCTCCCTCCAAAGTCCTTGCTAAGCCTCAGAAGCTGTGACATCTCATCCGACCAGGTCCTTCACTGGACTCCACAGTTTTGGCTTTCGGAGGCCAGCTGGGAACCCGGCCCTTCCCGCTGGACCTGGTTTCAATAGAAAATGCTCCCAGAAGGGGGTGCAAGGGGGTGAAGCCAAGGGTTAGTACCAGGTGACTGGATTTGTTCCCAGGTTTGTTGCTGACTTACAGAGTGACCCAGGATAGTCCAGCCCCACTCTGTGCCTCACTTTACCTCATGTGCTTAACTAGTGAGTTGGGTCAGCTCCCTGCCTAGTTACGGAAGTATTCAAACCGTGTTTGACGTGTAAAATACCAGCAAGATGTTCCTTCCCTTTTCTCATTTGCTTATTTGTCCCCCTCGCCCCTCACACTGTCACCCCCCAGGGGAGGAGGGGACAGAGCCAGATCCTGAGGTTGAGCCTGAGCTGGAGCTCTCCGACTACCCCTGGTTCCACGGGACGCTGTCACGGGTCAAGGCAGCGCAGCTGGTGCTGGCAGGTGGGCCCCGAAACCACGGCCTCTTCGTGATCCGCCAAAGCGAGACGCGGCCCGGGGAGTATGTGCTGACCTTCAACTTCCAGGGCAAGGCCAAGGCAAGTATGCATGGGGGGCCAGGCACGGGGGTGGAGCAGCTAGTCCTGGGGGGCAAGGGCTGAGGTGACTCTGGTCCTGAGGCTGTGGCCCTCCCACACCTTTCTGAGGGGCTGCAGGAAGCCACCTGCTGGCGCCCAAGCCCACAGGAGGCCGGGCCCCTCTACTAACCTGACTTTGCAAGTCCTTTGGGCCTTATGCCTCAGGGGTCCTATAGCTCTGGAGCTTCTGAGTTTCCACCCAGAACCACCTCAATGCCAGGCTGGGCTCAGCCAAGGCCTTCAGAGCCCTACCCACCCCTGGGAACCCCTCTTCTTCCCTGCTAAGGTCAAGCCACCAAACCCTCTGTGCTCAGCCAGGGACATGGATGGGAAGCACACACAGGTGGGCAGGGCCTGGGGGGTCAGTGTTGGAAAGGGACCCTGATCTGAGACGTGCAGGGGAGGGAGAATTGTTGAAGACAAGAGGAAAGGGTGACCCGGACAAGATCAGCCTGAGCAGAGGTACAACAGTGTGCCCAAATGGCAAACTCTCAAGGAAGGGAATCGCGTGCTACAATGACCTAAAGTGTAAAGGAAAATATGACAGAAAAGTCAAACGATTACGGGGGGACGGTGTGGCCAGAGAGGGCAGGAACCTCAGTGGCCCCCCCCCCCCCCCCCGGCCATGCCATGTTTCCGCTAAGGAAACAGACCCAGCCCTGGCTCCTCCCAGGACTCACTTTCCCGTCAGCCCAGGCTGGAGGGGGCACCCCAGGACTCCCGCTCTGGGCCTGCAGCTGATATCCAGTGTCTGTCTGGGGGCTCCCAGCTCCCCTAGCCCCCCAGCACAGGCCCTCTGGTGGCTCCCTGGGTGTCTCCTTGGCAGTGTTGCCCCACCGTGGAGCAGGTAGCACCTCCCCCAGGACACCTCCTTGGCACTCAGCCACCCTTACCAGTTCTTCCAACAACCAGGCACTTAACGCCATCCCTGGTGGCTCACACTTTACTTCTTGGCCAGCACCGCCCCAGGCAGCCTCTCCTGGAGGGCTTGGATCTGACTCGTGCCCAAGCCAGAGGCTGGGATGGTGGCCAGCCAGCCCACCATGGTGCACGAGGGAACACAGTGTGGGCAGAGGCGCCTCTCCTTCCTGGGACAAGACCCAGCCTTGAACCTCACCTCTCAGCCTGGCTGCTCTTCTCCCAGCGTGGAGGTGACCGCCCAAGGCCCAATAAGTCAGTGGTAGGGTAAAGCAGGAACTGCAACGTCCTGCTTCCACACCTCCTGGGAAGGAAGATCACTGCCTTCCAGAGGCAGCTCTTTTCGCTTTCAGAATGTCTGGGAGGTTTTCCAGAAGATTGGGATGTACCGTCCTTGTTTCCACCCACCCCTGGGTCCCAGCTCTGCCCTGGGCCCAGATACAAGGCTGTGGCAGGACCCTGCGTGGCTGCTCTTCTCAGGCTAAGTCCCTGCCCTGGGCCGCAGGTGATGCCCCCAGCACAGCTCTGAGTGTTCCTGGCAGCTTCTCCCCCTGCTGGGTGGCAGAACTCACTCTGGGACCACTGCCCCCACCCCAGGGCTCCTGTGTCCTTTATGTTGTAGGCAATGAGGCCAGCTCCCCTTCTGGGCTTGAGACCATGTGCACACCCTCAAACCCCTCCCACTACCTTCCCTATTGCCACACACACCTGAGATAGTCACCTTTCCTCGTGTGGGATGCCTGTTGAGCAAAACAGGGCTGAGCCAGAGGCCAGTAGGTCACCACTAGAGACCACAAGCCTGTGGCCTCTTGCTCTGCGGGGGGGCGTGCCTCATGTGGGCCCTGGAGCCCCAGGGAGGAACTTGCTCCAGGTGCTCCATAGCTGCACAGGTAAGGAGCATGTGCAGTCACTCCTCCCCCCGCCAGCCGTGTGCTTCCCACCCCTCTGGGCTTTGGCTCTGCAGGGTCAGAGGGCAGAGCCCTGGCCTCCCCGGCTGGGGAATCACAACAGGAGTTCTCTTCCCAGCTCTGTGCTGATAGGCGAGTCACTCCCCATCCCCGGGCCTTGGTTTCCTCATCTCTAATATGGGAACAGTAATTCCTATCTTCTGGGGTGTTGGGGGCTACAGATGAGGGGTGTGAAGGACATAGGCCCACAGTGTGTGTGTTCCCAGTGTCAGGACAAATGCATGCTCCCTTCTGTCCTGCCTCTGTCCCCCCCCCCCCCCCACAGGTGGGTTTCACAGGTAAGGGGCCCAGAGCTGACTCAGCCCCCTGTGGCCTCTATGAGACTCCCTCATCCCAAAAACCCCACCACTGACCATGCCTATCTGTGCCCACAGCACCTGCGCCTGTCCCTGAATGGCCACGGCCAGTGCCACGTGCAACACCTGTGGTTCCAGTCCGTGCTTGACATGCTCCGCCACTTCCACACGCACCCCATCCCGCTGGAGTCGGGGGGCTCCGCTGACATCACCCTGCGCAGCTATGTGCGGGCCCAGGGCCCCCCGCCTGGTAAGACGCCCCTGCCTGGCGGGTGTGATCCAGCAGCGCCAGCTGGGTGGGGTGGGCACCAGGTGTCCTGGCCCACGGCCTCAGGTGTGCCCTCCCTTTCCCCAGCCCCGCAATCGGGCGTCAGGAATGGGGGCCGAAGTAGCGCCCACAGCCAGTGGTTCCTGGCACGGGGAGGGGGCGCTCTCGAGCAGCGCCGGGCTCAGTGCGGAGCTGCCGGGGAAAGGCGGTGTGGGCGGGTGGGTGAGGCTGTCCGGCACAGCACGGGGACAGATGCGCACGTGCATGCGTGTGTGGCATGTGCACGCGGCCACGTCATTAGGCACCCGAGGGGGTAGACTGCCACCAGGAACCCTCACCTCCGGCCCTGCCTCCCGGTGGGACTCCGGGCTCTGTACCGTCCTGCCTCCCCGACCCCGACCCCGCACCCCGTGCCGATGCCCTGCTGCCTCCGTTGCAGAGCCGGGGCCCGCGCCCAGCGCCGCGCCCGCGCCCCCCCGCCTGCTGGAGCGAGCCGGCCGGCCAGCACTACTTCGCCAGCCTCGCCGCCGCCCCCTGCCCGCCAGCCTCGCCCTCCGACGCCGCCGCCACTGCCTCCTCGTCGTCCGCCTCGTCGTCCTCGGCCGCGTCCGGACCCCCGCGCCCCGCCGACGGCCCGCTCAGCGCGCGCGGCCGCAGCGACAGCGCCGAGCGCCTGCTGGAGGCCACGGCCGGGGGCGCCGAGGAGCCCCCGGAGGCGGCGGGGGGCCGCGCGCGCGCCGTCGAGAACCAGTACTCCTTCTACTAGCGCCCGCCGCGCTGGGGGGAGGCGCCAAGCTCTTCAGTGAAGACATAATGTTATTAAAGAGCCTGTTTTAGGGACTGCACCCCGCCCTCCTGTCGTCCTTGCTCCCGCCCTGGCCTCGGGCACCGCGGGGAAGGCAGCTCCTCCCGTTCAGGCCCTGCAGGGGCCCCTCGAGCCCAGCGTGGCCTGGCGTCTGCCCGGCCCCCACCCAGCTCAGATGTGGGGGGACTGCCGAGGGGCCGCCTGCTGGGCATCAGACAGCACCTGAATGAGGGCCCAACAGCACGGGCAGGCTGCCCAGGGGTCAGGGTTGCGGAGAGGGCCCGAGTCATGGGGCCTTGAATGCCCAGATGAGGAGCTGGGCCCTGGCTGGGACAATTAGGGTGTCCTTGGGCAGATCAGTGAATCTGGCGGTGTGGACAGGGAGGAGGGGCAGGATGTCTCCACATGCGCCCCTGGGGAGATTGGGTAATGGGAAAGGCTGGGGTTCCCAGCTCTGACATGGACTCAAACTTAGAAGTGACCTAGACCTCCCCACCCGCCCCCCTGCCTGCCCGCAGGCAGAGCGCCAGCGTCCCCAGGCTCTGGAGACATGGCCTGCTCACCTTCCCAGCTGTCCAACCTGCAGGCGGAGCTCCATCTGAGAACGATCTTGTTCCTGCTGAGCCAAAGCCCACCTGCCCCTCCGCCAGTCCAACTCTACCCCCACCCTAGGGCCACAGACCCACTGTCCCCCTGCCCAGGAGTGCCCTTTCAGGGCATGGTCCAGTGATGTATGTTTCAGACTCCCAGACAGCTAAACCTCTCGGGGCTACAACAGAGGCACCCATAGCCCCTTTCCCATAATAGGGGCCAGTAGCACCCTGAGGTGCCTCCCAGGGCTTTACTGCTCCAGCTACTGTCCCAACGTACGAACTTACGAGCAAGTGATGGAGCGACACCTCCTGCTGCTCAAGAGAACATCCTGCTTCCTCGGCTTCCAGCACCTCCATTCAGTTGTGGCAGGAGCCCCCCCTGCCCCTTGCCCTGGTGGTGTAGGGTCTGTGCCAGGCCAACTGCAAGCTCCCATCCCACTCCAACAGGAGCAGAGGGGCCTCGGGTGAGGCGTGGGCTGGGCAGAGAACAGGAGCTCTGTTTTGCTGCGTTGGTTCAGATGGCACCGCCTCCAAGCCTGACACTTCATCCTCGCCGCTCAGGGGATGTGCCCTGTGGAAAGGTTCAGAGGTGGCTTCGAGGGTGGACTTATGATTTGAATCCAGTGTGCCAACCTTCGGGCCCTTTTGTCCGTCCCTTATGATACAGTGGCCACTTCAGAGGACACTACATGCTGAGTGCTCAAAACGGAATCTGGGCACAGAAGGAGACAAAAGGGACAGATGGCTGTTGCCCTCACTGAGTGGGGGGCTCAGAGGCAGCGGTCAGGCACTGTACCTGCAATGTTCCCAGGTTACAGTGACTTCAGGGGAGAATGGCAGGAGAAGGTGACAAGGTGACCCTCCGGGTTCTCCCTAGGGGAGTGGCAGGAAGGCGCCACAGCAGTAGGTGAGTGAAAAGGGAGCTCTCCTCCCATTGTGGCCACCAAGGCGAGAGCCATAGGCATGTCACTCAACACGGTGCTTCCAAAAGCCCAGATGTAGTAGGGGGCCCTGGTGGAACCACAGCAATTGCACAAATGGCAGTGGCATTTTCAGGGTGGTTTCATTTGCTCCTCAATAAGCATTTCAGCTGCCCACTCAGTGCCAGGCCAGGCCCGTGGGGTAACTGGATGGGCAGCCAAGCACACCCAGCAACAGAGGGCTGGGCGGAGGGCTGAGCCCGCAGGTGTCCTTGCTGACTGCGATGGCGCTGGTGGGGGGATATGAGGTACAAGGGGCAGCAAGGTGGTAAGAGCCTTGAACGCCGGGCCAGGTGGTTTGGTTTAAAATGGAAGGTGCCAGGGAGCCAGTGCCAGTTAGAAGTGGGAGGCCAGAGGGTGGGGCGAGGATGGACTAGAGGGGGGCCAGAGGGCCACGGTGGCTGCGATAAGTGTGGGCAAGGGGCGAGGGGTGGGCCGGGGTAGCAGAGGAAGAGGAGGAGGAAGAGGAGGACACCGATGGAGGAAAGCTCATCGGTAGAGAGGCTGGGGGTGGGGTGGGGTGGGGAAGGGTGGCTCGGGGGATGTCACTTGGTGGACAGGTTGTCCCTGCAGGACCCACTTGGATAGCTCCACCAAGAGGGGCTGCAGAGAACATGGAATCTAATTACTGTGCCTAGAAGAGGGGAAGAGACATCCTGCTGTCTCCAGCAAGGGACTCCCAGGGTCTGGTGTCCTCCTAGCCCAGCATCACAGCCGTGCACACCTGGCCGTCAGAGCTCACGGCTTGTCCCTCAGGGAAGAGATGGGGTTAGGCGTCTCCCTACATGAGCCACAGAGGGGCAAGGCGAAGAGCTCGGGCACTACCACTGCTGTGCTTTCCTGGGCGGGAAGGGGGGTGCTGGCCCCAGAGGCAGGTCCAGGCTGAGGCTGCGGTGGGCCCACTGAGCTGGACCAAGGGTGCCCCCAGTCTCAGAGGACTCCAAGTTGAACCAAGGGTGCAGGGTCTCCCTGGGAGGGCGCCCAGGCCTGACTGCATGGATCCTGCCTCCGTTGTCCTCCAGCCAAACCAAAAGCAGGACAAATGTCCACATGCTGCCTCCCGACATGAGGCTAAGCTTGCTCCAGGTAGCTCATTCCCACGGGATCGAGGTACGTCTGCTGGAGTAGGGTAGAGGGCCACACCTGTCCCTGTCCCATCAAAACAGAATCAGGCATTTTCTGGCTCTGAAGGCAGCAAGTTCCTTCAGAAATGGAATTGGCGAATCAGGGATGATTGAAATAAACAGTTCCTACTGGTGGGTATTTCTTTTATACTTCCTTTTCTTTTTGTGTGTGTGTGTGGTTTTTTTTTTTTTTTTTTTTTTTTGGATTGGGGGGCCCCACTCCCACAGCCTATATTCTTACTGAAAATGAAGGTCAGGAGAAGTTTTACCTGTCTGCTCCATGGAGGTTTCTGTCCTCCCTGAGCTCACCTTAGCCTCTGGTGGGTACTTCTAAGCTAGGCAAGTTCGAGCCCCTTGAGGGTAGAAGAAATAAATTTCCTCGGACCTACAGGGGCTCTTATATGCCTAGTATTAAGTGACAGTAAAATGATGCATCAATGCAAATTTTGAGTAATTAATTTCAATCATTCTCCCAAAATCCTTTAAAAAGAAAAACAGGCCGGGCTCAGTGGCTCACGCCTGTACTCCTAGCACACTGGGAGGCCAAGGCAAGAGGATCTCTTGAGCTCAGGAGTTCGAGACCAGCCTGAGCAAGAGTGAGACCCCATCTCTACTAAAAATAGAAAAAATTAGCCAGGCATGGTGGCGTGTGCCTGAAGTCCCAGCTACTCAGGAGGCTGAGGCAGGAGGATCAATTGAGCCCAGGAGTTTGAGGTTGCTGTGAGCTATGATGACGCCACTGCAGTCTAGCCCAGGCAACCAGAGCAAGATAATGTCTCAAAAAAAAAAAAAAGAGAGAAAGAAAGAAAGAAAGAAAATTAAAAATAAAACAGTAAAAATAAGTAACTACACCATCACCACAGAGAGGAAATAAAAATTACTACAGATAAGTGAAACATTAATGAATACATAAAAAGTATTTAGCATCCTCAAATAAAGAGGTCTTCAAGCTGAGAAATGTTATATTGCCTGTTCTATTATAGCATATATTTATTAATTATCTTTTATAACCAGACAAAACTCTTAAAAGCCATGTTTTCTTATAAAATTTTGGGCCTTGACTTTCAAACTTGGAGGCTCATGGCTGCAGCTATGACTTCCAGATAAGATTTTAAAGCAACCCACAAAGATGCCCCCTCCCAATCTGACCTCAGCCTTGGAGGACAATTCGCTGATAACAGCTGCTTTGGGGATCTTGCCCTCCTTCTATTTCATTTCGTTTAGCTCAACTCCAGTAAGACTGTCTTTTGCCAAAAATATATCATTATTAAAACATAAATATTAGCAATTTATAAATCAGCTTAATGTACAGTTATACTTTATTGGGGTCTTGCAAAGCCATTTCAATTTTGAATATTGAGATCCATGGATTATCCTAGAAATGGTAAAAGTATTTTAGGCAAGTGTGGTGGGTGCCTGTAGTCCCAGCTACTCAGGAGGCTGAGGCAGGAGGATCACTTGAGCCCAGGAGAGTTTGAGCTTACAATGAGCTATGATTATGCCACCGCACTCCAGCCTGGGTGACAGAGTGAGAACCTATCTCAAAAAAATAAAGAAAACTCAAAAAAACAAAAACCCCCCATAGAGTCAGAAGGTTAGCTTATACAGTTGGGGTCCAGCTGAGGACTTTTTTGATGGTGGGTGGTGAATTCAACATCACACTGTTGTCTCTCTGCCATTTCTGAATGCTTAATTTCAAATACTTTTATGTGTCTCCACTCTTGAGAGCAGGGCTGTTGACCTGAGGCCCTGGGATGGTTCACAGATAAAATCAGTAAGTTCATAAACTTGGATGAGAATAAAATTATGTCTGTATTTTAATGAACCTCTAACTGAAAAATTATGTTTCTTTCATGTAAGGAGAAACCGCAGCGGTGTCAGCAGCAGCTGTCACTTTGCCACCAGTAGAAATCGGGGATCTTTTCACAGCACGTCTAGGTTGCTGCAGAAACTCTGAAGTATCATTTATACTCATCATCCTTCGAAATTATAGTAGTTATGAGAGCTGCTGTTAGGGCGTGTTATTTAAAGTGTTAATAAAGAAGCATGCGTGTACGTTACCATATCACAAATTTTAAAAAATATTTTGATTCCTTTTTGATTGTATTTAATATTTGGGCTGAATTTCAGTATAATTGGTTTCCTTCACAAGTCTACGCATTTTATTTCATGCATTTTAAATATTATTCTGAGCAGCGTATTATAGACTTCCCCAGACTGCTGGGGGCCTGAGGCACAAAAGAGATTAGAAATCCCCGATCCTAGAGCTTTCTGGGGGAGAGGCGGGCAGTGCAAAAGCCTCCTACCGACAGGACGGCAGATGCATCTTTTTTTATTTTTATTTATTTAATTTATTTCTGAGACATAGTCTCACACTGTCTCCCCAGGCTAGAGTACAGTGGCGTCATCATAGCTCACAGCAACCTCAAACTCCTGGGCTCAATCGATCCTCCTGCCTCAGCCTCCCAAGTAGCTGGGACTACCAGGCATGCGCCACCATGCCCGGCTAATTTATTCTATTTTTAGTTGTCCAGCTAATTTCTTTCTATCTTAACTTTGGTGAAAACATCAAAATCTTTTCATGAATTAAATACGTCGTGCTGCACTCCTAGTGTTGCATACGTAGTAACTGCACCATCACAGGCCAGGTATGGTGGCTCACGCCTGTAATCCTAGCACTCTGGGAGGCCAAGACGGGAGGATCACTTGAGGTCAGGAGTTCAAGACCAGCCTGAGCAACAGTGAGACCCCGTCTCTACTAAAAATAGAAAAAATTACCCAAGTGTGGTGGTGCGCACCTGTAGTCCCAGCTACTTGGGAGACTGAGGCAGGAAGATTGCTTGAGCCTAGGAGTTTGAGGTTGCTGTGAGCTAAGCTGATGCCACAGCAGTCTAACCTGGGCAACAGAGTGAGACAATGTCTCAAAAAAATAAATAAATAAAAATAAATTTAAAAAAAATAAAAAAAATTAGCCAGGCATGGTAGCATGTACCTGTAGTCCCAGCTACTTGGGAGGCCAAGGCAGAAGGATCGCTTAAGGCCAGGAATTTGAGGTTGCAGTGAGCTATGATGATGCCACTGCACTCTAGCCTGGGAAACAGAACAAGACCCTGTCCCAGGCAAAAAAAAAAAAAGAACAAGTTTTAAGTATTCCAGCCAGAAATGAGATACTATGTTATGACCTAAGATTGAAAATGAAGTGGTGTCACTTCTGCACAGTTGGTTGCAGCCTACCCAGACCTCAGGGGGAAGGGAATCAGACTCCATCTCTTTATGAGGAAGTGGTAAGGTTCTAAAAGAGCCTATGCGATGGAAGAGATTCTTGTAACTATTCTTGTAGATATTTATCTTTGGAAGATAGCATCAGCCACAGTGCCCATGGTCGTAACTATCTCACTTTTCTCTGCCTTTTTTTTTTTTTTCTAGAGACCATGTCATTATGTTACCTGGGCTGAAATATGAATGCTAATTTTTTTTTAACTGTGAAGTGTACCACCAACCAAATTGACATTAGAGAGTATATAAGTAAAATACAAGCATGGGTTGGAAACTAAAATGTATACCAAGTATGCTGGTGGTATCTTTATGAATTGACTCTTGAGGAACTCAGATAAGAGTAAAAACATCCTATGGACCTACATAAATTGTTTCACCTAAACTTTCTTGCTGTAGTTTTTTTGTGTATGTGGTAAAATGTACATGATATAAAAGTTACCATTTTCCAGCCTGAGCAAGAGTGGGAACCCATCTCTACTAAAAAATAGAAAAACTTAGCCAGGCGTGCTGGCACACGCCTGTAGCCTCAGCTACTTGAGAGGCCGAGACAGGAGGATCACCTGAGCCCAGGAGTTTGAGGTTGCTGTGAGCTAGGCTGATGCTGTGGCACTCTAGGCCAGGCAACAGAGTGAGACTCCATCTCAAGAAAAAATAAAAGTTACCATTTTAACCATTTTTGATTGTACACTCAGTGACATTAGGTACATTCACATTGTTGAGCAGCCGTTACCACTATCCATTTCCAGAACTTTTCCATCATCCCAAACTGATACTCTACACACATTAAACACGAACTCCTTATTCCCGCCCCCTTGACCCAGCCTTTATGTAGTTTTTAAAATGTACTATTTGACATATTTCTGATACTTAATTTTATTTAATATTATTACAATTGGATTTTCTGACAGTGTTGTTTAACTTTTAGAAATTTGCATCAGTATTTATCTAACGGTCACTAAAACATTAACTATAAACACCAAAAGTGTCTAAGAAAAGATAAACAGCAGTATACACGTACGTATATACACACACGTATGTATCTACCTTGCCACGGAAATAAAGAGGTAAAAGATGACTTAAATATACCTCCAAAAGTTTATACCTTAGTTTTAATCACTGTTCTCTATTTTATTGCTTTACTAATTTGGGCACTTAATATCTCAAGTAGAATATTTGAAATATTTGGTGCCTTATTCCTTCGATTTCCTAGTGTCCTCTTAGGGGAAGACTAGAATTTTTCTTTTCAAGTAACAAACCTATAGACCTGTATGCTGTAAATCTTATTCTAAGGCATTCAGGCCAAAAATAAAATTCATAATCAATACCCCCCCAACACACACACACACATGCACCCCATATGTATGCAACCTGATGATTAGAAAACCGCACTAGTTCTTCTAAAGTTTAAGATGAAATGGTAGATACGTGAAAGGACAGAGTTAAGGTTGTAGGTGTCTTCTTCTATCAAGATGGGGTCACGGATGGCTGGGCATGGTGGCTCATGCCCTAGCACTCTGGAAGGCAGAGGTGGGAGGAACACTTGAGCTCAGGAGTTCGAGACCAGACTCAGCAAGAGTGAGACCCCGTCTCTACTAAAAATAGAAAGAAATTAGCCAAACAACTAAAAATAGAAAAAATTAGCTGGGCATGGTGGCCCATGCCAGTAGTCCCAGCTACTCGGGAGGCTGAGGCAGGAGGATTGCTTGAGCCCAGGAGTTTAAGGTTTCTGTGAGCTAAGCTGACCCCATGGCACTCTAGCCCAGGCAACAGAGTATGACTCTGTCTCAAAAAAAAAAAAAAAACTGGGGTCACAGGACACACTGGCCCTCCATCCTGAAACAGGAGCACTGGAGACACTGGACATGATGCAATGAAGAGCAGCGATCACTGAAAGACAGGAAATGAATGAGGTGAGCCCTGCAGTTCCTCCAGCTCACTGACTGGAGAAAGTTTTCAGGCTGCAACACAGAGAGGGGGGACCAAGGAGGAGCCCAGCAGCCTCTCCAGGTTGAATAAACAGGGCCAGAAGTTCAGAAAGCCAAAATGGCTAGAGTACACAGGGCAAGTACCAGAAAGGAGAGAGCTGCACTTTGAGGGAATTCTGGAGGCTTGTAGAGGACCCTCCCTGAGTATTCAGTTGAGTAATGTATTAACCACCACATGCATATGAAGAAACTCCCCGAGGCCAGGGAGAGAACCACCTGGAAGGATTGGAGCGTACAGTGCCCATTGCCCACACAGGCCAAACATAGTGCATGCTTTCAATAGCCAGAGTGGAAAACCTCCAAATTCAAAGCACATTGGTTAAAGTGTGAAGGAGGTCATTTCTTGGTAGGAGGGAGAATTAACCTTAGACAAAACAGCTCTGGTTCCACTTAAGAAAGTTTGAAAGCAAGACCTAAAAAGAACAAACTGTTTTCAATAACTTAACTGAATCCCAAAACAGCACTCACAAATATTCATAAAAATACAAAAATAGCCAGCATCCAACAAGGTAAAAGTCACAAGGTCTGGCGTCCAATTTAAAATTACCAGGCATGAGAAGAAAGAGGAAAATACAACTCATAACGAGAAGAAAAATTAATCAACTGAAACTGACCCAGAAATGACACTGATGATAGACTTGGTAGACAAGGATATTAAAATACCTGTTATAACTATATTCCATTTATTCAGGAACATATGGAATTGAGTATGTTAAGGATTGAATTTATTAAGTAGAAATGTGGAAGATATAACAAAGGTCCAAATCAAACGTCTAGAGATGAAAACCACAATGACTGAGAAGAAAAATACACAAGATGGGCTTAATGGCAGAGTAGCCACTGCAGAAGAAAAGATTACCAAACTTGAAGGCATAGCCATAGAAACTATCCAGAATGAAACACAGAGAAAAAAGACTGCATAAAAGTGAACAGACCAGACACAAAAGAACAAATATTGTATGATTCCACTTACATAAACTATCTAGAACAGGCAAATACACAAAGACAGAAAGCAGATTGGAGGTTATCAGGGACTGGATGGAGGAAGGAATGCGGAACTGTTGCCTAATGGCTACAGAGTTTCTATTTGGGGTGATGAAATGTTTTAGAAATGGAGAGCAGTGATGATTGCATACAATTGTAACTGTAATTAATACCATCAAGCTGTACACTTAAAATGGTTATAATGTCAAATTTTATTTATATATATTTTACCATAATATTAATTACATAAAACAAGCTGTTTAAAAAAAAATGAACAAGGCTGGGTGTGGTGGCTCACGCCTGTAATTCTAGCACTCTGGGAGGCTGAGGCAGGAGGATCGCTGGGGGTCAGGAGTTCGAGACCAGCTCTGAGCAAGAGTGAGACCCCGTCTCTACTAAAAATAGAAAGAAATTATATGGCCAACTAAAAATATATATAGAAAAAATTAGCCGGGCATGGTGGCACACGCCTGTAATCCTAGCTACTTGGGAGGCTGAGGCAGTAGGATCGCTTGAGCCCAGGAGTTTGAGGTTGCTGTGAGCTAAGCTGATGCCACGGCACTCTAGCCTGGGTAACAGAGTGAGACTCTGTCTCAAAAAAAAAAAAAAAAATCCGAATAGAGCATCGGTGAACTGTGAGATAACCCCAAGCACCCAGTATATGTGTACCTGGAGTTCCCAAAAGTAGGGAGAGGAGAGAGAAAGAGAAACCAAAACATGGAAGAAATAAGAGCTAACATTTTTTTAACAAATTGGATGCAAACTGTAAACCTACAGACCCAAGAAACTCAACAAGTCTTAAGTGCACAAAACATGAAAAAAAATTACATCAAGACACATCATAATCAAATTGCTTAAAATCAGTGATAAAGAGAAAAATCTTAAAATTTGCCAAAGAAAAAAGGCACATTAGGTATATGGGAACAAAAATAAGGATGACAACAATTTTCTCATCAGAAATAATGAAGACAGTAGATTGACATCTTTATAACTGCCAACCTGAAATTTCTATGCCCAGCAATAATATTTTGAAAAAAAATGGAGGCAAAATATATAGAAAACTAATGACAAAAAATTGGCTCTTGGAAAATAGACAAAATTGACAAACTTTTAGCTAGACTCGCAAAGAAAAAAAAACAAATAACTAAAATTAGAAATAAGGTTGGAGCCTTACCTTACACCATATATAAAAATTAACTCCAAATGGATCAAACACCTAAACTTAAAAGGTAAAACTATAAAAGTTTTGAAGAAAACACTGTGGAAATTCATGACATTGAATTTGGCAACAATTTAATGGTTATGATACCAAAAACACAGGCAAAAATAAATAAATAAATAAATTAGAGTTCATCAAAATTAAGAACTTTTGTTCGTCAAAGGATACTATCAAAAAGCAAAAGGACAATCTACAGGATGGGATAAAATATTTGTAAATTATATTTATAACAAAGGCTTAATATCCAGAATATATAAAGAACACTCATGGGCCAGGTGTGGTGGCTCATGCCTGTAAGCCTAGCACTCTGGGAGGCTGAGGTGGGAGGATCACTTGAGCTCAGTTCAAGACCAGCCTAAGCCAGAGCGAAACCCCATCTCTACTAAATATAGAAAAAAGTAGCTGGGCATAATGGCACATGCGTGTAGTCTCAGCTACTCAGGAGGCTGAGGCAGGAAGATTGCTTAAGCCCATGAGTTTGAGGTTGCTGTGAGCTAAGCTGACGCCACAGCACTCTAGCCGGGGCAACAGAGTGAGACTCTGTCTCAAAAAAGAATACTCACAACTCAACTATAAAAAACAAATGATCCAATTTGAAAATGGGAAAAGGACTTGAATAGACATTTCTCCAAAAAAGATATACAAATAGCAAATAAGCACATGAAAAGATGCTCAATATTATTAATAATCAGGGAAATGCAAATCAAAACCACCATGAGCTACCACTTCACGTCTATTAGGATGGCTATAATGTTTTGGAAAAAAAAGGAAAATGACAAATGTTGGTGAGAATATGGAGAAATTGGAACTCTTCTGTAGTGCTGGTGGAAATGTAAAATGGTGCAGCCACTGTGCAAAACATTTTGGCAGCTTTTCAAAAACATAAACATAGCACTCTGGGAGACTGAGGCGGGCGGATCGTTTGAGCTCAGGAGTTCAAGACCAGCCTGAGCAAGAGCGAGACCCCTTCTCTACTAAAAATAGAAAGAAATTAGCTGGACAACCAAAAAAATATATGGAGAAAAAATTAGCCAGGCATGGTGGCGCATGCCTGTAGTTCCAACTACTCAGGAGGCTGAGGCAGTAGGATTGCTCGAGCCCAGGAGTTTGAGGTTGCTGTGAGCTAGGCTGACGCCATGGCACTCTAGTCTGGGCAACAGAGTGAGACTCTGTCTCAAAAACAAACAAAAAAAAAAAAAACCTCACAAAAACATAAACATAGAACTACCACATAAGCCAGTAATGTCACTCCTGTTAATATGTATCCAAAAGAATTGAAAGCAGAAATTTGAACAGATATTTGTTCACCAATTGCTATGGTTTGAATGTCACCTCCAAAACATGTTGAAATTTAATTGCTATTGTGATGGTATTAAGAGGTAGGACCATTAAGAGGTGATTTCAATAAATAATTTTACCAAGTGCACACTGAACATTTACTAAGACAGACTATATTCTGGGCCATGAAACAAGTCTCAATAAATTCAAAAGAATTCAAGTCATACAAAATGACCACATGTAATTAAACTAGAAGCCAATAACAGAAAGATCTTTAGAAAATGCCCCTAAATATTTGAAAATTAAATAATGTACTTCTCAATGGATCAAAGAATAAATTAAAAAGGAAATTAGAGGCCAGGTGAGGTGGCTCACACCTGTAATGCTAGCATTTTGGGAGGCCAAGATGGTAGGATTGTTTGAGGCCAGGAGTTCAAGACCAGCCTGAGCAAGAGTGAGACCTCATCTCTACAAAAAATAGAAAAATTACCCAGGTATGGTGGTTCTCACCTGTAGCCCCACCTACTAGGGAGGCTAAGGCAGAAGGATCGTCACTTGAGGTCAGGAATTTGAGGTTGAAGTGAGCTATGATGACACCACTGCACTCTAGCCTGGGTGACAGAGCAAGACCCTGTCTTTAAAAAAAATAAAATAAAATAAAGCACAGCATATCAGAAGATATGGGATGCCACTAAAACAGTATTTAGGAAGAAATTTATAGCACTAAATGCTATGTTAGAAAACAACAAAGTTCTAAAATCAATTATCTTAGCTTCAAGTTTAAGAAACTAAGAAAAGAAGACCTAATAAAACCCCAAGCAAGTAGAAGAATGGAAATACTAAAGATCAGTGGGAAAATCAATAGAGAAAAATAAATGAAACCAAAAGCAGGTTCTTGGTCTCAAACTCCTGACATCAAGGTTTTTTTTGTTGTGTTTTCTTTTTTGTTTGTTTGTTTGTTTGTTTTTGAGACAGAGTCTCACTCTGTTGCCCAGGATAGAGTGTCATGGCATCAGCCTAGCTCACAGCAACCTCCAACTCCTGGGCTCAAGTGATCCTCCTGCCTCAGCCTCCCCAGTAGCTGGGACTACAGGTATGTGCCACCACGCCTGGCTAATTTTTCTGTGTTAGTTGCCTGGCTAATTTCTTTCTATTTTTAGTAGAGATGGAGTCTCGTTCTTGCTGAGACTGGTCTCAAACTCCTGACCTCAAGTGATCCTCCCACCTCGGCCTCCCTGAGTGCTAGGATTACACAGGTGTGAGCTACCACATCCAGCCTAAAAAAGCAGGTTCTTGGAGATCAACAAACTTCATAAACCTTTATTCAGACTAATCAGAACAAACGAAAAATGACACAAATAATGAATATAAAGAATGAAAGAGACAATGTCACTATAGATTCCACAGATGTATAAATAAGGGGATATTATGAACAACTTACACCAATAAACTCAACAACTTAGAGAAAACAGGCAAATTCTCTGGAAAAAATTAATTACCCAAGCTCATTCTAGGAAAAAGTAGATAACCTAATAGCCCTATATTTATTAAAGAAATTGAAAAGTTTAAAACTCTTCCCACAAAGAAAACTCCAGGCCCAGATGGTTTCACTGGTGAATTCTACCAAACACTTAATGACACTTCACCAAAACAAAAAGATGTATAGATGGCAATAAGCACATGAAAGGATGCTTATTAGTCATTAGAGAAATGCAAATTAAATCATGAGATACCAACACACACCTGTTATAACATCTAAAATTAGGAAGACTGACCATCCCAATTGTTAGGATATAGAACAACTACACTTCTCACCTTCCCCTGGTGAAAATGCAAAATGCTTAAAACAGTTTGGAAAACAGTGTAGTGGCTTCTTAAAAAGTGAAAAATATAAATACCATAAAATTCAGCCATTCCGCTCCTAGGTATTTAACTAAGATAAATGAAATCATATGTCCACACAACTTGCACATGAATGTTCTCAGCAGTCTTGTTTGTAACAACCAAAACTTGGAAACGACACATATCAATAAGTAAGCAGATAAACAAATTATGCTATATCCTTGCAATGGAATACTACCCATCAATAATAAGGAACGGACTATTGATGTAAATAACAACTTGGATGAATCTCAATTCTTGAGTGAAAGTAGCAAGACAAAAAGAGAGTACATACTGTACGAAGCCATTTATACAAAATTCTAGAAAATGCAATCTGTAGCAGGAGGAAGCAGATCAGTGGTTGCCTGGGGAAAGGGGTGGGAGGCTGAGGAGGAAATGGGCAAAAGGAAGGGATTTAACAGGGTCTGACATTTGGCCCTGGATCAAGGCCAGCAGTTTGCTGAAGTTGGTGGTTTCAAGCAAGAACCTGTTGAATTCCGTTTCTATAGTCTGTTGGCCATCTCGGAAATAGAGTGGTCAATTCATTAGAAAGAAGCATCTGAGTGAAAAAAATTAACAATAAAAGCAAATACAAAAAAATAAAAGGGTCTGAACAAACTTCTGAGGGATAACGCTGATGTTCGTCATCTTCCATGTGGTAATGGTTTCACATTGTAGTATTAATACATGTCAGAGTTTACCAAATTATACACTTGGAACATGCAGCTTATTATATGTCAATTTTACCTCAATAAAGCTGTTAAAGTGAAATAGTAGGCCGGGCGCAGTGTAATCCCAGCACTCTGGGAGGCCGAGGCAGGAGGATCACTTGAGCTCAGATGTTCGAGACCAGCCAGAGCAAGAGCGAGACCCTGTCTCTACTAAAAACAGAAAATGTAGCCGGGCACAGTGGCATGTGCCTGTAGTCCCAGCGACTTGGGAGGCTGAAGGAAGAGGATTGCTTGAGCCCAGGAGTTGGAGGTTGCAGTGAGCTATGATGACACCACTGTACCCCCACCCAGGGCGACAGAGTGAGGCTCTGTCTCAAAAAAAAAAAAAAAAAAAAGTGAAATAGTACAACAACTAAAGGATTATGGATATTTTTTTATAATATTCTTCGATAATTTTGTTTTAGAAAATTAAAGCTTCCAAAGCTTTAGATAACATTATTAAACTCATGGCTTGTTATAATATTTTAAAGCAAAATACATAAAATGTAGTAAAAAGATGTTCTATATTACAGAGAAAAGAGTCTACCTCAGAAAAGGGAAAATAAAAGACATATTATTATAAGAAAGGGCTTAGTAAATTATAATTAAGTTTAAAATATCTGCATAAATTCATGAGCTTTGTTTTGGGGGTTTTTTTTATGAGCTTTGTTTTTAAATAAAACATAATTTTTGGATTTTTTGAGACAGAGCCTCCCTCTGTTGCCCTGGGTAGAGTGCTGTGGCGTCAGCCTAGCTCGCAGCAACCTCAAAGTCCTGGGCTCAAGTGATCCTCCTGCCTCAGCCTCCCAAGTAGCTAGGACTACTGGCATGCGCCACCACACCCAGCTAATCTTTTCTATTTTTAGTACAGATGGGGTCTTACTCTTTGCTCAGGCTGTTCTCAAACTCCTGACCTCAAGCCATCCTCCCTCCTCGGCCTCCCAGAGTGCTAGGATTACAGGCGTGAGCTGCTGTGCCTGGCCAGTAATTTTTTTTGTTCTGTCATCCCACAATGCTCTCAATATTCTTGTGAAACCATAAAAATATGTATTCCTATGGCCCATATTTTGGTCTCTAATAGGATGTTTGAATAATACAGGGCCGAGGCTCCTTGCAAAGAGTAACAGATTCCATGTTTGAGGCAGAGAACCTTAAAATGGGCCTAGAACATCTTGCTGTCAAAAAGCAAGAGTGTTTTGAAAGGCTAATTGGAGATATAGCACTATAAAAAACAAAGAGCCAGCTTAAAGGGACATCCACTGGCCAAAGAGTGGCAATCTGAGCATCAAAAACAAGAAGAGGCTGGGCACAGTGGCTTGCACCTATAACCCTAGCATTCTGGGAGGCCGAGGTGGGAGGATTGCTTGAGGCCAGTTAGAAGCTGCAGTGAGCTATGAGCTATGCAGTTGTTAGGATGTTTCACATCACCTCCCAGGTTCTAATGAGGTGCCATTGAACTCCAGCCTAGGGGACAGAGCAAGACCCTGTCTCTAAAAGAAATATGATAAAATTTAAAAATTTAAATTTAAAAATTCAAAAAAATAAATACAAAAATAAAATTATGATCAATGGAGTAGCTCAGTTTGTGAAAGACCATGAGTCTATGATACTCAAAAGGGACAAATATTTTAGCATGTGAATAATGTGGTATTAAAATTTTCCACTGAAACTCAAAATTGCAAAAGATGTGAACTTCCAGAGCTAGATCATCAAATGCAAAATTTACAAAGGAGATAGTCACAGCTGATTCTGTGTCTCCTGAATCCAGTCACCCACTTCAAGTATAAAGGTTTTGGGAGAAAAGGGAGGGGAAACCCAGTCTCTCCCAAGGAGGTGGGATGGTGGGCAGAGCTTCTTATGCTCTTCCCTCTGGAGAGCTAGACATGCTCCCTGCAGTCAAGCAAGAGGGAACTGTTCTATGGGTAAAAGACATGAATAGCCAGTTTTCAAAAGAAAATATGCAAATGGCCAATAAACATATGAAAAAATGCTCAACATCATTAATCATCAGAGAAGTGCAAATTAAAACCACAATGAGATACCACCTTACCCCTGTCAGAATGGCCACCATTAAAAAGTCAAAAAACAATAGATGTTGGCTCAGACACAGTGAAAAGGGAACATTTATGCACTGTTGGTGCAAATGTAAATTAGTACAACCTCTATGAAAAACAGAACAGAGGAGATGCCTCGAAGAACTAGAAGTAGACCTACCATTCACAGCAATCCCACTACTGGGTATCTACCCCAAGGAAAAGAAGCCGTTGTATCAAAAAGACACCTGCACCCATATGTTTACTGCAGCACGATTCACATTTGCAAAGGTAGGGCATCAACCTAAGTGCCCATCAGCTGATGAGTGGATAAAGACACAGACACACACACCCTGGAATACTCTCAGCCATCAAAAAAGAATGAAATAATGTCTTTTATAGCAACTCGGATGGAACTGGAGACTATTATCCTAAGTGAAGTATCTCAGCAACAGAAAAACAAATAGCACGTGTTCTCACTTCTACACGAGAGCTAAGCGACGGGTAAGTGTGGCCACGGACAGTGGTGTAATGGACGTGGGCGACTGTGTGGGAGGGGGAGGGATGAAAAATTACCTATTGGGTACAAAGTAACACTATTCGGGTGACAGGTACACTAAAAGCCCTGACTTCACCATGACACAATTTATCCATGTAACAAAAACTATTTGTACCCCCCAAATCTATTGAAATTTTTAAAAGAGAGTGAACTGTTCTCCATTTCGTGTCTGGAAAAGCTAAAGCAGCCTGTGGCCTCAGCACAGAGGAGGCTGCACCTCTAGAGTCTATCTGGGAAGGGCAGACGCAAGTACTTGCTGTGGATCAAAGAGACCCAGCGTCAGATCCTCTGAAGGCTACTGGAGAGTTCCCCCGAAAGAGGAGGATCAGCTCTGGACTTTGGCCAGCATCAGAAAATGGGGAGGCATCAGCCATGCGGGGACTCCCTCACCCTCGTACCTCTTCCACCTCCTCCCTTGTGACCCTGTCGGGGTCAAAACAGCAGCTATAAGCAGGGAAGGATGCAAGCAGGGACATGGAGGCTGAATCCACCCACAATCGCCTTCCTGGACTGACTGCACGCTCGCCTTAGAGGGGGAGGAAAAGAAGTGTTAACCCTCGCAAGGGGCATGTTTTCTCCCCAGTGTCCTGGAGGCCACGCGTGTCTCTACATCGGCCATGCAGGCAAGGCCTGACCACCGCTGACCCACGCCTTGGCAGAGTGCCCTGCGGCCTCCCAGAACATGAGGACAGAGGGAGATTCGGAGAAGGTGCCCCTCTCTTCCACGAGGACCGTCTTCAGGCCGTTTCACATCATGAGGCTTTCGGCCTCACCTGTCTTACGGGGTAGCTGCAGCCCAGCAAACTGCTCAGCTCTAACACGAAACTGGTGTCTCAGCCATAGGGTACAACCGTGCCACATTGTCACCTGGTCCCATCCTGTTGAACAAAGGACAGAGGGGGCTGACACCTTTGCCGACCTTGCTGTTGCTGTCTATGTGAATAATAAACCGCCTGACACTAAAAAGAGTTCGTTGTCTCTTTAACAGCCAAATCTGTCAGCCCTGTTGACATTCCTGAGTGAATCTGAGGTGGACTCATAACTGGCTCTGACTTGGGACTGTGTTTTGTGACGTAAAGTGAACTTATACCCCTTCAGGAGCAAGAAGGACAATGGCACCTGCCTAAGTTTTTATCCCGTGGCAGGGGGAGATCATCCACTGCATAAGTTTTTATCTTGCAACGCTTTGCTATCAAATCTACTAGATTTTTTCCTTGAAAGAAGAAAATGATAGTAAATGTTTCAGAGAGTGCATCTTCTATGAAGCATAGTAATTCTGTTTTGTTCTGTTTTGCACAGTGATTTTGTTCAGATCTGTGCTGAACTGCTGGCTGACACCAACCTCTTCCCTGGAACCCCGTCGGCTCCCCTGACTTCCCACCTCAGAGGGAACCCTGTTCTCCAGAAGTTCGGGCCTTGGGCGAGGGCGCAGTGGAAGTCTGATCAACATTGATTCAAGAGTTTTTCCTTTGTGAACTGAGAGTAAAAAGGCTTCCTTTGAGCAAGCACCCAGGGCTACCAGTTGGAGTCTGTTTTCCCTTCTCTTGGCAAGCCATGAGAAAGAAAACGCCACAAAGCAATTCCTAACAATGGGTGCCAACATGAAACAAATACCCCGAGTGTGTGCCAAGTCGGAGGCACAATTAAACACAGCAGTTTGACAGCGCTTTCCTAGGGGAATAGCCCCTCAGGACAAAAGAACTGCAAAGAAATCTTAAACGGCACTCAGTGATCATATTATTAGCAATAGCACTGGCATTACTATTTTCAATTTATTTTATATATGGAATGGAAAGCAAATAAATAACAGTGATCACATTATTAGCAACCAAGATGAAGAAAAAAGAGATACAAATGTTAAACCAAAGAAGTTAAAACCGTATGATTTTAACTTTAAGGGGGAAATATTGGCATGTACTCATAATTTGCTTTTTTACTTTCTAAAATATTTCTTTTCCAGCTCTGTCCACAGAAAATGTTCAGGAACGACAGCAACAACCCAGTGGCAAGAGCATCCCTCGTGCCTGACTATGGTCTTTAAATCATTCTCTCTAAAAGGAATTAGGGCTCCCTGGAGAAATGGCTGATCCCAGGTTTGTGGCAAGAAATGCAGAGAAAGAGCCTACAAAATCTAGTCATGCCAGAAATCCAAGAAATCAAAGACGACCAAGGTCTTTCTAAAAGGACACGGGAGTTGACTTGAAGAGGCTCCAGCCAGCCAAAAATGCAACAATCTGAGCCTCAAAAAAAGAATAATGACAGCAATGAATTGAGGCACATCAAATGTAACCCCAGTCTAATCAAGAAAAAAATATCAGACAAATCCCAACAGAGGGACATCTCACAAAATACCTGACCAGCACTTCTCAGAACTGCCAAAGTCATCAAAAATAAGGAAAGTCTGAGAAACTCACACAGCCAAGAGGAGCCTAAGGAGACATGACAATGAAATGTAATGTGGTGTCCTGGACAGTCACATCAGAACAGAATGTCCCCAGTAGAATGCATCTCATGCAGAGAGGGCTCCAAACAACAGGCTAATAGGAGGACCTGCCCATTGTGGTCTGAAAATACACTCTGTACGATTTCAACCTTTTGAAATAAATTGAGATTTGTTCTGTGGCCCAAGAATATGGTCTATCTTGGTGACTGTTCCAAGTACTCTTGAAGAAAATGTGTACTCTGCTGTTGTAGGGTGGAATGTTCTATATATGTCAATTAGGTCAAGATGGTTGAGAGTATTGTTCAATTCTTCCATATCCTTACCAGTGCCTTTGTGTTCTTTTTAGAAAATCAATTGCCAAGGGAGCGGCATTAAAATTTACAACCATGACTGTGGGTTTGCTTACTTCTCCTTTTAGTTCTGCCAGGTTTTTGTTCTCCTTGTATGTTCAGTTCTGTTATTAGACCCATACACATTTAGGATTATGTCTTTTTGATGAATTGACCCTTTTATTATTGAGAAATGTCCCTCTTTATCTTTGGTAGTGATCTTGGTATTATAACCTGCTTGGTTAATAATGTAGCCACACCAGCTTTCTCATAGTTGCTGTGTGCAGGGTATATCTTTCTGCAACCTTTTATTTTCAATCTGTCTCTGTGCTTATATTTAAAGTGTGTTGCTTGTAAAAAAAAATAGTATGATTGCTTTCTTGTTTTTTCATTAATCCAGTCTGACAATCTCTTTCCATTGGAGAATTTAAGAGACTACATTTAATATGATTGTCTATTATCTTGCTATCTGTTTTCTATTCAGCCCTTCTGGTTTTCCTTTCCTTTAATCTTTTGGATGAATTGAATATAATTTTTATTCTATTTTATATCCTTTATGCCTTTTCATACTTTTTCTAATTCTTAATCTGGGGATTATAATACATATTTGACTGTATTACAATGAATGCATCCTGAATTAGTGTTTTACCACTTCGAGAAAAATGTGAGAACTATACAACAGTATAATTTCATTTACATCTCCCTCTCTCTGCCATTTTTGTTGTAATATAGTTTATTTCTACATATGTTAGATACACCAGTATACACTGTTATTTAGTTTGAAGAAATGAGATCTTACTATGTTGCTAAGGCTAGCTTCAAACTCCTGGGCTCAAGTAACCCTCCTGCCTCCGCCTCCTGAGTGACTGGGACTACAGGTGCACACTACTGTGCTTGGGTGTTATTTCTTTAACAGCTTTGAGGAATCATTGACATATAAAAATTGTATATATCTAGGTTGGGCACAGTTGGCTCACACCTGTAATCCCAGTGCTTTGGGAGCCCAAGGTGGGAGGATCGCTTGAGGCCAGGAGTTTGAGACCAGGCTGGGCAACATAGCAAGATCTCATCTCTACAAAAAATTTAAAAAATTACTGGGCATGGGACGTACACCTATAGTCACAGCTACTCAGGAGGCTGAGGCAGGAGGATCTCTTGAGCCCAGCAGTTTGAGGTTACAGTGAACAATTGACTGCATCACTGCTCTCCTTACTGGGCAACAGAGTGAGACCCTGTCTCAAAAAAAAATTATGTATATCTAAGGTGTATAACGTGATGTTTTGATATATGTTGTGAAATGATCCCCACAATCCAGCTAATTAACATATCCAACACCTCACACAGTTACCATTTATGTGTGTTTGTGTGTGTGGTGAGAAAATTTCATTTAAGATCCATCCTCTTAGCAAATTTTAAGTGTACAATAAAGTGTTGTTGATTCTAGTCACCATTAGATCTCTAGAATTATTTCATCTTACATAACTGAAACTTTGTACCCTCTGAACAACCTTGCCCCATATGCCCCTCTCGCCATCCGCTGGCAACCACCATCCTATTGTCTGCTTCCTGAGGTTGACTATTCCAGATCCCACGTATAACTGAGATCCTGCGGCAATTGTCTTTTTCTGTCTGGTTTATTCCACTTAGCATAATACCCTCTAGGTTCATCCATGTTGTCACACCTGGCAGGATTTCATTTTTAAGGCTGAATAATATTCCATGGTGTGTGTGTGTGTGTGTGTGTGTATATATATATATATATATATATATATATATAATGCAATATATAACATATATTAATGTATATCACATTTTATTTATCCATTCATCCACCAAGGGACATTTAGGTTATTGCCATATATTTTTTTCAGACACAGCCTTTATGACTGATGGCCTCTTTTCCCTGTGAAAGGGGCGAAGTGTGGGAAGCCCTTAAGGACAAGGATGTGACCCTGCTGCTCACACTGGGGCTGCCAGGAAGCTCTGAGGAGCCAGTCACATTCCCGGTCCAAGATCATCTGGGCCAGCTGGTGAGACAGAGGTGTCCTCACACAAGGAAATTCAGCAGAGAGAATTGTCAGGTGCTTCATGTGGCCCCTCCCATTCTATAGCAGCCTCAGGAGATAAAGGTGCAAATCCTGAGAGTGTGAGTTGACTCAAGCCAAATATGAGTCAGCAAGGGGTGGAGAGTTTCCAAATAAAGAGCATGCGAACTCAACTGCTACCCAAAGCCCCGGTAAAGGGAGGCAACGTCTAATCCCACCCCCATCTCACTGTGCCCTGATCGCACCTGAACTTCTGTTTTCTGCACAGTTCTGCCCTGTCCCTGGGGAGAGACCTGCATGATGTTGAATGAGGCTAAAGGAGAGGCCACAGAGGTATGGATGGGTTCTATGGGGTCCCTGGGGAACAGAGAAGGGGAAGGTGAGGCCAGTTGCAGGGAGAAAGCAGAGACCAATGCACAAGGAACTTTAAGCCAAGCAGGTGGGCTGCCTAGTGGCATTATACTAATACTATAATAATTCAGCACACAGGCTTTGGAGTCAGATATTATGTTCGAACCAGTACCATCATTTACTCCTATGTGACTTTGGGCAGGTTACTTAACCTCTTTGAGCCCAGTTTCCTTATCTAAAAAGATAGAGATTAAAAAAATAGTGTCTACTAAGACTTTCATTCCTGGTAATGGCACATTAAAGTATCTCCAACTCACTCACTCACTGAGTAAGTTAGAAAGCTGGTCCAAATATTTTAAATCTGCTTAAAGGCATTGGAATGTTACAAAGGCAGTGAAGAATTATAAGGCTAAGGTCTGGGAACAGACAGAAATCCGGAGAGGTGAGCCCAGCATTTCAAACGACTTTTCCTGGAGTTGCCTGCCAATTTGGAAGAGATGCCGAATGTCTAAAAGGCTGAGCAGCCTTTTGACAGCCTTATTGGGCTAGTGAACAATTATTTGAATATGAGACCTGCCAAGGCTGGGGGCCCTATTAAAGTCTCTGTGCTTTGGAGTGAAAACCACAAAAGGCTGCATCCTAGGAGTCAGCGTGAACCAGAAATAGAGCAGCCGTCACATGGACTGAAGTCCAGCTTCTAATCATCTCAATTCCTGAAATTGAATGAAGGCAATCACAGACTGCTAGAACGCTCAAGCACTAGCAATGTGTACCCTGGCAGAAGCAAATTTAAATCCTCTCTGGAGGTAGTTAATATAACACTAAATACCCATTAAAAATTAAAATAAACAAGCACACTAAAAGACAGGATATCATGGAGGAAATCCAGCAGAAACAACAGATAATAAAAACAGGTATGCAGGGCTTTCAAATATTGGAGTTATCAGCAAAAAAAATATTAATATGCTTATCATGTTCAAGAAAATAAAAGACAAGTTTCAGAACTTTAGCAGAGAACTGGGAACTATAAAAAGGGCACAGCAGATTTTAAAAAGAACAGAAATTGTAGAACTAAAAGTACAATAACCTAAGGGTTTAATGGACGGGTTTCATAACAAATTATATACAGATGAAGAAAGTATTGGTCAACTGGAAAACATATCAGAAGAAAATATACAGAATGAAATATGAAGAAACAAAAGTCTGAAAATACAAAAGCAAAGATACAATATATGAAGGTGATAAGCTGTGATATACCTTCTAACATATGTGAAATTGGAGTCCCAGAAGGAGAATAAAGAAAGAATGAAACAGAAGCAATATCTGAAGCAACACCATGGCAGAGAAAGTGATGAAAGACATCAAGTCACAAATTCAAGAAACCTCACAAACTCCAACCAGAATAAACAAAAAGTTAAGGCTTTCTAAGGTCTTTGCCTGGTCTTGCCTTGAAGAGGGTAAAACTACCATTTAACTTTAGATTTTCATAAGTCTGTAATATATTGCAATCTCTAGGGCAACTGCTAACAGAATCATAAAAGTGTGTATAAATTCTAAACTAAAGGTGGGGCACAAAATGAAGTAAAAATACTCAAATGATCAAAAAGCATGCAAGAAAGGTAAGAAAAAAAGAAATATGAACTATAAGGACAAATAAAATCACATAGTAACATATTTTTAAATCTATAAATTTATATTAAATACACGTTGACTAAAATTTCTAATTAAAAGACGAAGATTGCTATTGTTTATATATATTTTTTAAACCTAATTATCTGGTGTTTCCATGAGACAAATATGAAGCATAATAATACAGAAAGGTTAAAAGTAAAAAGGTGGCGAAAGGACATAGCTCACAAACAACAACAGAGAGTAAATTGATACAGAGATAGTATCAGACAAAGAAAACTTTAAGGTGAAATCATTCCTCAAGATAAAGGTAACTCTTCACTATAATAAAAAGTTAAATTCACCAGGAAAATATAACAAGTCTACATTTGTATCTACTAATATTGTCTTAAAATGAATAAAGCAAAAATTAACAGATCTACCAGGATAAATAGCAAAATCCCAAACAGTAGGAGATTTTAACAGACTTTTTAACAGAAACCGATAGAACAAATAATTAGAAGGATATAGAAAATTTGAACAACTTAAATGTATGGACATATATAGTCACAGTGGTGTGCTGGAGCTGGCTTGTATCCTCTTGCGAGAGCCAAATTTAAATTTTCAAGATGTTTGCAAGCCAGTTGCTATCACACTGGTAGCTTGCAGTTGACCATAATGGGAGTATTTATAGCATGGTAGGCAAGGGCTACAAATCAGAGTTTTATTCCCTTTCCCCAGGAAGCCAGTTGTTAAACATTTATGGGCAGATATCCCTGCACATGGAAAACTAATTGCAGATTGCAAGTTCTCTTCCAGGATACACAAAACATTCACACAAATTACACACTGGGCCATAAAGTAGTCTTAACACCTTTCAAAGGATTGAAGTCATCTGAGCATGTTCTCTGACCACAATTCAAATAAGCTAGAAGTCAATCACAAAAAAGACAACTAGGAAATCCCCATACATGTGGAAGTTTAAAAATACACCTCTAAATTGCCCACCTCTAAATTACCTACGCCTGTGTTCCACAGGAAGCAGAGCTGAGACAAGGGCTTGCGTGCAGGTATTTCATCCTGGGGGTGGTCCCAGGAAACAGGAGTACATGACTGAGAAGGTTGAAAGAAGGAAGGGGGGAAAGCTAACACACAGAGCTAGACATCAGTGTGAGTCACTGGGTTTGATCCCACTGTGATGGTGATGGAGCTCTGAGGAGCTGTGTAGAACGTGCCTCAGAATTGTCTGCCCAAAAATAGAGGAAGGGAGTAACTTTCCATCATTTCTTGTCCCCAACGACTCAAGAATTGCCTCATGGGCTGTGCCCTTGCACTTCAAGGTTTGTAAATGCTTGAGTGCCAAGCAAGCCACAGGGCAGAAAGCAAGAGATACGCAATCAGGCTAAGACAAGATGTCCCGGATTAAGCCTCTAGGAAGCTGGTTGGGGTCCAAAGACGTGCAGTGGGCACAGGTGCTTCCAGTACAATCCAGCCCTCCCAGCTCTCCAACCCAGTCATATCTTCCCTTTATTCCTCTCCATCACAGAGCCCTGGATGATGCCTGGCCACAATCCCTACGGAAGACCTTCTAACGGAGGGGTGATGAGACAGCCTGTAGTCCTCACTGCTCTACCTGGTCCCGGAGCCACAGCTGAGATGCATCAACCTCCCGCTCCACCCTCCAGTCCAGATTTCCCTCTCCCATGGCCAGAACCTTGACATCCTGGAGTCACCTAGACTCCCGTTCCTGAGAAATCAGGTCCCTAAGCTGCTTTACCCTTGTCATTTATCCATTTCCAGTTATCCCTGGATGTGGAAGCCTCAAGAAATGGTCCCCGACAAATCCCTCACATACTGGATGTCCTCCTCCGTAACCTGGTGGTGTAGCAGCAAGCTAGTGCCTCCTGCAAAGCAATGTCAATTATTCCCACCCCTTCCTTTGGCTGCTGTTTCACTGGAATGAAGAACCCCAAGTGAGCAGGTGGCAATCACAGCTTTAAATCCCCGGGACCCTCACTTGTTCTCCAGTGTTTCTTCCACACCCAGAAATCACAATTTCTCACCCCACTGAGCCTGAGTCTAAAGAGAAGTGTAAGTTCCCCAAGGGAGTCGCTGGACTGGTAGTGACAGGGGCCGCTCCTACTTCCACCCTTTGGTTCCCTAACCTGTGACTTCTAACTACAGGGGCTGCAGCGCCATACATCAGTGTAGGTTCCACGCACACCTTGCATCCTGGAGAATATTACTGCAAACTCTCAGGGCACTGCCCCTGATAGTCCACTCCATGCTCAACTGGTTCAGCTGCTTTTGGTATTGTGGTATATATTCCTCTCATGATGTTGCATCTTCTCTGCCCTAAAATGATCCTTGGTCTGAAGAGATGATGTGCAGAACCCCTTGCCAGCAAATTGGATGCATTTTGCAAGCCCTTGAATGCCGGTGCTGGCAGAGATACTGCAGGTAGGAAAGGCAAGCTCATATCCGGTACAATATCAGTTACAGGAAAACAAATCAATGCCGCCTCCAGGATGAAAGGCGGCCAATGTAATACTCTTGTCACCAAGAGGTTGGCTGGGCTCCTCATAGGGTAGTGCTATTATCAAGGGCCATTCAGTGTGGACATGCAGCAGCAGCAGCAGCAGTAAATATTAATATATCAGCCTTGGGGAGAGGGAGCCCCTGCGGTAGCGCCCGTGCGCAGCCTTCAGCCCTGCACGTGGCCACTCCATTCAGGGACCAACCGCACAATCACCGAGTGCCTTAGGACAGAGACTGGACGACCTCCACAGACAAGCTGTCTTGTCTCCCTGGTGTTAAATGCTTCCTCTGCGGCAACTGCCACCTTGGAGGCCTGCTGACTGCCACAGCCTGTCTCGAGTTGGCGGTGGGCTAACCTGGGCCTGCATTTCTTCTCCTTTCAAGGCTTCTAAAACAGTTAACAGAAAGCAACCAGCAGAACGGTCCCTACACTTGCCTTTGCTCCCGTGCCTTGTAAGTGCCACCGGTTGGCACATAAGCCAAGAATGCTTCACCATCTAGCCACATCTCAACTCAATCTATCACAAGCGGGAGTACTATCAACCACGCTGCTAGCCCACACCAGGGACCACCTTTCTACTCACCACCGGCAAAGGGTCCTTACTGCGGCCCGGCCAGCGCACGATCCAATTCCACAGTACCATCCTGAGGGGCTGCTTGTTTGAGCTACTTCCAGAACCAATGTCCTGTGCCCAGGTTCCTTCCAGAAGTGTGAGCGGTTTATTTTGGACAGTGACCCCAAAGGGCTGGACAGTAGGAGACCAGGAAGATTAAAACAGAGGAGAAGGAAGAGAGACCCAATTACCCACCAACTCCTGCACACCATTGGTTAGGCACTGCCCGGGTAACGTTAACTCCCTCGCAATTTCAGAGCTTCACACGGGTGAGTTACCAAGGGGGCCCCGGGCTGTGAAACGAGTTATGCAGTGCACCTGAGGCCGGGCGCTGTCAGGACACACCTGAGCTAAGCTACTCACCAACGGCAAAAGCCACAGTAAAATTTGTGCCGAGAAGATTTGGGGTGAAGCACTAGGGCCATGAAAAAAGGCAGCCTCTTCAAATAAACGGTTCTGGGAAAATTCAACATCGATATGGAAAAAATGAAATTAGGCCTTTACACCAAATCCAATAAGCAATTTTAAGTGAATTGTAGATCAATACATGAAAGGCAAGGCAATGAAGCATCAGAAAGATAATATAGAAGTTTCTTTACAATCTTGTGGTAAGAAAAAAATTAAAATTAAAATTAAAAAACAGGACACAAAAATCCTCCAACAAAAGAAATAATGATAAATTTGACTACATAGAATGAAAAGCTTCTTTTTGACAAAATACTAATACGACAGGTGAGACACAGAAGATATTTAAAATACTTTCTGATTGATTCCAAGTATGAAGAGTTCCAAAACCAGGAAAAACTAAACTAGGGTTTTAGAGGTGATGCTTAGGTGGTAAACATATAAAAATACAAGAGAAAGCAAGAGAGCAATTGCTTTTAAAGTCAGGAGAACAGTTACCTTTGGGGGAAAGGGACACAGGTGTGGTTTGCAGGGTGGGGGTGGGGCACTGGGTACAGGCAATGTGCTACTTAATATCACGTGGGTATTTGCTTTGTGATCATTCATTGAGCTATATGTTTTCTTTTTGTATATTTTTCTGTGTGTATGTTTTATTTCACAATATAAAAGTTAAATATAGTATCTATCTCATAAGGTTCTAGTGATAATTTAATGAGATAATAAGGACCCAGTTTACGAAAAGCTAGACCACAAGGTTAGCGGTTCTGATTCTCACTGGATTTGGGGGCATTTTGAGTGTGGCCTGCTCAGGTATGTGGAACTCAGCAGAGGATTTGTGTGTGATCCACGTATTCGTGGGTCACCCAGGGAGAGTGTGCGGGCACAGGTGGGACAGGCAGTGTCAGGGGCTGAGAGAGCTGAAGGGACCAGCACAGGCATGGGCCAGCCCAGGCAGGGTGATGTGTCTGTCCTGCCGGACCCTTCAAGCGGCAGACCCCAGGGTCCCCCAACCTTGGGGGTCCAAGTTCAGAGATAGGGAGGTGTTTCAGTGATTCAGACTGGGAGCTCTGCAGGGTGGCGATCATGCCAGCTGCAGCTCCAAGCACCTCCTGCCATTGCTTGGTGTGGCCTGACTCAGAGGGGGCCTTGCCGAGGGGTGTCGGCAGCCTCAGCCAGAGCAACCTGGACTCCGCTCCGTGGGTGTGTGGGGCCCGGAGGTAGAAGTGTGGGGGCTTCATTCACATTGGCCTCTGGGCTTTGGAGAGCTTATTGCCCCAACCCTTGGCCCCACACTGGACAGGGCAGATTTACAGGGCCTGACCTTGGGTGGGCACAGTGGGCTAAAGGCTAGACCTCGCCCCAAAGCCACCCAGACAATGGAGGTTTCGCTCCCCGGCAACCTGGCAAGTCAACCGTTCTTTATTAGGTCAAGTTTATTGAGGTACAATTTTCATACAATTAAATTCGCCCTTTTAAATTATATGGTTCCATGAGTTTGACAAACGTATATGGTCACATAAACACCACCACAATCCAGATCTAGAACATTCCCATCACCCAAATAAGTTCCCTTGGGCTCTTTGAAGTCAATCCCCTCCTCCTACCCTTGGCCCCTGGTAACAGCTGGTCTGTTTTCTGTCCCTATCATTTTGGCTTTTCCAGAATGTCAAGTAAGTGGAATCATTCAGGTTGTAGCCTTTTATTTTTTATTTTTATTTTGAGACAGGGTCTTGCTCTGTTGCCCAGGCTAGAGCACATTGGCATCATCATAGCTCACTGCAACCACAAAACCTCCTGGGCTCAAATGATCCTCCTGGCTCAGCCTCCCAAGTAGCTGGGACTATAGGCACACATCACCACACCTGGTGAATTTATTTAAAAATTTTTATAGAGATGGGGGTCTTGGTATGTTGTCCAGGCTGGCCCCAAACTACTGGCCTCAAGTGATCCTCCTGCCTCAGCCTCCCAAAGTGCTGGGATTACAGGTGTGAGCCACTGCGCCTGGCCAGGCTGTATGTAGCTTTTTAGAACTAACTTCACTCAAAAGCTTTTGAGATTCATCCATGTTGTCGCAGATGTCAACAGTTTCTGCCTTTCACTGCATGGACAGATCACAATTTGTTGGCCGTATGGGTTTTTTCCAGTGCTTGGCAATTATGAATAAAGCTGCTTTATGTATTCACGTACAGGTCTTTCAGTGGACAGGTATTTTCATTTCTCTAGGGTACATGCCTAGGAGTGAGATTGTTGGGTTGCATGGTAAATGTATGCTCTTCTTTATAAGCGAGTGACAAACTCTTCCAAAGCGGGTATATTCCATCTTTGTTTTTATCCCATTGGTGAATCTATTCTCTCATCATCAACAGCAGGACCATTGTGGAAAGACCATTGATTCACTATTTAGTGAGAAACTCAAATTATGGGATATGTGTAAAAAGCTTTACTGTTTCAGTACCTTATCAACTGCCACCCAAAGGATTGAGGTAGGAGTGTCTGCTCCTCCAGGGTGACCAACTGTCCTGGCTTGCCCGAGACTCTCCTAGTTTTAGCACTGAAAGTCCCATGTCCTGGGACCCCCCTCAGTCCTGAGACCAAACTGGGACAGGTGGTGACCTTACTTTTGAGTATCAGGCACTGTGCTGTGCACATCCACACATCATTTTATCCACAGGCCAGTGTCAAAGGTAGGTTCGCTTGTGCCCATTTTGTGCATAAGCAAACAGCCTTAGAAAGGTTAAGTTGCTTGCCCAAGCCCAGGATAGGTGAAGCCAGACTTTGGCACCAGGCCTGCCAGTTTCCAAAGTTCTAGTTTCTTCTGGAGGGTAGACCTTGCTCCCTGGGTGCCTAGTTCTGGGTTTCAGGGAAGGTGGATTTAAGGCGCCCGATGGCTGGGACCTGCCTGGCCTGGGTGGGGCTTTACTGCCCTCTGGTGGCAGATAGGGTGGCACTCTGGGTCTGAGTCCCCTTTTGTGGGGCATCCGGTGGTTGAGATAAGTGACCTTCATCTCAGGGAGCAGGACCTCAAGTCTAGCCTTAGCCCTAGGAAGGTGCCACAGGAACAGCACCCACTAGGGTCCACTGGGGGCCTTGTCCCATCCTCTCTTGAGCCACACAATCACTCAGGCCCTCATGAACCCTTGGCCAGACCACTGGGTTTGAGCCTGTGTGTCCCTGAGCCAGTCACTTTCTCCTCCGGGCCTCAGTTCCTTCTCTTAAAATTGGGATGATAAACATGTCAACAACTTAGACCAGACTTAAACATTACCAGCTCTTTTGCACCCACATGCCTTAACTCCCCCACCTTTGTGCATTCATTCATTGCTTAACCTCCATCCAGAGCTATCTGCCAAGCACCAGCTCTGTGCCAGACCCTGAGCTGGGGGTGCCAGGGAGACCCCTGCCAACCAGACTCTGCTCCGCATTCCTGGTTTTTTAGTGTTTTTTTATTCTTTTGTTTGTTTGTTTTTTGTTTCTCCGGATAAGAGATCGGGTGTCACTGTGCTCAGGCTGGTGTGGAACCCCTGACCTGCAGCTATCTTCCCCCCTTGGCCTCCTGGAAAGCTAGGATTACAGGCGTGAGTTGCTGCACCTGGCCTGCCCCCCATTCCTGGTTCTGTAACTCTCTGCTCTTCCACTGACTTGTGTGTTCATTCATTCACCGAATGTCCATTTATTTACTCAGTGTTGATTCATTCTTTCTTGCACTCAGTTAACTTCCTTATTCATTCATTTGTCCATCACTTGGTCATCTCATTGACACATTCATTCATTCACTCTTCATTTATTTTTTTATTCCCCTGTTTGTAAGCATTCTGGAAGCACCCACTCTATGCCAGGCCAGGGTTAGATGCTGGGATTCTGGTCCAATCCTCCCCCAAGGCCTGTGGGAAGGCAGATGGTAAGGGTGCTGTGGTAACCAACACACTGGCCACTGGGACCCAGAGCAGGGGGAGCACCAAGAAGGGAGCAACTTATTGCCTGGAGGTGGGAGGTGGAGAAGGGAAATCAGAGAAGGCTTCAAGGAGGAGGCAGCATTTAAACCAACTTAAGAAAGCTGTTTGGGAATACTCTAGGGAGGAAAAGACACTCCAGGTACATTCTCTGTTTTGTGGAGTGCTTGGAGAAAGGTGAGGTACCAGTTTGCTAGGAAGTGTGATGTTGGGTGAGTTTGTGTGCATGATGCCACCCAGGCTAAGCCCTCCCCAGGTTTCAATGGCAGACCTGGGCCACTCAAGAACTTCCCCTAATTCCTCACTCCTGGCCCCTAGAAAACCACCTACTATTAGGCAGCCAGGAATGACCTTTAGAGAACTAACAGTGCCCTTGGGTACCATCCACTTGTCTACCTGTTCATCCCCCTGGGGACCCAGTGGGAGTGCTGTCCAGGGCTGAGCAGGCAGCAGCAGCACCTGAGGTGCCTGCTCCCAAGATCCCATGTTCACCCAGGAAATGTTTATTGAGCGCCTTGCTGTGGGGCCAGGCCTTGCCCCAGACACTGGGATACAGCAGTGAACAAGACATCTGGGGGATGACAAATGACAAACAAGAAAACCAACTGTGAAGACTTCCAGGAACACAACCCGTATTTGAGCAAATTGGGTTTACTGCTTGTTGCAAAAAGGGAGACTACACTTACCTCAGTTAGAGGGTGCTGGAAAGGGCTCATTATAGGATTTGGGCTCTTGTTAGGAGATTTGGGGGAGGATTCAAGTAAGTGAGCTTTTACTCTGGATTAGATGCTGTCAGGAAGTGAGGACAATTCTATAATTAGACATCTTAATAAATATTTGTATTAGGGTTCTCCAGAGAAACGGAACCAACAGGATGTATTTAAAAAGGAATTGGTTTGTGCGATTATAGAGGCTGACAAGTCCCAAGATCTGCAGGGTAAGGTAGAGAGCCAAGGGTGTAACTCCAGTTCACATTGGAAGCCCTGGGAACTAGGAGAGCCAATGTCGCAGTCCCAGTCTGAAGGCTTGCAGCCTTGAGACCCATGAAAAGCCAATGTTTTAGTTCCACCAATATCTTAGTTCTGAAGCCATAAGACAGTAAGAATTCTCTCTTACTTGGAGGAGGATCAGCTTTTTTGTTCTGAATTATTCAGGCCTTCAACTGATTGCATGAGGACCATTGACGTTAGAAAGGGGAATCTACTTTACTTAGGTGACCGATTTAAATGTTAATCTCATCCGGAAACACCCTCCCAGATACACCCAGCATAGTGTTTGACCAAGTATTTGGGCTCTCCATGGCCCAGGCAAGTTGACATTTAAACTCAACCTCCACAATATTTAACACGAGAGGAATGAGTCATGTCTAAAGCTGTAAAGAAGCAGCAGTCACTCCTATTAGCTAGAATAGGGAGATGTTTGGTCTTTTTCTAATACGAACAATTTCTTGTTTTCATATGAATTATGAGTTTAAACATGATCGCAGAGGTCTATGTCTTGCTCCATCACGGTTGCAGAATGGCCTTGAGTGATGCTAGCTAGTGTCCTGGTAAATTATTTACGTTCAGCAGACACCAAAGCCTAGCTGTGAATGAATGCCTGGCCAGCTCCCAGATGTGAGCGCGGCTTTTCTCTCTCCTAAGAAAGGCTCATCTCACTCGCAGAGGTGTATTTGCTGGAGGCCAGGTACGGCGTAATCCAGCGGGGACAAAGGAGACAGGCCCCAGTCTTCGGGGAGCTCCGTGACATGTTTGCGCTGTCTAATATAAACAGGAGATTGTCAGAAATAGAGGAGGGGACCAGACTCAAGGAATCGCCAAGACAAAGCCCAGAGGCAGAGCAGGAGGAGGTGCTGAGAGCCCTGTGCGGTGGCGCGACGTCGCCCACAGGGACTGGAGAGGTCGGCAACGGCCGGGTCTCTCAGGCACTGAGGGCCCCCACTCCCCCAGGGACAAGGGCTTCGAGTTGCACTGATTTGTTCGGAAACAGGAAATGAAGCCAGGCAGCTTTTATCAAAATAACTCACTTCGGCCTCGGGCTCATGAATATTCAGCAGGCTGCTTCCGGCGTGTAACTCCGCCCTAGCCCCGCCCCCCCGCTCGGAGACTGCGCGTGCGCTGCCGGCGCGCGGCTCTGTCGTCATACGTGCGCGCCGCCGCCGTCGCTCGCGGGGCGAAGCTGGAAAGCTGTCATGGCGAGCTCAGCAGCCTCCTCGGTACGACCGCCGAGGCCGAAGAAAGAGCCGCAGGCGCTCATCATCCCCAAGAATGCGGCAGAGGAGCAGAGGCTCAAGCTGGAGCGGCTCATGAAGAACCCGGTGAGACAAGGCCTGGGCTTCACAGGCCGTCCGAGGCTGACCACCTTCCGCTCCGGCGCCTCTCGGAGCCGCGGGCCCACCTTTCCTGCCTCCAGACTCAGAAACTCAGTATTCGGCGCCCTAGAGCAGTTCTTGGGAAAGAGTAGGCTGTCCTGGAGATAGTGAGCTTCGCGTCTGTCCTCTGTTAGACCCCAGCCTTGGATGGAGGCTCTGTGGAGCGGCTTTCTGTGCTCTAAGACCCTTTCTAGTTTAACTTTCTGTAAACTAAAGCGTTAGGCTGAAAAGATAGAATCTGTGGGTTAACAAAAGGGTTTATTTCTTCTGATTGTGGGATAGACTGGCCGAGACACTTGGAGCAAATCACTCCTCTCCTCCTTCCTTCCCCGGTCTTGGCCTCTGTCCGCTCAATCATAAAAACAATTTGGTGAGACGGTCTCTTATACCTTTCAGTAGAAAGGAAAGGCTTGACTTTTCTCCTCTAGTAGTGTTAAGGTTGGAGGTTTCTACCTATAAACGGTGGCTTAGGCTTCTGAGTTCTGCTGTGGGAAGGTGTGGGCTGTTATACCCCAGAGCATACAGGGTGAAGTAAAGCCAAGTCAGAGGAAAGAACATAAAATCAGCTCTGGGTCCAAGGAGCAAAGCAGCCTACTTAACTAATCGAATTAAAAATCTTTGGTCATAAGAGGTGTAACTTTGTCAACAGGTTTACACTTACAAATGCTTTCATGTTTAAATGTTTCAGGACAAAGCAGTTCCAATTCCAGAAAAAATGAGTGAATGGGCACCTCGACCGCCCCCAGAATTTGTCCGAGATGTAATGGGTAATGTCATTTGTGTGTGTGTAAATATAATTTTTAAAGGTGGATATAAAAATCCTGCGGTTAGTATTTGTTAATTAGATCTCTGACAGGAAAAAAAATGTTCACTCGTCCAATATTTTGCTTTTACACTGAAGGGGTATGGTTGTTTATGGTTTGGCACTAGGGAATTTTCTTCTGCACTGTTCTTAATGAATTGTATTTTTTTCCAAATGGAAATAGTTTTATTATTTTGTTGAATTATAAATTAGCATATACTACAGGCATACCTCAGATAGTATGTGTTGGGTTCCCAACCACCACAATAAAGTGAGTCACAAATTTTTTGGTTTCCCAGTGCATATAAAAGTTATGTTTACACTATACTGTAGTCTGTTAAGTGTGCAGTAGCATTATGCCTGAAAAACAGTATGTGTACCATAATTTAAAAATACTTTATTGCAGGCCGGGCGTGGTGGCTCACGCCTGTAATCCTAGCACTCTGGGAGGCCGAGGCGGGTGGATCACTCGAGGTCAGGAGTTCGAGACCAGCCTGAGCAAGAGTGAGACCCCCGTCTCTACTAAAAATAGAAAGAAATTATCTGGCCAACTAAAATATATATAGAAAAAGTTAGCCGGGCATGGTGGCGCATGCCTGTAGTTCCAGCTACTCGGGAGCCTGAGGCAGTAGGATTGCTTAAGCCCAGGAGTTTGAGGTTGCTGTGAGCTAGGCTGACGCCACGGCACTCACTCTAGCCAGGGCAACAAAGTGACAATCTGTCTCAAAAAAAAAAAAAAAAAAAAAACTTTATTGCTGAAAAATGCTAATGATCACGTGAGCCTTGAGCAAGTCATAATCTTTTTGCTGGTGGAGGGTCTTGCCTCAGTCTTGATGGCTGCTGACTGATCAAGGTGATGGTTATTGAAGGTTAGGGTGGCTGTGGCAATTTCTTACAATAAGACAGCAATGAAGTTTGACATATCAATTGACTATTCCCTTCACAAAAGATTTCCTTGTAGCTTGTGATTCTGTTTGATAGTATTTTACCTACAGTAGAACTTTCAGATCTAGAGTCAGTCTTCTCACACTTTGTTGCCACTGCTTTATCAGCTAAGCTTATGGAATATTCTAAATCCTTTATTGTCACTTCAACAATGGTCATGGCATCACTTCACCAGGAGTAGATTTTATCTCAAGAAACCACTTTGCTCATCTATAAGAAACAAGTCCTCACATATTCAAGTTTGATCGTGAGATTGTGGCAATTCAGTCGTATCTTCAGGCTCTGCTTCTAATTCTAGTTCTCTTGCTATTTCCACCACATCTGCAATTCTTTTCTCCACTGAAGTCTTGGTCCTCTCATGGTCATCCATGAGGGTTGGAATCAACTTCTTCTAAACTCCTGTTAATATGGATATTTTGACCTCCTCCCATGAATCACAAATGTTGTTAATAGTGTCTAGAATGGTGAATCCTTTCCAGATGGCTTTCCATTTCCATTCCATCAGAGGAATCACTATCTATGGCAGCTATTACAAAATCTATTTCTTTTATTAAAAAAATATTTTTTGTAGAGAGGGGGTTCCACTGTGTTGCCCAGGTTGGTCTTGAATTCCTCAAGTGATCCTCCTGCCTCATTTCCCAAAGTGCTGGGATTATAGGCATGAGCCACCATAAGAAATAGACCTGAAATCTATTTCTTAAAGAGTAGAACTTAAAAGTCAAAATCCTTGATCCATGAGCTGCAGAATAGATGTTGTGTTCACAGCCATGAAAGTAACATTTATCTCCTTGTACATCTCTCCAGAGCTTTGGAGTGACCAAGTGGCATTGTCAATGAGCAGTAATATTTTGAAAGGAATCTTTTTTCTGAGCAGTAGGTCTCAATGGTGGGCTTAAAATATTCAATAAAGCAAACATGTGCTGTCATCCAGGCTTTGTTGTTCTATTTATGGAGCACAGGTGAGTAGATTTAGCATAATTGTTAAGGACCCTAGGATTTTCTTTTTTTTTTTTTTTTTTTGAGACAGAATGTCACTTTGTTGCCCGGGCTAGAGTGAGTGCTGTGGCGTCAGCCTTGCTCACAGCAACCTCAAACTCCTGGGCTTAAGCGATCCTACTGCCTCAGCCTCCCGAGTAGCTGGGACTACAGGCATGCGCCACCATGCCCGGCTAATTTTTTTCTATATATATATTTTGGTTGGCCAGATAAATTTTCTATTTCTATTTTTTAGTAGAGACGGGGTCTTGCTCAGGCTGGTCTCAAACTCCCGACCTCGAGCGATCCACCCGCCTCGGCCTCCCAGAGGGCTAGGATTACAGGCGTGAGCCACCGCGCCCGGCCTACCCTAGGATTTTCTGAATGGTAAATGACCATTACCTTCAAATTAAAGTCATCAGCTGCATTAGCCTTTAAGAAAGGAGTCAGTCTGTCCTTTGAAGCTTTGAAGCCAGGCATTGATTTCTCTCTAGCTTTGAAAGTCCTAGATGGCATCTTCCAATATAAAGCTATTTCATCTTACATTGAAAATCTGTTGTTTAGTTTACCCACCTTCATTAATGATCTTAGCTAGATCTTCTGGATAACTTGCTGCAGCTTCTATATCACACTTACTGCTTCACCTTACACTTTTTTTTTGAGGCAGGACCTCACTCTGTTGCCCAGGCTGGAGCACAGTGGTGCAATTGTAGCTCACTGCAACCTCAAACTCCTGGGCTCAAGTGATCCTCCCAGCTCAGCTTCCTGAGTAGCTAGGGCTACAGGTGCATACCACACACCCAGCTAGTTTTTTTGTTTGTTTTTTGTAGAGATGGGGTCTTGATATGTTGCCCAGGCTGGTCTCAAACTCGTGGCTTCAAGCAGTCCTCCCACCTTAGCCTCCTAAAGTGCTAGGATTACAGGTACAGGTGTGAGCCACTGCACTTGCCCCGCCTTATATATGCTTTTATGTTATAGAGATGGTTTCTTTCCTTAAACCCCATGAACCAACCTCTGCTAGCTTCAGACTTCTCTCTCGTAGCTTCCTTACCCTCTCAGCCTTCACAGAATTGAAGATAGGGACTTGCTATGGATTAAGATTCAGCTTAAAGGAATACTGTAGCTAGTTTGATCTTCTATCCAGACCACTAAAATTTTCTCCACATTAGCAATAAGGCTGTTTCATTTTCTTATTTGTATGTTTACTGGAGTAGCAATTTTGATTTCCTTCAAGAACTCTTCCTTTGCATTCACAACTTGGTTCACTGTTAGTGCAAGAGGCCTAGCTTTTGGCCTGTTGCTTTTGATATGCCTTCCTCATTTAAGCTTAATCATTGCTAGCTTTTGATTTAAGGTGAGAGACTTGTGATTATTCCTTTCACTTGAACTCTTAGAGGCCTTTGTAGGGTTATCAGTTGGCCTAATTTGAATATTGTCGTGTCTCAGGGAATAGGGAGGCCTAAGGAAAGAGAGAAAGGGGTACAATCATTGGTGGTGCAGTCAGAACACATGTAACATTTATGGATTCAGTCTTATATGGATGCACTTTGTGGCACCCCAAAACAATTACAATAATAACATCAAAGATCACAGATCACAGATATAATAGTGAAAAAGTTTGAAATATTGTGAGGGAATTACCAAAATGTGACACAGACATGAAGTGAACACATGCTGTTGGAAAAATGGCAACAATAGACTTGCTTGATTCAGGGTTGCCACAGACCTTCAATTTGTAAAACACAATAAAGCATAGTGCAATAAAATGAGGTATGCCTGTAATTGTAAATAAAAAATAATAAATAGAGGTATAAAAAGTTAGAACCACCTGTCATTCTATTGTTCCACTTGTAACATTCTGATATAGCCTTCCAAACCTCTTTATAGTCAAAACTGCTCATTTTAGAAAAAAGTGGGTCAGATGTGTTGGCTTGAGCCTGTAATCCCAGCTGTAATCCCAGTAATTTTGGTAGACTGAGGCAGGAAGATTGCTTGAGGCCAGGAGTTTGAGACCAGCCTGGGCAATATAGTGAGACCCTGTCTCTACAAAAAAATTTTAAAAATTAGCCAGGTGTGGTGGCATGCACCTGTAATCCTAGCTACTCTGGAGGCTGAGGCAGGAGGATTGCTTAAGCCCAGGAGTTCAAAGTTACAGTGAGCTGTGATTGCACCCCTGCACTCCAGCCTGGGTGACAGAGTGAGACCCTGTCTCAAAAAAAAGAAAAAAAGAGAAAATGCTTGTCTTAGTTCTTTTAGTGTAGCTACAAAGGAGTACTTGAGGCTGGGTGATTTATAAAGAAAAGAGGTTTATTTGGCTCACAGTTCTACAAGCTATACCAGAAGCATGTGCCAGCATCTGCATCTGTGATGGCTTTAAGCTGCTTCCATTTATTGCAGAAGGGGAAGGGAAACTGGCATGTGTAGAGACCACATGGTGAGAAAGAAAGCAGAGAGGGAAGGGAGGTACAAGGTTCTTTTGAACAACCAGCTCTCATGGGAACTAATAGAGCAAGAACTCACTCATTATTAGGAGGACAAGTCTAAGCCATTCATGAGGGATCTACCCCCATGACCCAAACACCTCCCATTTGGCCCCACCTCCAACACTGGGATCAAATTTTAACATGAGGTTGGGGAGCCAAACATCCCCACTATAGCAATGCTTTTACAAAAATATGACTGTTCTAATCATACTATTTTGTAACCCACTTCTTTTCATTTAATGTAACATGAACATGGTTTCAGCTCACTAGAAATCAAGCATGTCAAATGTGAAATCATGGAAAGGGAGGAGGTCACTGAACCATGGTCTGCTCCTCCTCTCAGTACTACATTAAAGGCCGGGGCGCAGTGGCTCACGCCCGTAATCCTAGCCCTCTGAGAGGCCGAGGCAGGTGGATAGCTTGAGGTCAGGAGTTCGAGACCAGCCTGAGCAAGAGTGAGACCCTGTCTCTACTAAAAAAAAAAAAAATAGAAAGAAATTAGCAGGCCAACTAAAAATATATAGAAAAAATTAGCTAGGCATGGTGGCGCATGCCTGTAGTCCCAGCTACTTGGGAGGCTGAGGCAGAAGGATTGCTTGAGCTCAGGAGTTTGAGGTTGCTGTGAGCTAGGCTGGCACCACGGCACTCTAGCCCGGGCAACAGAGTGAGACTCTGCCTCAAAAAAAAAAAAAAAAAACTACATTAAAGTGGGATTTTTAGTGACTTTATATTCAGTATTCCTGCAACAAATAATGATGCCTGCACCATGCCAGGCACTGGGCTAGTTCTGGGGTGCCGGGGGGAGAAAGGCCTAGTCTCTTCCATTACTTCAGTTTCTTCCTTTTGTTTAAGGGTAGCCTGTGTTGGTGACTGGATTTCATCTAGAACTCTGGACTGTTCTGGCTGTAGGTTCAAGTGCTGGGGCCGGCAGTGGAGAGTTCCATGTGTACAGGCATTTGCGCCGGAGAGAATACCAGCGCCAGGACTACATGGATGCCATGGCTGAAAAGGTCAGTGAGCCAAGAGGCTGGCTGAGCCCTTTTTGGACAACGTGTATTTTTAGCCTTTAGAGAAAAGTGTTTGAAGAAGAGTAGATACGCTGACTGGGGCTTGTGTGAGGTCTGCCCTTACAGTTGGCTTGGAAAGCAGGGTCCAGGTGACCCAGGTCAGCTTCATCACAGCAGGATGCTCACACCAGGAGAGGGACAAGGGTGGGACTCTTCCTTGTGTATGGCAGGGCACGACAGCATCCCCTCTCCCTGCTAGGCCATTTGCTATGTCAGGAAACAGCAAGCAGGGTCTCCCACTCCCTGGGTTGTTACTTCTCTGTTCTCTTTTTGGCTAAATGCCTAAATGCATTTAGCTTGTGTGTTTGGTGTGAATAAGTAGTGTGCTTTCAATCCTCCTTTGAGGATTTGGGTTTTCTAACTTTGGGGCTGGCATTTTTCATGATAGATGTCAAATAATAAATTATTTTAAGAGCTCAAGAATTGCTTAAGAAATTGTGCTCTAAGAGCTGTTAAGCTTTCTATTACTTGGCTGAAGGGGCCAGAAACATCTCTCCTGATACTCTGTAAAAGAAGTGCTCTCGGGGCATTTTACTCCTTTTATTTTTGTAATTGAATTTTGGAGCTATTTAATCCCCACCAAAAATCTTACTTGATTTTTGGCTAGAATTGAGTTGAATCTGTAATTTACCTTGAATTAGAATGGATGCTATAGTGTTTACCCATCTCATCTAGAATCTTTGTATCTTTTTTTCATTTGTTTAACTCCTTTTGTATCTCTCAATGATGATTCGTAGAGATTTTTGACTCCCTCTCCCCACATTTGTTCAAAGGTGTTCTAAGTTTTTGGACTGCCATGGTGCTGGGTGACCCCTTAAACTTTTTAACTGATTATTTGTGAGAGTCAGGAGAAAATATGCTGACTTTTGTATGGTGCTCCTATTATTTGCTCATTTTTCATAAAATCAATAATTAATATTATTGATAAAAATCCATTAATAAAATTATTATTAATAAAAATCAAATGTTATTTGGCTAATTCCTTTTGATTTCCCAAATATACGTCTGACTTCTCCCGGCACTACATGAGGAATCGCTCTTTGTTATTAATCTAGAACATGCACCAAAAAAGTCCTTTTCCTCGGTATAGCCATGGTGCCTGTTATTTCATAGAGCACATTTGTACATACAAGAGAGATTCAGATCATTCAAAATGATAGTTATTTGTCAGCTTTTTATGAGAGAGGATGACACTTGGCCCAATAGCATTTGGCTTTCCAATAATTTGGTGAAAAAGGAAATCAGACTCTAGAGAATTTCTACCTATATAAAGAAACAAAAGGCTTTTAAAAATTAAACATTCATAAAATAGAGTACTACATAGCAATAAAAAGGAACAAGCTACTGATGCATGCAACAACTGGGATGATTCTTTAAAACAGGCTAAGTGAAAGAGGTCTGGCACAAAAGAGACCATATTGTGTGACTGGAGTTCTAGAACAGGTAAAACTAGTCTGTGTGAGGAAAAGTCAGGACAGTGGTTGTCTCTAGGGAGTAAGATCAGGGGTTGACTAGGAAGAGGCATGAGGGGACTTTCTGGGATGATCAAACTGTGCACTCAAGATCTGGGCATTTTGTTCTATGTATTACCTTAAAAGGAAAACGAAAAGAACCGTCAACAAATACTAAGCCCTTTTTAATGATGTGCATGCTTAATTGTTTAAGAATGGAATGTCCTGATGTCTGCAGCTGACTTTGGAATGCACCAAAAAAATAAGATTGATTGATGGATAAATAGAAGTATACATAGATGGGTGTGTGATAAAGAAAGTACAGCAAAATGGTAATTGTTGAATCAAAGTAGTGGGTATAGGTATCACATAATTTTTTTTAACTTTTCTGTGTTTGACATTTTCAAAATAAGACATTAGAGAAAATATTAAACCAAGAGACAGCCAAGATACAGAAGAAAATATGTAAGAATTTATTGGAATGACCAAAACTGAGTTAGAAAAAATCCTTCTGGTTTTGGAACAGAATGAGGTCATTTTTGTGCTAGTTTTCAACTAACATTTGCTTGTCCTGAAGCCTTTCTTGGCCCCTAGATGTTGGTGGTTGTTCTGTAGCTACTGCCATCTTCTGGTGGTGACATTCTCAATCTTAGTGGGAAGGTTCAGGTGGCTTGTCACACAGCTATGCCAGGTCACTGTAGTGAGTTTGCCACTGTCAGAAATAATGATCTGCATATAGAAACTATCAGAAACACTTAGAAACACTTTTCTTTTTTTTTTTTTCTTTTTTTCTACATCCTGCACTGCTTTTTGAGAAACTTTTATTTTTAAACTACTTTAGAGGGGAGGAAATCAAGCAGGTTGTTGCCTCAAACACCATAAGTTAGTCTGAAGTTTTTATATATTGGTTTACCCTCCAGAGAAAATACAGAAAAATGTTTCAGAAACCTGACATTCGTACAGATACAAAGAGGCAAGCAACCCTGATCTTTTTCCAGTGACTGCCAGGCAGTTGTCACCGCCAGCCTGGTCTGACTTACTCCTGCCTGAGACCTTGCCTCTGCCAGGTGCGGCAGCCAACTGGGGCTGTCTGTTTATCTCTGTTTAGTTCACTTGCTGGTAAATTCATCTTCTTTAGCACAGAGCAAGACGTTTACAGCTTAGCTTCTAAACAAACCAAGTGCGTTTAGATTTAAGTTGCTTGCTTTCTGGTTGTCCTCTATTTAAAGCTGATTCCTTCCTGAAGGGATATTTTTTGCCCTTTCTTTGCGGTCTCCTTTTATACCCCATTGGCCTTTATGGCTATGACTGGAAGAAATGAGAAATGACACTTTATAGCACTAGATGTCTTTGTAGTTTACAGGTGCATTTCTGTAGATGATCTTATTATTCTTCCTCTGGGAGAGAGGAGTTATAATTGCCCCCATTTTATAGATGAGGAAACTGAGGCCTGGAAACAGAACTGCTGAGAACAAATAATATTAGTACAACACATATGTGTGTGTTTAGTAGACAGTGTTGGCAGCAGATGGTGTGTGTTATTAGGTAACTGCAGAGCTTGAAAATTACATAGTTCTGGCCCTCTGGCCATTCCGTCTGATGAGCTCCATCAGTGTCCCAGGCCCTGGCTAAACAGACAATCAGAACAGCCTCTGCCCTCAAGAAGTCCTCTGTGTTCCCTCTCACACTTTCTCTTTTATGTTTTGTTGTGCCTGAGCAGTATCTCAGTCAACTGAAGGAGTTACTTTGCCATCAGCCATATACTGATTACCTGCCCTGAGTGGCCCTGGGGACCTGGGTGGTTCCCATAGCCCCCCCAGTGGTGTGACTTCTAGAGCCTTCATACCTTGCCCTAGTGAAACCTCCTAAAGTCCACCCAGACCAGAATGTGTCTAAACAATGTGGGTGTTCTGCAGCAAAAATTGGATGCAGAGTTCCAGAAGAGACTGGAAAAGAATAAAATTGCTGCGGAGGAGCAGACTGCAAAGCGGCGGAAGAAGCGGTAAGAGGTCGTGGCCTCCCATACCCGAAGTGAGACTTAGGACAGGGAATAGGACAGTGGGTGGTTGATGGATGAGCCGGGTCCTTGCAGGCCAAAGCTCACCTGTGTGATCATTAGAGATTGTGGGTGTTAACAACCTACAGTGACGCAGCCCAGTAGAGGAATGACTTTGCTTCCGGTACCCGAGCAGAGAGCAGGTCCCTCTTCACCCTCCAGTTTGTTACAGATCTCCCAAAGCTTGGAAGTCAGGACTTCGGTGATCACGTTGATTTCTGTGTTTCTTTCACTTCTGTATTTTAATATCAGGTGTAACAAAGTGCTGTACCCACACTTCCCATTTAGCTTGTTCCTTAAATCAGGGTCCTTGACTTCCCTAAGTGACTGCCTGTTTATACAGACTCTGTGTGTGTGTGTGTGTGTGTGTGTGTGTGTGTGTGTGTGTGTGTGTGTGTGTGTGTGTGTGTGTCTGTGTATACACACATGTGCATACGGATTTTACATAAATGGTCCCACAACTTTTAGAGAGCTGGGCAGGATTGTAAAAATAGTTTCTAAATATCTTGGAGTGAAAAAGCATCTCCAGTATTTCTGAGATTGCTTTAATTGCCTGAGGACTCCCGGGATTTGATCTTGATTCATGATGAAAGCTGCTTGATAATGTTGGAGTGGCAGAATCATGAGAAAGTATTTCTTTTATTTTGTTATCGTAATGTTTGTGTTAATATAGCTTTTAAAGATACCATAAGTAGATGTTTATTTTCTAAAATATATAAATTTTTAGGCAGTTAAAAGATCAATGTATTTGTTTTACATTTGTAGCCAGAAGTTGAAAGAGAAGAAATTATTGGCAAAGAAGATGAAACTTGATCAGAAGAAACAAGAAGAAGGTGAGCGGTGCCCACTTTTCTTTGTCTTAGCCTCTTAGTATTGGTCACAGTAGCTGAACTGTTAAGAAACACTGAGATTTAGGGTTTGGGGCTGGTTGGCTGGCCACTGAAGAAATAACATCCTGTTTGTATTAGTTAGAACTTGTTTAATTGCAAGTGTCAGGAAGCCAAACTGGCTTAAGCAAAAAAGAAAGATATAGGCCAGGCACAGTGGCTCATACCTGTTATCCCAGCGAGGGAGGCGAGAGGATCCCTAGAGCCCAGGAGTTCGAGGCTGGCAGTGAGCTATGATTAGGCCACTGCACTCCAGCCTAGATGACAGAGCAAGACCCTGTCTCTGAGAAAAAGAAAGAAAGAAAAATACTGGCTCATGTTAGGTCCAGGACAGACCTTTCTTTAGGCATGGCTGGCAAGGGAACTTGGTGACATTGGTTATTGATGTCTCTCCCTCTGTCCCCTGGCCTCCTGTTGGCAGGCAGGCTTGTGCCTTGTTGTGGTTTTGAGGTACCTATAGTAGCTGTCCAGGGCTGCATCCTGCCTCATTCTAGTCCAGGAAGAAAGATTGAGAGGCTGTCCCAGCTTCCTAGCAGAAGTCTTTTTGTATCTCTTTGCCTCTGATTGAGTTATTGAGGTACTTGCTGGGTTAGTTAAGAATGCTTTTGGCTAAAAGAAACAAAATTCGGCTAACAGTGCTTAGCCAAAGAAGAGTTAGGTTTTTTACGTGATGAGAAATCTGGTGGTAGGTGGCAGCCTGCTGTGGCTCAGCAGTGTGGCCAGTGCCCTGCACTTCACCCCGCACTTCTCTCGGCCTTCACCATGAGGGTGTGAGGTGGCTGCCACAGCTCCTGGCACCACACTTGTGTTCAGAGCAGGAGGAAGGGGAACAAGGTGGCACTTGTCTGGTCTTAGTGGTCAGCTGAAGATTAGAGGTTTCCTTAAATGCCTTGAACCGGTAAGTCTCCCAGGCTTTGCCGGGGGGCTCTGTGTGTGTTGGCGCACACCTTCTGCGCCCTGCAGGCGGTTTACCACTGGCTTCAGCCTTCCCTTCCTGCTTGCACAAAGCCTCAGGGGCAGCGGAGTGACAGAGCAGGGCCTTTGCAGGTCTTTCTTGGGCACGTGCACTGCTGCGCACATGCATGTGGCCTTCTAGAGTCCCAGCTTTTCCTTGTGAGCTTTTTGGTCAGTTTGTTGTTTACTTCGACTGTTATTGCTGCCTCCGAGCAACGATGTTCTACAGTTGTCACTGATTGGTTTTGACAAACACCCTGGGGACAAAGCTGTTCACACTGAGCCCAGCTCTGAGCCAGGTCAGTTGAAGACAAGCCTCATGGGTACAAGTTTCCAGGGAGCTGCCAGACCGGTCAAATAGGGACATTGCTCTGGGGGTGGAACTTCTGAGGAGCTCCCAACGGGCTCTGCCTCCTCCGGTGGCTGCTGGTTTTTCCAGCTACTATGGTTGTGAGGCTCTTGGTTTTCAGGGCTACTCAGAGGTGGGGAGAGGAAAGGGGAAATTAAAATGCCACAGAGTGCACTGTCCTTACTGAGATTCAGGTGTTTTTCTCAATCCAGAGAGCATTCCCAGAGTTCTGAAAAACTTGATTTTTATAATTTTTACCAGTGTTCTTCTTGCTTTGGTGAAGGAGCAGATCTTTGGATAGCCTTACTGTGCTCTTGTGGAAGTGCTTCTATCCTTTAAAAAAAATTTTTTTTTAATTTTTTTTGTAGAGAGGGGGTCTTGCTATGTTGCCCAGGCTGGTCCTGAACTCCTGGCCTCAAGTGATCCTCCCACCTCAGCCTCCCAAAGTGCTGGGATTACAGTTGTGAGCCACCATGCCCAGCTATCCCTTTAAATTTCAACCTCCCTATACCATTACATTTGAAGCTTGCTCCAGCTTATAGAACTGGAACCCTCTAATTGGTTTTTCAGTCTAAATACAGGACTTTACATATAGCTCTTTTGCATCTCATCTTGGTCTTATTGGTCTATCAATTCAGGCTTCCAGAAACCTTTTGAATTCTGATTCTGGAGTCCAGCATGTTACCATATCTTTCCTGTGTTGTCTTGGGAAAGTTTGATCAACATACTTCCTTTTTTGTTGGTAAAAATTTTGAGCTAGACGGGGCTGAGGACAGAGCGCTCTGGCAGCTCCTGGAGATCTCTGTCTAGGCTGACGCTGACCCAAAGCGCTGCGGGCAGAGTGGTTCTCCAGCTAATAGTCAGCCAGACTCACCATTTCCTTCATCACACCCACAGGGGTGTCAGAGGAGACAGTAGAGGTTATTTGAGACTATCAGATAAGTACAGCAGACCTACGTTCGAGGCTCAGCTCTCACTCTAGCTCTCTTGGTGACCTCAAGCTTCTGGCTTCTGTTTGGATTTTTTTTTTTTTTTTAACTTGCAAAATGATAAGCTCTTCTAGATCTAAAATTCTACATTTTGATGACTTTGTCACATGCCTTGCCGTCATTAAGATATGTCATATTTGGGGGTATTCCTAACCAGTAAATCTAAGAACCTTTTTAGAACAAGAAACTCAGCTCATTTTGTTGTGAGTTTGTACTTAATGAACCTGTATTGGCTCTTTGAAATCATATATTAACTTTTTAGTAATGGATTCTAGAATTGAAGGGGACAGTGACAGCATCACACAGCTGGGGTTCGCCCCCGCATTTTTTTTTTACTGCGGTATAATATTCATAACATAATTTACTACTTTAACCATTTAAGTGTACAGTTTAGTGGCATTAAGTACATCAATAACGTTGTGTTACCATCACCACCATCTCCAGAACTCTTATCATCTTCCCAAATTTAAACTTTCTCCCCATCAAACAACTCCTCATCCTCCCTCCCCGCAGCCCCTGGCCACTACCATTCTATTCTGTCTCTGTGAATTTGATTACTCTAAGTACCTTATATAACTGGACTCATACAGGAGTTGTCTTTTTGTGACTGGCTTATTTCACTTCTCACAACGTCCTCAAGATTCACTCATGTTGTAATGTGTGTCAGATTTTTCTTCCTTTTAAGGCTTGAGTAGTATTCCATTATATGTGTATACTACATTTTGTTTACCCATTCATTCATCTATGGACACTGCCTTGTTTGCACCTTTTCATTATTGTGAGTGATGCTGCTGAGAGCCTGGGTGCACAAATAGCTGCCCACGTCCTTTTGGGTATGTACCCCAAAGTGGAACTGCTGCATCATCTGGTGCTTCTGTGTTTTTTGTTTGTTTGTTTTGAGACAGAGTCTTGCTCTTTTGCCCTGGCTAGAGTGCCGTGGCATCAGCCTAGCTCACAGCAACCTCAGACTCCTGGGCTCAAGCAATCCTCCTGCCTCAGCCTCCCAAGTAGCTGGGACTACAGGCATGTGCCACCATGCCCAGCTAATTTTTTTCTATATATATTTTTAGCTGTCCAAATAATTTCTTTCTATTTTTAGTAGAGACGGGCTCTCACTCTTGCTCAGAGCTGGTCTCGGAACTCTTGACCTCAAGCAATCCTCCCGCCTCGGCCTCCAGAGTGCTAGGATTACAGGCGTGAGCCACTGCGCCCAGTCTGGTGCTTCTGTTTTTAAGTTTTGAAGTGCTACCATGCTGTTTTCATAGTGACTGAACCATTTTACATCCCCACCAACAGAGCACAAGGGTTTCCATCTCTTCACATCCTTACCAACACTTATTTTCTGTTGTTGTTTTCTTTTAATTAACTATCCTAATGGGTGTGAAGTGGTATCTCATTGTAGTTTTGCTTTGTGTTTCCCTAATGATTCGTGATGTTGAGCATCTTTTCATGTGCTTAACAGCCATTTGTATATCTTCTTTGGAGAAATGTCTATTTTAGTCTGTTGCCCATTTTGGGTTATTTGTTCTTATGTTCTTGAGTCTTAGGAGTTCCCTATATTTTCTGCATGTTAATCCCTCATCAGATGTGTATTTGCAAATATTTTCTCCCATTCTGTGGGCTGCCTTTTTACTCTGTTGATACTGTCTTTTGATGCATAAAATTTCTTAATTTTCACGAAGTCCAATTTTTCTGTTTTTCCTTTTGTTGCCTGTACCTTTGGTGTCATAGCCACGAAAGAGCTGGGGTTTCTTTCTTTCTTTTTTTAATTTTTTTTCAGTGCCTATTTTGAACTAAATCTGAGGTTTCTTAAATCCCCTTTTCTAACTCCCCATAGACATGAGATTCGTGCAGTAATGCAGTTTTCAGTTACTGTTCCCTAGTTTGTCCAAGGCTATAAAATGTTTATGAGCCCATAGCTGGTTTTAGTACTTTCAGATAGACTTCATCCAGACGCTCCTGTTGAAAACAGCCCTGTGTCTTCCTCTGTCATGAGCTTCGCGGTCCTAACACAAATGTAAAATTCTGTGCCCGTGTCCCATCATGGAGTTGCACCATGGTGGCAGTTTTCAAACCGAAGGTGTGATCCTTTAATCTCTGGGTCATGAAATCAGTTTAGAGGTTGCAGCAACCTTTCTAAAACATGAATAAAATAAGACTAGAAAATGTCACAGTGCATCACACTCTGAATAAGTATTGTTTTGTGAAATTTTCTTTCAGTTTCTGTGTGGGCTGTGGGCTGCAGTCTAACCAATTTGGAAGTCATTGTTAAAGTACACAGGCCCTGTTCTTATACTTAATTGGGAAGTTAGCACCTGAACATATTAAAAAATGATTAACACTACATGGTTGTACATGCTGTGTACCAAATGAGCAGGATAGAATAGTGTTCTAGGGATAACTGTCATAAAAATGGTGTGAAGGCCGTTTATCTCGCCTTCTCAATTTCCTCCCTATATTTCATTTTGTGAAAGAAAGAGTAAATAAGATTTTCTAGTTGTCCAGTTGAAATGAGTGGAAATTAATGTGGTAATACTGAGTTGTGCCACAAGGTGGCTTTGGCGCACGCACTGTTGGGTTTTGGGGGTAGATCATGCAAGCTTTTTTGGCTGTTATACAAAGCAGTAAGGGCTGGCTGGGAGTTCTGTTCTGTTGTTGGAGAGGAAGTATCCCCAGTTCTTTCCTGTGCTGGCCCAGTAACTCAGGGAAGACACCCTGCAGTGTAGGACTCATGTCTGAATGATACTACTGGATGGCGCTGAGCTGATTGGGATTATTATAAAGCCTTAAAATCCCAAAATGATGTATTCTAACACCAGCGTTACTTATCCTAACATAGGCCTGCCTACCAAAGAAATCCAGGGTGACTAAAGGTGATTTGTTACTAGGTATATCTAGGGCAGAGTTTCTCAGCTTCAGCACTACTGATGTTTTAGGCTGAATAATTGTTGGAGGGGCCGGGTAGGGGGCAGCCGGTCCTGTTCATTGCAGGATGTTTAACAGCATCCTAGTCATTACCCACTAGATGCCCGTAGCACCCACCTCCATCCCAGTCATCGGCAGTCAAGGATGCCTCCAGACATTGCCAGATGTCCCCTAGTCGTGGAGGGGGACAGAATTGCCCCCAACTGAGAACTACTAATCTAGAGGCAGGTGTCTGATGTCTAGAGGGTACTTAATATGTGTTTTGGATCGAACTGTTTATTTCAAAGCCAAAATTCTTAAATATACTATGTTGGAAAACTATCCATATCTTTTGTGTCTTTTGAGAATAAAGGTACTATATGATCATTTTAGAAATTTTTAGAATGTGTAGAAAAGAACAAAGTCAAAACTAAAAGTTATCCGTAATTCCTACTAAAAATAACTTTAACATTTTATTTCTTTGATTTTAACTTTTTCATATGTAAACTTATTTCTATTTTATAAATATTTAAACAAATATATATTAATATAATATGGTGTTTATGATGTTTATTATATATTTATAGTCATCCTAATTTTATCACATAATATGTATCACAAGTTCCCATGTCTTTACATTTCCACAGTACAGGATTTTTTTCTAGTCTATTCATTCATCTGGTAGGGGAAAAAGTTATTCAATGGTAGGCTGTCACGACAAAAAAAAAGTTAGCATTTGCTTCTGTTGCACTCATTGGCATTTTACCCATTATGCGTGTAATCTGTGAAGAAAATCTCAGGTTCCTGGATTTTAAAATATTGTGTAAACAGTAGTATAAGAGTAGTGGAAGGAAATCATGGGACAAGCTCAAATATCATCATCTGAATAGGTGACCTTTCTTTCTATCCATTTTCTTTTAGTCTCCCCCTGTACACTCGTTTGTACACAGTTACAAGCATACTGTAGGAGGTTTTCCATTTTGTTTATTTTTAACATTGTAAGCATTTCCATTTCTTCATAATTTTTTCAGTGACATAATATCCAGCAGTTGGCATGCAGTGGTATACCTGACCCTTTTCCTTCTATGAGACAGTAGGTTGATTCCGGTTCTTGGCTTCTGTAGGAGGCACTTTGGTGAACAACCCTGTACCTGCCTCTCTTCCCATTTTCTGGGCGGGGGGGGGGGTGGGAGGAGTGAATTAAAATAAATTTACAACAATAGGAATTACTGGATCACAAGAGCATAAAAAGAACTTTAGGCTCTGGAAATGTATTGTGAGTTACTTTCCAAAGGAATAGCACCAGTTTTCACTGCCATCAGTGGTGTGCAACTGTGTTTTCCATATTCTTGCCATCACTGGCTTTTAAAAATTATTCTTCTTCCACGTGGGTAAGAATGATGTATGTGAGAGGAAGTCAAGGTCTTATTGGGAATTTAGAAAAAACAAACTTTAAAATATAGATAGAGAGCTGGTCCGAAGGTAGTGAGTTATCTCACTTGATTGTTCACAGTCAGTTACAGATTCAACACCTTGTTTTACTACTTTCCCCCTCCTCACTACTGCACTTAACTAGTCTTAAATATATATATATATATATATATAGCTAGAGACCTTGCTGGACCATGGTGGCAGCCTCTACTCTCTTCCCACCCCACCCCCCATGCCACCCACCTATGTATAGTGTCCAAAGCTCTTCTATAATATAAAGCATAAACTGTCATTCATTCTTCTGCTTATATAACAACAATAGCCAGCATTTATTGAGCATTTGTTATGTAGCCCTAGTTCTAAGTGTTTTGTATGCATTGGCTAACCCATTCCTCATAGCAGCCCTGTGAGGCAGTCAGTGGTGCTGTTATCCCCATTTTATGAATGACAGACCTTGGGCACCAAGTGCTGGTGGCTGCAGAGATTCAGAGGGTGTGGGTGGCAGGCTGGGATTTGATCCCTGGGACCCGCACTTACCCAAGAGGCAATCCTGCCTGAAGCCTAGTTGCAGCTTCTGGGGTTCCTGGCTCCTGTTGGCTGTGACGGCTTCTCAGACTCTACTTGGGTCAGGTATTCTGTAAAATGTCCCTCGTGGGGGTTTCTCTGTGTTTCTCATGATTGGACTGGGGCTGTGTGTTTTGGGGAGGAAGACCACAGAGGGTAAGTGCCATTCTCAGTCACAGATCAAGGCTGTAGACTGTCAAGATGGCTTACTAACGTTGATGTTAACCTTGATCACCTGGCTGAGGTAGTGTTTGTCAGGTTTCTCCACTATGAACTTACCCTTCCCCATGTCCCATACTTTGTGGAAGGAGGTCACTGTGCAGCCCACCCTTAAGGAGCAGGTTAGCTGTGCTCCTCCTTGTGACGGCAGAGTGTCCAAATACATTATTCGAAATTCTGCACATGAGACTTACTTCTCTGCATTTATTTATTTAATCATTTCTTTATATCAGTATGGACTCATAGATATTTATTTTATGCTTTAGGTTATCATCAGTACTATGCTATTTATCTTATTGCTGAAATTATTCCAGCTTTGGCCGTTGGGAGCTCTTTCAGTTGGCTCCTGTGTCCCTTTGACAAAGTCCCATCATTGCTTTTTTTGGCTTTTTGTTGTTTTCTTTTTTAGAACTTCCTTACTGTCTGGCACTACAAAATATTCCAGACTCATCCTCTGTATTCCCTGCCCTAGGACTAAAATCAGCCATTTGTCTAAGAAGCCCTGGCTCCTATTATTGGAAGAATGGTATTAGAAACCAAGACCTCAGGACTAGGTTTCCTCTTTGCTACTGCAATGTTATTTTTAGGCTCTCACAACTGATAGAGCAAGGAAATAAACGTGTGTGTACTAACCAGTGTTGTAGATGTGTATCTGTAAATACCAACATATGTAACCATCCATATCCATATTGAGCTAAACATGAGTTCATACTGATATCTCCAACTCTGACTGTTACCACATAGATCATTCTAGCCTCTCCACTAGTTTGTCTATAACCACCTCCTCGAACAGTGAGTAACTTTGCTACCACTGTCTGCCATCCATTTGCTTTAATGGTTCAGTTCTAGTATGCATGGATAGTGGCTTCAGAACTGTTTGCTGTTACCCAATGGAAAATGACTTCATTAACTAGAGTACAGCACTGCGTGCAGTTCCTTTTGCCTTCAGCCTTACAGACCCCACTCATTTCCAAAATTACTTAGATCAGCACTTTTCCCTGTGCCCCCTTCATAGAGGCCATTTCATACAGTTGTAATATAGTTGGATTCGTGTGTCACCTTTTGCATTCTACCCTGGGATTCCTGACTTCCTAAATGACTTTTTGAAATTTGCATAATTAAGGTTGAATTCTTTGTGCTATAAAGTTCTATGGGTTTTGTCAAATGCATAGTATCAAGTATCCACTGTTACAGTATCATATAGAATAGTGACACTGGCCTAAAAAAATCCCCCATGCTTCACCTATTCAACCTTCTCCCCACTCCCAACCCCTGGCAATCCCTCATCTGTTTACCATCTCTGTAGTTTTGCCTTTTCTACAATGTCGCATAGTTAGAATTGTATAGTATACACTGTAGCCTTTGCAGGTTGCCTTCTTTCACTTAGTAGAGTGCTTTCAGATTCATCTGTGTCTTTGTGTGGCTAAATACCTCATTCCTTTCTGTTACTGAATATTCCATTGTCTGGATTACCACAGGTTGTTTATTAATTCTCCTATTAAAGGACATCTTGCTTACATCCAGGTTTTGATGATTATAAATATCAAAGCTGCAGCAAACATTTGTGTGCTAATTTTTGTGTGATTAGTTTCAAATCAATCTAGTAAATACCTAGGAGTGTGGTTGCTGAATTGTATGATAAGATTAACCTTGTTTAGCTTTGTAAGATACTGCCAAACTGTCTTCCAAAGTGGCAGTAACATTTTGCACTCTGACCAGCAATGAAAGTTCCTGTTATTTGACATCCTCACCAGCAATTCATATTTTCAGTTTCTTTGAACTTTAGCCACTCTAATATATGTGTTATATCTCGTTGTTTTAATTTGGGACAGTATCTTTTCAATTCTCTTATCGTCAGCATTAAGCATAGTAGCTGGCAAGAAGTAAGCACTTTATAATTTATTACTATTTATTTATTATGTTCAAAGACTGAATTGGGTGAATTAATTTTATTGAATTACCAAGTGACTTGAATACGCACCAGGTTTGTAGGTTTCTCCTCTTTGAGAGTGGTGCCTCTAGACCCCGACAACACGTTTCCCACACACACGTGAATCCCCTGTGTTTATTGTCAGTGAGGTACAGGTTGAGCATCCCTAACCCAAAAGTCTGAATCTGGAATGCTCCAAAATTCAAAACTTTTTGAGCACCGACATGACACCACAAATGGAAAATTCCCCACCTGATCTCATGTGATGGGTCACAGTCAAAATGCAGACACACAACACACAGTTTATTCAGTGTCCCTAAGGGAAAAAAGACCCTCCCAGCCCCCTTCAGCTGCGACATGACTTTTCTGCACATGTGCAGATTCCCCCATCCAGGCACACCTACACACGGTAATAAAATGACACACGTCCAGGCCAGATGTGCCAGCACAGGTTCCCCATGATGCCCCACATGGACCCAAGACCTATGTGCATTATTCAACTGTGGGTTTTCTTGTTGCTTATTCTCTGCTCTGTGGTGTGAAGACATTGTTGAAAAGGCCTGTGGATACCCCTCTGGGCTAACAGTGATAAGAAAAAGAGGAAGCATTTATTTATAGCATAGAAAGTTAAGTGCTTGAAGAAACTAGACAGTGGTGTAAGTGTAAAACATCTTATAGAAGAGTATGGTGTTGGTATGACCACATATATGACCTGAAGAAACAGAAGGATAAACTATTGAAGTTCTGTACTGAAAGTGACAAACAAGTTAATGAAAAATAGCCAGGCACAATGGTGAGTACCCACAGTCCCACCTACTCAGGAGGCTGAAGTGGGAGGATCTCTCGAGCCTAGGAGTTTGAGTCCAACCTGGGCAACATAGCAAGACCCGTTCTCTAAAAATAAATTAAAAATAAAAAAGAAGTTAATGAAAAATAAAAAGTACTGCATAAAGCTAAAAATGAAAATCTTGATTGTGTATTGAAAGTGTGAATTTGTGTCACAGTGAACACACGTCACTTAATGGTGTGCTGATCAGAAAAGAAGCAAAGATCTATCATGATGAACTGAAAATTGAAGAGAACCGTGAATATTCAACAGGCTGGTTGCAGAAATTTAAGAAAAGACATGGCATTAAATTTTTAAAGATATGGGGTTATCCATATCTTTGTGGTATATGTGGTAGCATATATATGTGGTAGCATATGCTGATCTCAAAAGCAGTAGAGAAATTCATTGATGAGTTTGCCAAGGTCATTGCTGATGAAAATCTGACACCAGAACAGGTCCGTGATGCTGATGAAACATTTGGCATTATTGTCCCTGAAAGACACTGCCTACAGCTGAGACAGCCCCTACAGGAATGAAGGATGCCAAGGACAGAATATAACTTCTGGGGTGTGCTAATGCAGCAAGCACACGTACGTGTAAACCTGCTGTGACAGGCAAAAGCTCGTGTCCTCATTGTTTTCAAGGAGTGAATTTCTTACCAGTCCGTTATTGCGCTAGCAAAAGGTGTGGATCACCAGGGACATGCTTTCTGATTGGTTTCACATTTTATAGCAGTGACTCAAGCTCGCTGCAAGGAAGCTGGGCTGGATGACAACTACAAGATTTTGTTATTCCTTGACAACTGTCCTGTGCATGCTCCATCTAAAATTCTCATCAGAAATAATGTTTATGCCATGTACTTCCCCCAAATGTGACTTATTAATTCAGCCATGTGACCAGAGTGTCCTTAGATCAATGAAAATTAAATATAAAACCACTTTCTTAAACAGCACACTAGCAGCAGTGAATAAGGCGTGGGTAAGTTTTCAAAAGGAGCTTACCACGAAGGATGCTGTACGTGCTGTTGCCAACACTTGGAACACAGTGACTGAAGACTCAATTATGCATGCCTGGCACATGCTGGCCTGCAACTGTGTGCAGTGATGATGTTGAACAGGGTGGTAACTCTGAAGGATTCCATATGTCAAGTGAGAAAAAATGATGTCCGACCTCCTTATATATGCAGAACATACACCTTCAGAGTCCATCAGCAAGTTGGAAGAAGTGAATATTGAAGTTTTTAACATCGAAAATGAGGTTGCAGTTATTCATTTACTGATCAATAGTGAAACAGCTGAAATGGCTCTGACTCAAGGTGATCATGATAATGACAATGATGATGTTAAGGCTGCAGAGGAAGTACCTATAGATGACATGGCAGAAATGTGTGATGGGCTTAAAAGGACAAGAGCAGCGTGCATTCATGCAGAACAAGAAGTCATGTCAGTTGATAGCACCAAAGAGAGACTTGTAAAAAAAAAAAAAAAAAAACCTTTGTTAGAAGCAGATGACTCTGGAGGAAACATTTTAAAAAGCCATCCCGCAGAATGCCTCCTTATCCCTAGAGGACACGCTTCCTGGTCCCTCGACTACTACTGATGTTTCTTCTCAACTAAAACAATAAAATACAGTATGCAGTAACCTTTAATCAAAACACAGCGTCGTAGGTGGAGACCAAAAGCCTGTTGCCATCTGTTTAACAGCTGAGACAGGGACTCTGGTGATGCTGCCGGGCTGCTTAGTTACTCTGAACACAGAGCCAGGAGTGGTGGTGACTCCAGACACCCACAGGACATCCACATGGGTGGCTGAGATAGGCACCTTTAAAAATATTATGTAAAATTACCTTCAGGCTATGTGTAAAAGGTATATATGAAACATAAATGAATTTTGTGTTTAGATTTAGGTCCCATCCCCAAGATATCTCATTATGTACATGCAAGTATTCCAAAATCTGAAAAAATCCAAAATCCAGAACATCTCTGGTCCCAAGCATTTCAGATAAGGCATACTGAGCCTGTATTGCATTCTCGGAGGCTTTTCAGCCATAAGGAATGCTTTGAGCCCTCCTCTGTCACACCGCATTCCACGAACATCCTAGTCAATCGGTGTGTTACTGATTGATTAGGATCAGAATTAAAGATCAGATCCTGTGCTCTTGTCCTGCTGCGTTCAGACCTGTGCGAGCGCGTGGTGGTTCTTAGGCTTCAAATGGGCAGAATGTGACTTGGGAACAAAGTGGAACGTATTTGCCAGTTTCCACCTTGGAGCCCAAGTTCTAGGGCAGAGCTCCCCAGCTAGTGCATGGGGAGTGGGCTCCAGGAGACAGAATATCTGACCTACCTCCCCACCCCCAGCCTTCAAGGTGGAGACAGTGCCCAAGACCTTGGACCATTTGCCCCAGGCAGTGAGCATCCTGTCCGGGTGCCCCACGTGCCATAGAAACATTGTCCTTTCCCATGCATGCCACAAGGTGCCACAGCTTGGTGAGCCCAGCCCTGCCTGTCCAGGGAGCTCAGAGGGGCTTTTGATCCTTCTCTGGTCTTCTACTCAGTCTCTCCATAGCATGCACACCTCGCCCCTGGCTCCACCTTTTGCTTCTGCCTCAGTTTCCTTATGCAGCTCCTGCAGGTGATGTAGGCAGAGACCTAAAGAGTCAGGCAGTCTGGGTTTGAATCCTGGGTCTTTGTCTTACTGCATCTTAAGCAGCAAACTATTTAACCTGTCTTGGCTTTATTTTCTTCATCTATAAAATGGATCTATTAATATGATAGTGGTCCTCACCTCGTAGGCTATTGTTAGAAATAAACAAGATACTATATGTAGACTTAGCATAGTGCCTGGCACATAGTAGGTGTTCAACAAATATTAGCTATTAAAGTATCCTCACCATTTGAACTTTAGAAACTTCTCATTCTGTCTGACATGAGGTTGAGAGGAAGGGAGACCCCAAATTAAGTTATATCTCACAGATGATTTCTACCCATTGCAGTGAGTGTTCTTTTTACTGCCCCATCCTAGGGTATGAAAGTGAATTCTAGGCGGCACAAGGCCTCCCACCTTGAAGCTCTTTGACCCTGTAGCAGCACAGCAGTAGCAAAGCTCTGGGTGTGTTGGTGGGGAGGGTGTGGGGTGGCTGGAGTGAGCTTTGCACATTTGCAGGGAGGAGCCACTGGTTGTCCCAGGTGAGCCCACCTGGTTGTGAGTTGGTGAGGCCACTCTGCCTGCAGGTGGCTGCCTGGACCCCCTGAGCTGGGCCACCTTCTGCTTTGTAGTTCTGATGTTGTCTCTTTCCAACTCTCACCCATTCCCCTGTTCCCATGAAGAGGGGAAGAGGAGGATTTGGGGACAAGTTGTCTTTATACACTGCTTTTGGCCAGCTCAGCTGCACTCAAGAGCTGCCCGTGGAGTGGCGAGGGTGGAGGTGGGGGTGTGGTTCTGGGACTCTGGGGAAGAGCCAGGAAGCTGGCGTATTTGCTGTGGGCAGAGTCCTCTTCTACACAATTCCTGAAAATCCTTTCGCCTACTGCAGTGAGAACGTGAGACTTCAGGAGTGCTGTCAGCCAAGCATTACATGCAGAAGAGCTTGGGGGGGAGTCACCTGCCAAGGTGGCGGACATTGTAGGTGGTAGGAGCCATATAAAACGCAGCAGGGCCTGATTTATGGGGTGTCACTTGTGTGTGCTGCTGGACCTTTTGGTAAGGATGGGGTGCGCCTGTGAGCAGCGGTAGATCAATTCTGTGACCCAGAATTGTGACCAGGCTTTGGGGCCTGGTGGGCATGAGGCTGCCTCTGTCCAGGAACAAGTAGTTCCTAATTCTCCGTCAGCACCCCTCCTTTAAAGCGCCCTTGACTCTCCAAGCAGATCTGTACATCTGTGATCTGAATGTTGTGTGGTTACAGGATCCAGCCAGCCCTGGGAGCAGCAGTCTAGTAGCTCTGAGGAGGCGTCTGGAACGGAGGAGGAGGAAGAGGAAGACGAGCCCAGCTTCATCATGGGGCGATGACCAAGTCTGCCGCCGCAGCTGTCCAGCACCTGGCTCGTGCTGTGCGCAGAGGGAAAGGAGGCCCTGTTTGGCTCAGCTTCCCTCCCAAGGACCCCTGGATAGAGAACAAATGGGACCCTTCTGAGCCGCTCGAAGTCCTGCCTGTGAGCAGGACTTGGAGCCTGTGGATGACGCGGCGCTCCTGGACACTCGAGGGCACCGCCTGCCGGAGCTCATCCACGCGCCTGCTGAAAGGGGACAGTGCCTGACCTGCTGCTAGCTGGTGCCTGTCCTCGCATATTTCAGCGGTGATGAGTTTGGGGCTGGTTTCTGTGAAGGGAACATTTACTTAGTAAAGAACAGAAAACCTTTAGGTTTTGTTCAGACATGTGAATCACGAATTACAAACGCTGCAGGGAAGGCTGTGAAATGACACTGTGGCAATGGGGCCTCAAGAGTCAACAGGCCCTGTTACCTGGACCCATTCCCTGACCTGGGGAAGGAAATGGCCTTGGCCTGGGGGCTGAACCACACTGCCGGCCCCTGACCCCTGTTCCTTTCAGCAGGGAGCGCCTGCAGCCGCCAGCGCGCAGTGTGTGCTGGGAAGCGCTGCGTGGTGGCCGGGGAGGTGCGGGCCAGGGGCTCTCACCAGGCTGGGCCACAGGAAGGGAGCCTGGTGTGTGAACAGAGCTGCGGGGCAAACAGTCGGTGGCTAGGAAAATAAGCAGGAGGAGAATCGGCCAGGCTGAGGCAGAGTGGAGGGCACAGGGACTCCTAGCCCAGCTGGGGCGACTGTCAGCCAAAGGCTGCATTGTCATGCCAAGGTCAAAGGGGGTCTAAACAGTAAAGCGGCCAAGAGAGACTTGACGATGGGACCTGCATGACTGAAGCCCTCGGGGCTTTCCACTGGGTCACCAGAGCTGGGGATGTGGGTGCAGAACTTGGGCTGTGTGTCCTAGAGTGAATGCAGCCCCAAACCAACTTCCACAGGCCAGGGTGGAGCCAGGTAGCCTTTGACCTTTGACCTCAGGTGCTTTCAGGCCAACGGGGGCAACAAACACAGTCTCTAATTAGAATATTTTCTCCATTTTTGGATAATTTATCTCCAACTCCAAGGTCCTAAGTATTACTATATTTTGTGCCTTTTATACACTTTGATGAAATTAAGGAAATAGTGATTTTGAGTGAAGGGAAACCAAGAAACATTTTACTTTTACTTCCCTAGTATAGATTTCCCTGGACTCACTCTGAATAACATCTGTAATATAACTTCTGTCCCTTCAGACGTTCAAGTCACAGGAATTTTTTTCCCCAGGAAGCTGAAATGGAGACTCAGCCCTAATAAATTAGCACCCACCCTGACTGTGCATGTTGAAACCTGTGTTTCTCTTTTGTCAGGGACCGGCTGGTTAGTTTTGTGTTTTGTCCTTAGTTCCCCTGTCTTTGGACTGTTGGTTTCTATACCTCCCCTGTGTGTCACAACTCTTACTTTGAGTCTGCACCTGGAGCTCATGGGCATTCTCTCGTAGCCTAGGATGTCAGGGGTGCCAGAGCCTACAGCCCGGAGACTTGGGTTTGAGTCCTGACGCTGTGTCTGCCGAGTCAGGTGATGTGGGCAGGTCCCTCCTGCCTCTGCCAGTTCACTTGGCAGATGTGTGTTGGCTGGGTGGGCAAATGACTAAAGGATGGGCAGGATGCCAGGACAGAGGCTGATTTTTTTTTTTTTTTTTTTTTTTTGAGCCAGAGTCTTGCTCTGTTGCCCGGACTAGAGTGAGTGCCGTGGCATCAGCCTAGCTCACAGCAACCTCAAACTCCTGGGCTTAAGCGATCCTACTGTCTCAGCCTCCCGAGTAGCTGGGACTACAGGTATGCGCCACCATGCCTGGCTAATTTTTTCTGTATATATTTTTAGTTGGCCAGATAATTTGTTTCTATTTTTTAGTAGAGACGGGGTCTTGCTCTTGCTCAGCCTGGCCTCGAACTCCTGACCTCGAGCGATCCACCTACCTCGGCCTCCCAGAGTGCTGGGATTACAGGCGTGAGCCACCACACCCGGCCCGAGGCTGATGTTTTATACCCTTACTAGATTTCAAAAGATGATATTTAGGCAGGGCATGGCCTGTAGCAGTTTCAGACCTTTGTTTTTTTGTTGTTGTTTGTTTGAGACAGGGTCTTGCTCTGTTGCCCAGGCTAGAGTGCAGTGGTGTGATCATAGCTCATAGCAACTTCAAACCTCTGGGCCCAAGCAATCCTCCTGCCTCAGTCCTCCAGAGTAGCTGGGACTACAGGTGCAACACCACGCCTGGCAATTTTTTTGTTTTCAGTAGAAATGGGGTCTCACTCAGTTTGGACTCAGAACTCTTGGCCTCAAGCAATCCTCACACCTCAGCCTCCCAAAGTGCTAGGATTACAGGCTTGAGCCACCACACCCAGCCTTTTTTTTTTTTTTCACACAGGGTCTCTCTCTGTCACCCAGGCTAGACTGCAGTGGCCTCATCATAGCTCACTGCAGCCTCGAACTCCTGGGCTCCAGCGATCCTCCCACCTCAGCCTCCCAAGTAGCTGGGACTACAGGCACATGCCACCATGCCCAGCTAACTTTCCTACTTTTTGTAGAGACAGGATCTCGCTTTTGCCCAGGCTGTCCTCAAGTGATCCTCCCATCTCAGCCTCCCAGAACTTTAGGATTACAGGCATGAGCCACCGTGCTTGGCCAGTTTCTCACCATTTTTAAGGGGTCATCAGTACCTTAGGTTGAATGACTCTAAGTCTTCGTTCAAGACGTTATTTGTTTGGGAAAAGAGGAACAAACAGATGTCACTGATAAGGGAGTGGGTGATACTGAAAGCCCCTGCCCCCCAACAAAAGCCATGACTAGGGGAGAATTGTGAAGTAATGCCCTTGTTGATGGCTCGAGGGTGGGGAGAAGTCTGGAATTGAGCACAAAGGTGTATATAACATGACTTGGTTATTCGAGAAAACCTCATGTAGAAGAAGGCTGATGTAATGGACAGGGTAGCCTTCTCTCATTCATTCACTTACTCAACAAACATACACTGAGCTTTTCGAGAGACAGCCTGTGTCAGGCCTCGTTATTTCTATTAGAATACTCTTTGCCCTTCAATTAGATTGCCCTTAGGATAGGCCAGACAAGATTTATAAACACACAGAGATATGGAAACTTGCCCAGGAGACCCAGCAAGTAAGTGGTGGAGCTGGGATTTGAACCCAGCCGTGTGACTCCAGCGTCTCGCTTACCAGTGTGCTACTCTGAGGGGAAGCTGTGTGCAGCCCGGGCTTGGCAGGGAGGGGTGCCCGGGTGCTGCTCTTTCGGTGCCAGGGCTGTGGGCTGTAGGCCCCTCCTTTAATGAGCTCTCTGGTGCATTGGGGGTTGTGTGTGTGCGTAATAATAGCATATCATAAAATAGTTTCAAGTATAGTTGATCCTCATTATTCATAGATTCCATATTTGTGAATCTGCCTATTCACTAAAATTTATTTGTAACCCCAAAATCAATACAGTGCTTTCACACTCATCTGCAGACATGTGGAGACTATCAAAAAATTCAAGTGAGACATATCTATGTTCCCAGCTGAGGTTGAAGGAGGTGATACTCTGCTTTCTTGTTTCAGCTCATACTCCTTGTCATGGTCTATTTAGTGTCCAGTTTGGGGCATTTTTTTTTTTTGCTTTTCCTTCGTGATTTTGCTGTTTAAAATGGGCCCCGAGCATAGTGCCAAAGTGCTGTGCTCTGTCCCTAAGCGCGAGCAGGCTGTGACGTGCCTTATGCAGAAAGTAGGTGCATTAGGTAAGCTCTGTTCAGGCTTGAGTTACGTGTTGTTGGCCCTGAGTCCAGTGTTAATGAATGAACAATAGATAGTAAATAAGGTGTCTTTAAGCAGAAACACACATAAAACAAGGTTATGTATTGATCGCTTGCTGTAAATGTGATCAGTGGCTCACAGGAACCTAACCCTGTATTTCCCCTAGGAGCAGTGGTTCGGTATTTGCTGTTCATGGTGACTTTATAGAGTATAACTACTGCAGACAATGAAGATCGGCTCGTGTGTGTGTGTGTGTGTGTGTGTTCATAGGCCCGGAGCGTGTGTGAGGAAGCCTGGAATTACAGGGATAAGTGTTTCCTAAGTCAAGGAAATGGGCTTTATTGCTTCCTGCCGTGGTAACCTGGAGAATCCGGCAGCTGTACTAGTCAGTCCCACTTTGAGTAGGACCAGAACTGTCACAGGAACCCAGCACTGGCTGCTGATGCTTAAACTCTCCCACTTTCTACGTGAAGTCTTTGCATGTCCTCCCCCCTCCTAGGTGACTGTGTCAGAGCTCAAGAGAAGGCCTAAGCTCGTGGGCCCACCCCTCCCCGCCCACCGCACACCTCCCAGCCCACCGCACCTGGGCCGTGCTCTGCTTCCCTCCTGGTCCAGTGCAGGGCGGTTCCTGCCTCATCTCCTGAACCTCTGGCCCACTCCCGTCTGCAGACAGATGAGCTCTGGTGTCCCCTGTGTGAAATAACAAACGCCCTGTCTCCATGTTCTCCTCCAGCCACCCCCCATTTTTCTCCTCCCCCCTCAGCCAAACTCCCAGAGTTCTCTGCTTGCTTCTGCCCCTTCACCCCTCATCCCACTCCAAGTTTGCATCCCTATCATCCTAGTCTTGCCAAATCCAGCCCCCTAGTGGCATTCTGTGCAGTTCTCCAGGCTCTCAGCATTCCTGACTGTCCCCTCCCAACTTGCCTTCTGCTCCTCTGCTCAGACTCCTACGCGCGGGTGACCCGGAGTGCTGCCTTCTGTCCTCTGTTCACTCGGGCCCCAGGAGCCTGTGGCTTTGGCTTCCACCCTCACTGGTGCCTTCTGAGTCTGTCTGTGGCTTCGACTTCCCTTTGGAGCCCCAGACTCGTGTCATCTGCCAATGTGGCATTTCTCCTCCGATGTCTCATGGGCCCTGAGAGCTCAGTGTAAGAAAAACCCGCATCTCAGTCCCTAAGCCTTTTCCTCCTCTGCCTCCCACCTTGGTAAGTTGCACCAGTGCTGTCCAGTTCTTGGGCTCCTCACCTAGTAGTCGGGAGTCAGGGTCATCCCTGGTTCCTGTTTGTCTCAGCGCCTCCCCACAGCCACGCATCAGCAGGGCAGGGCTGCTGCCTCTCGCGCCTTTGCCCTGTCCGCCCCCCCATGTCCCCTGTGCGCACCACCAGCAGCTCTGGCCTGGGTGGGTGCTGTGCCCCCAGCCTGCTCCCTATACAGCAGCCAGAGTGACCCTTTAAAAACAGACACCAGATCTTGTCACCCTCTGTGCTAAATCCCTGCTGGCTTCCCTCACACCTGGAATAAAACAGAGGTGCCAGGCCCCCCTGTCCACCCCTGCCTCTTTCTCATCCCTCCTCCTGAGCCGCCCTTTACCCTTGCTCCCGATGGCCCCATCTCCACACTCATACCTGCCTCAGGGACTCCGCACGTGTTCTGCCTCCTCCTCTAAGGCCTCAGCTCAAATGTCTCCTCCTTGGAGAGGCCTTTCCATCCACCCACCACTGTCCGTCTGGACCTGTCACTCGTTCGTTCATCTAGCCCCTGCCACCCCAGCACCCCACGGCCCTCAGCTCCCTGAGAGCAAGGACCTTGCCCGTCCCGGTTCTTGCTGCATCCCTAGTGCCACCACAGCGCTCAGGACATAACTGATGCTTAGCGTGAATGTCGCTAAGTGATTGAGCCAATGCCAGTGGCTGAAAGCAGACAGGGAAGTTCTTCCCACCTGAAAAACTGCTTGCATGGCAGGAAAAGACTGCTTAAAAATCCAGATCCCCTGGTGATGCCCCAGAGATCGAGTCCTTACAGTTCAGACCCAAATACGCATTTTAAACAGGTGCCCCGGTTCCACTGCGCAAGCCTCACCCCCCCACCCCCTTGCCTTGAGAAACACTGGTTTGCAGCATATTAAGTACTGTTACTGTTTTAAATTTATTTCCCTGTTTTCAACATAACCTTTTGGAAAAAACAAAAATTACTAAATTGAGTTAGAGGAGTGATATCCTACTGACTTTTGGAAATAGAAATATTACACAATCCAGTTCCTTTGCAATCATCATGGGAACAGGCATGTTTTCTCCTCCTCCCCTTTGGAGTGTATGTTTACTATCTGGCATACTTAACTAAAGTGAGCTGCAATTACCATATATTAACATATATTTCAGTAAAGAGAACTCTCTTAGAAATTATCCTGGAACAAGTCCCGTGAGGCAGTTTGTAGTGTCCTTATTCCGCAGAATGTAGCAGGTGCTTACTGAGCACCCACTAAGAGCCAAACCCAGAGGGCTCCCAAGCCCAGTTCTAGGCACTGGGAGGACGGCGAGCAAGACACCGAGCTCCAGGTCTGATCAAGAACAAGGTCTGATGAGTGTGGCGCTGGGTGCCGAGTGGGCACCTGACCCAGGCCTCAGGGAGGGGCTGAGCTGAGCTCTGAGGTGGCTCAGCAGTGCCAGAGCCCCCAGAGAGCAGAGGGGCAGCAGACACCCTGCCGTGGCCTCTAGACCCTGTTACAGGACTGGACTTTATCAGCCAGGCCACGAGTAACCTCTGAGGGGTGGGGCTGGAATGGAGAGACGCGAGGGGGACCTTTGACTGTGCAGTGCAGAGAACAGACTGGAAGGGGACAGATGGGGGCCCTGCAGTTGTGCAGGCCAGAGGTGGCGAGGGCCTGAGTTAGTGTGGACGCCAGAGACCTCCAGGAAAGAATTCACAGGACCTGCTGGGGAGGGGAGGAGTCCAGGATGACTTGAGATTTAGTGTCACCAGCTGAGGGGATGATGGAGGTGGGGCAAGCCTGCGAGGGAAAGATGACAGACTCATTTGTGGGCACCATGAAGTTGAGGGCCCCAGGGACAGGTGCTGCAGAGATGTCCCCCAGGCTGGGAAGAGAGATCAGGGCTGGGGGCGATGACTGGGGGTCGTCAGGCTGCCATGGTCCTTGAAACAACGGGTGGATGAGACCAGTCAGGAGTGTAGAGAAGAGAGGGGACCCAGACAACCCTGAGGAACACGTGTATCCAGGAGATGGCAGAGGGGACAAACAGAGTCACCAGAGCTAAGCAAGGAGGGTGTTTCCTGACGAGGGAGGGGCCCCCAGTGGCAGACAAGGCTGACGGCTAAACATCCTCTGGGGTTGGCAACACCATCTAGACTGCAGCGGGCTGAGGAGGAAATGGCCAAATGAAGCTGTCTCGAGAAGGCTGGCCATGAAGTGGAGAAAGGTGGTGACAGGAGGTTAAAGAAGGTGAGACAGTGGCAGCAGGGTGGCTGGGGGGCATCAGGCTCAGAGGAAGAGGGAGGGGGAGGGGGAGTAGTGGGGACTGGAGTGACAAAGGTCAGAAGGTGGACATTGGGTGAGGACAGGCGCTAGGTCATAGGAGTGAGTGGCCAAGGGGCTAGAACTAACACGTCAGGGGACACAAGCCACACTAACTGGGAGGCCATCCTCAGTGGTAAGACCTGGGGTCCAGAGGAAAGCAAGGACCACGGTCCACTAACAGAGGGGATGTGCATCCACAGGCAGGACTAGAAGGTGGCTGACCCTCCACGTGTGCCACTAAGAACCGGTCTTTTGCAAATGTGGGGTAGCTGAGGCCGTAGGATAGGAAGTGACTTGCCCAGGTCAGCCAATTAGGGAAATTGCCCAGACTGCAGCCCGGACAACCGGGCTGGGTGGCTGGGTGGCTGGCACTTGTGCACCTTGACCTGAACCTCCTTCCCCTCTGTGTAACTCCCACTCCACTACCTGTGCACCTGAGGGGGCCCCTCCTACTATTAATATTAGTTTTGTAATTGTAAGATCTTTCAACATGGTGCTGTCACCCTCCTCAGTCTTTTAGGGAAAAAACATTTAGGGAAAAGCCATTCTCCGTGTTTGGTTAGGAAACTAGCTCTGAAAAGCACTGGTAATTATGACTTGCATTTTGCTTCTGTCGCTGCAAGCTGGATAAACGTGCCTGGGGGCGGAGGCACGCTGGCATGGGAAGCTTTCTCAAGGATGAGCTAAGTCAGGCTGCAAGAGTGAGCATTCAACAAGCCAAGGCCTCCCTTGCCGAGAGGATGTTCATCTATGATGCAACTGCTGCAGTTTGCAAAGTGTTTTCTTCCTGTTTTCCATTTCCTTTTACCAAGAGCTCCACATTTGAAAGCCACGGTATGACTGCATTTGGGGAACTTTGCCCCTGAAATGCAAACAGTATCTTTCCCATAACCATATATAGGGGTAAGGTGGGAGGGGCAGGAGTCAACCTGGGATTTTCTTATGCCCTTGTTAGGGCCTACCCTGTCTGTTACATCAGTAACCAGGAGGGGGAAACCTGGTTTATTAGTTTCTAAATGCCCTCCTGGATTAAAAAGTATCATTCCAGCTCCCAGCAATGGCCACTACGGTGGCTCACACCTGTAATCCCAGCATTTTGGGAGGCTGAGGCGGGAGGATCATTTGAGGCCCCGAGTTTGAGGTTGCAGTTAGGTGTGATAGTGCCACTGCACTCCAGCCTCGGCTCAAAAAACAGTGCAGCTTGAAGTGTAAATGGATTTAGCCTGACATCTGCAACATCTACTCTTCCAAATGTCAGAAAACTTGGATTGGTTGACACGAGTGGAATTTTTCTTGCGATTGGATAAATGTGTCACGGTCCAATGCTGGTGTGACAGATGGAAAAATCCTATGTAGGGCACGCAGCAGCCTACCAGGCTCGCAGGAAGGATACCAGGGGGCCGTGTGGCACCGAAGGCTGATAGGAACCCGTCTCGCCTTCGGTGAATCACTCGTGCACTTCCTGATAAGAACTTTACTGTTTGAACATCCCGGTGGTAAAACCGCAGAGTTTATCTGCAGTAGCAAACACAAGGGGCTGGGCACAAACCCTTCAGGGCCATCTGCCAACAGCCAGGAGAACGAGCGCGCTGCGCCAGGCTTGGGTCCCCGCTGCTGTCGCTGGGCCGGTGCGGTCCGGGCGACCCCCAGCCAGCCCTGCCTGGTGCCATCGTGCGCCTGGGCAGACGCGGGCGGCCAGACGGAGCCTCCCCTTCCACCCGTCCCCCACCCTGCCCACCTCGCCTGCCCGCCCTGTGCCCACGCCCCAGCCCTCCACGCGGCCACTCGCCGGTGCCAGGCGGCCCTCGAGGCTCACCCCGCCAACCCCGGCTCCCATTCTGCGCTCAGACCCAGGGGCAGAGGAAGCCCAGCTCCTGGTCTGTCGCGGGGGCCGGGCCCAGTCCTCCCGCGCGCCCCGTCGCCACCGTGAGGCCACTCCCGGTGACCCCGGGCCGGGGCAGGGGGGTGCGCGCGGCTCGCAGTCCCCCCGGCGCCCCGCACTCCCCCGCGCGCTGCCCTGGGGTGGTCCCGGCGGGTGCGGGGCCGCAGGGCGGGGACCCCCTCCCCCCGCTCTCCCCGAGGAGGCCCCTCGAGCTCCGCCCCTCCCGGCCCGGAGGGTGACGTGGCCTCAGCACCCCCGCGGGCCGGTCACGTGACGGCGGCGCGCCGTTGCCATGGCAGCGGCTGCGGCGGCCGGCGGAGGCGGGGCCGGGGGGAGGGGGGACTCCGGGCGACCGGCGGAAGGAGGGAGGGGGCCGCGCTCGGCGCCCAGGCCCGGCCACGGGGCCGCACGGCCGCGCCACCGCCGCCTGCCGCGAGCTGGGAGCCGGCGCCGGGCGGGGCGGGCAAGGCAGCTCCGGTGAGTGCTCCGCGGCCGTCCCGCGCCTTCCCCTCCCTTGGCCGCGGGGGTTGGCGGGGGGCAGCTGGGGGGGCCGGAATTGGACCGGGGACCCTCGCCAGGGGAGGGACGCGGCTTCCTCCTGGGCAGGCTCGGGATGGAGCGGAAGGAAGAGAGGACCGCCGCGGGGTTGCGGGGCCGCCAGGTGTCCCCAGCCCGCGGGATCCCGGGCGGGGTGCGGCGCCGAGAGGATTCGGAGGGCAGGGGCCCAGCCGAGTGCGGGTCCTGCAGCCGCTGGGGCTTCCCAGGGGAAGGGACAGGGATGCAGGTGGTCACCTCCGGGAGGCCCCCGCCCCGCGCGCCTGTGTGACAGACACTCGCCATTGCCCGTGCCCCAGATGTTTAGAGGAAGTCAAGACAGGCCAACTCCAAAACCTCCCCACTGGGAATATTTCTAACAGACCTGCCGGGGAGAATCACTCATCTTTAGAGAGACGGTCACCGCTATCCTACAAGAACTCTTTTCTCTGACTGCTCGTTATAAAAACAACGAAACAAACCCACAAGCTTCACCCAGGAGCGCATCCTTTGGAGCCTGTGCCACCTGGCAGAAATGCAGGGCTCCTTCTGGCCCCACCCCACCTGCTGCCTGAGCTCCAGGGTGTGGGGACCAGACTCTGCCCCTCCCCTTGGGCCGTGAGGCCTGGCACAAGGTCGGCCGCTGGGAGCTAAAGGATGGATTTGAACACGTCCTGCCCTGCATGCGCTCTCTGGAGGCGGCGGCTTCTTTACCTTCAGGACCTGCAGGCCTGTCTCAAGACCCAGCTCCAGGCAGACAACCAGCCCTTCCTTCCCAGCCCCGCCCACTCTGGGGACATCTGCAGAGCCAGCACTGCCCTGGCCGCTCCCTGGAGGCCACCCTCAGACCTCATTGTCTGAGTGCTCCGTCTCCACTCTCAGACTTGAGCCTGGCCTACGTTCACTGATGGCCCCCGGACATCCCTCTTCTTCACCCTTGTCCCTTTGGAGGCCACCAGGCCCTCCCCTGCCTCCCAGCCTGCCGAACATTCCCTGGGTTGAGCTGTGGTCCCAAACAAGACTGACCCAGCAGTTCCCAGACTGTTGCATCACCAGCTCCTTCCATGCCCCCCTACAGCTGGACGCCGCTGGAGAGAAGCCAGCAGAGTCGTGCTGCAGGGCCCACTGGCCCTAAGCCCCAAGTGTCTTCCACACACATCTCCCTGCACCCCCCCTCAGGCAGCCAGCCTTCCCGCCCTGTCCCCTGGAGGATCGGAGCCATCCCAAATGTGCCTGGAGCTTGTCTTCCTGCCTCTCAGGACCCTTCCATGGGGGCAGCACCTTGTCTTTGAGGGGGGGGGTCCCTCTTGGCCAAGACTGCCTTCACTACCTGCTATGTCCTCATACCCTCCCTGGTGTTGCCTGCCCCCTGGTGTTGCCTGCGGGGGACCTTTCCCCTGCCGCCCTAGCTATCCACTGTGGCACTGAGCTCTTTGGAAGAGAGTCGCCCCCTTATCCTGCTCCCGCACTGGGCAGTGAGATTCTTGCCTCTTTCACCTTTGCTGCCTTCAAACCAAGTGCAGGAAGCGTCCGTGGGATGCAGGAGGGAGGAAGGAGAGATGCTTGAGGGGTAGCAGAGGTCAGCCCCTCACCGTCTGACCCCTAACTCTGTGTACCGTCTTCCTCAGACCTGCAGGCTCAATTCCGTCCTATATGGGGGAGGCGGGGGGAGAGGCGAAAATGCATTTCCAAATTGTGACATTTTCAGTTATGTGGAGCTAACCAACGGATTGGTTTAATGAGCAGCACTTCTCTGAATTCTCCCCAAGGGAAGGGACGTTCCGGGGATGGAAGTGCTTGAACGCAGTGCTGCTGGCTGAGATGGGACCGAGCACCCGAGCTGGCATTCCTACAAATGACCTGGTAATTGGCATCCCCTGGCAGAGATAAGAGAGTACAGAACTGTTCCCGGGAATACTGTCGGGCAGTGGAAGCTGTGGCCCTGCAGCCTGGCACCGCAAGAGACACCTTTCCCCACCTCCAGCACCTTCTTGTTAAGCCCTGCTGGAGGCTGGCATGGATGGACGAAGTCTGGGGCATTTCCTCAGCTGCTGACCCTTGTAAACACCCCCGGTCCCACCCATCCACGCACTCCCTGGGCCCTAGAAACGCTGATCTGTTTGCAGTAGCTAAAGTAGGCTCTCCATGGAGCCTGTGGGGGTCTGAACAGAGAAGTTACTTTCTGATGCCAAGTACGCCGCAAGGTGCCTGTGCCCTTGGAGTGTGCCCTGCAGATTAATTAGCGCTGGATCCCGGCGTGTTGCTGCCAGGCCAGCCCCTTGGGCCACATGAGACTGCCAATCCCCTGTTTGGATTAGTGGAGATTTGGGTTTAAATTCACAGATCTTGACAGATTAGTCTTTCTGATATCCAGTCCTTGTTACTATCAAACCAGAGGTCTACCAGGTACGAGTCCGGGCGTCTCCAGCGTCTGTTTCTCCTTAAAATGTACCGTGTCAGTTGGTGGATTTAGTTTTCATTTTGTGGAATGGTTCCACTGCAGCCTGGATGTGGTTTTACTTTAGTCTTATAAACCCAGTATTTTTTGAAGGTAATCTGTACTGATTAAAATTTAAGTTAGATTTGAGAAACTAGCAGCTACTTGGAAGTGTTTATTCCATGGTTGGCACCTGGACGTTGAAAGCAGGTTTGGGTCCCCAGGTGTGCCATCTTGCTCAAAAGTCCCGCAGGTGGGAGTGGTTCTGAACATGAGGGCGTGAGGTCCGAGGTCAGCTGTTACGCTCAGAATCACGCAGGCGACTCAAAGCCAGGTGTTTTGACCTTCGGTGCCAGGCTCTTTCTAAACGCCACAGCTGCTGTGCCGTGAGGATAAGTGCGAGTCACAGGATTCAGTAGGGACTTTTGGCCACACCTGACTGGAGCCTTTCTGGCCACCAGGAGGCTGGGTTCCAGCTTTGCGGACGGATGACCTCGCTGCAGCGGCACCGGGAATGCACGCCTGAGCTTCCGTTCCTGCAGGTGGCCCCCACGTTTGGTTTGGGGACTGCTTTGGAGACCAGGGCCCCACACCCACACTCGCTTTGAACCCCTACGTCTCTGACATGAGGCCTGTACGGCAGGGCCCGGGGAATATTAAATGGGCTTGGAGTCTGGCTTTATTTATTTATTTTTTTTTTTGAGACACAGTCTCGCTCTGTTGCCCGGGCTGGAGTGCTGTGGTGTCAGCCTAGCTCACAGCAACCTCAGACTCCTGGGCTCAAGCAATCCTCCTGCCTCAGCCTCCCAAGTAGCTGGGACTACAGGTGTGCACTACCACGCCCAGCTATATTTTTCTGGCTAAGTTGCGTGGCTACTTTATTTCTATTTTTAGTAGAGACAGCGTCTTGCTCTTGCTGAGGCTGGTTTGGAACTCCTGACCTTAACTGATCCTCCCACCTCGGCCTCCCTGAGTGCTAGGATTACAGGTGTGAGCCACCGAGCCCAGCCTGAGCCTGGCTTTTCAAGGCCACAGAAACCTTCTCGGCGGCCTGAGCGTGTCTCTCTCCCTTCCCTAGCCTGGCTCCAACCATGAGCGCTGAGCTCAACGTGCCTGTGGACCCCTCCACTCCTGCCTGCTCCGAGCCTGGCCACAAGGGCATGGATTACCGCGACTGGGTCCGCCGCAGCTACCTGGAACTGGTCACCTCCAATCACCACTCGGTGCAGGCCCTGTCCTGGAGGAAGCTGTACCTGAGCAGGGCCAAGCTCAAGGCCTCCAGCAGGACCTCAGCCCTCCTTTCGGGCTTCGCTATGGTGAGTGCAGCCCGTGGGGGGAGCTCAGCCGGTCATATGGGGCAGAGTGCTCCCTCCGGGCCCCTGGCAGCCAGGACGGACCACTGGGAAGTGTCTGCCCGTGTCCCAGCTCCTCCAAGAGGGCTGTTCTTTGGGCGGTGGGGTGGAGGGAGGCTGTGCGGGGAGGATGGAGGGTGGGATTCCAAGGCCCTGAGTCCTCAGAAAGTTCCCTCCTTCTGTGCATGGAAAGTATTTGCTTAGCAAGGAGGTTGGTGCAGGGTAATTAAAACAGCTTCAGTGTTTCCGTGTCCAGGGTTTCCTGGGGAGAGGGACCCACGTCTGCCCCATCTCAGGCACCACCCAAGAATTTGGAAATCTGAGAGATTTGAGTCGGGACTCGCAGATTGGGGCTTGCTCAGTTTAGCCCAGTTAGGGATGCAGACTTGTCCCCTGAATGTGGCCTCCGGGGTGACGAAGCAGAACCTCTGGCCTGGCTCCCAGCTGTCAGTTTCCCTGAGTCATCCCCCAAGTGTCATCCCCTAGGACAAAAATCAGTCTGGGGGCAAAGCCTATCTCCTGTTGACTCCAAACCCACATCCCCTGGGGGAATCGTTTCAGAGGTTGAGGAGAGGGAGTGAGAAGCAACAGAGTGCTCAGATGTCTTGTTGGGCCGGAAGCCATTTCTTTCTTTATGTAAAAACAACTGTTTTCTATAGCCCAGAGCCTCAGCTGTTAAACTGGTAGGACAATTGAAAATAATAAGCTGATAGCGAGCCACTGTGGCCACAAGGGCCTGCTCAGTCATCGGTATGGGCCACTCTTGGACAAATGAGACGTTTCATAGTCAGGCTGAGGCTTTGTACAAGGCGGGGCAGAGGTCACCTAGTTTTGTGTTTAGGTCTGTAGTTTAAAGCAAGGCTTATTTAGGTTTTGTGTTTTATTTTTTAACATATTGCCGAAGTGTATAGTTATAGGGTGTACAACTTTGGCGCGGAATGACTTTGTTCCATGGTTTTCATCCCATTAAAAAAAAAAGACTATTTTCTCAATCTTAATTTTAAGGAATGTGTGAGAAGTTTAGATGTCACTATTAAATTGAAGCTGTTTTTTACATGACAGAAGAATTATATTGCATTAAATTTTTCTGGCTGGTGCTACCCCCCACCTTTGAAAAATTAACTCTTAAGTACTTAACACAGGTGGTTTCCTTTCTGTGTGGGGCCTGGGTTTTGGAAATCCTTTCTTGGCTGCAGCTGTCTTTTTTAGACCTTGGCCTTGCAAATATTTGGCTTTGCAAACTTTTGACAGCTTTACAGTTTTGTTTTTTTTTAAGACAGAGTCTCACTCTGTTGCCCGGGCTAGAGTGAGTGCCGTGGCGTCAGCCTAGCTCACAGCAACCTCAAACTCCTGGGCTTAAGGGATCCTTCTGCCTCAGCCTCCTGAGTAGCTGGGACTACAGGCATGCGCCACCATGCCCGGCTAATTTTTTCTTTATATATTTTTAGTTGTCCAGATAATTTTTATTTCTATTTTTAGTAGAGACGGGGTCTCGCTCAGGCTGGTCTCGAACTCCTGACGTCGAGCGATCCACCCACCTCGGCCTCCCAGAGGGCTAAGGATTACAGGCGTGAGCCACCATGCCCGGCCCAGCTTTACAGTTTTTGAGTCAGCAAAATGCTCCCCCAAGACTGAGGCTTCAAGATCACTAAATAAAATTTGAAAACAAGCCCTGTGAATAAAGCTATAAAACAGGACATGTGAATCCTGGAGGATGAGTTTGAGACTTCATGACTGCCCTTGGGGGTATGCAGTGGTGTTAGAATGAGAATAGTAGAGGTGGGAATCTGATCACCCAGCTTGGCCTGGCCTGGGGGCAGTCCCATTCTCCTGTAATCAGTCATTTCCTGCTCATTGATGAGTATCTCCTCTCTACCAGCAAGTGCTTCCTTAAGCAGTTTGGAGGCACATTCCAGAAGTGCCTTTGCTCTCTCTTCTAGAAGTTTCCTCCTGGAGACTGCCCCAGCCTGACGTGCACTGGCCATCACAGAGTATGCAGCCATCCCTTGGCATCCTGGAGGGATGGGTTCCAGGACCCCCAGGGGTACCAAAATCCACAGGTGCTTGAGTCCACGTGTGGCATTTGCACATAGCCTACGCACAGCCTCCTGTACACTCTAAGTCATCTCTAGATTACTTAGAACACCTAATACAGTGTAAATGCTGTGTGAGTGGTTATACTGTATTGACTTCTTATTTGTATTATTTTTTATAGTGGTCCTTCCCCCGCCCAGTATTTTTGCTATGCGGTTGGTTGCATCTACATATTCAGAAGCCGTGGATATGAAGGCTGCACGGGGAAGCCGGCGTGTGCCCCCTCAATTGATTAGATTAATCTACCACTATTCAATCAGATCGTTCTTCAGACTCGGGGCAGCTTGGGGGAAATAAGTGACAGACGCAGATCATCAGAAATCCCAGCTGAATTGGGGCAGGGACACGGAGCAGTAAAAACCGCAGTTTGCTAGGCGGGGCCCCTTGTTTATATTATGTATTCCCTAATTAGAATTGCAAAGCTGTTCCTTTGTTCGATAGCAAGCACTTAGGCCTAGCCATTAGCTTATTTCCTCATGTTTAGCCTTCCCCTAACAGAGAACCAGTGATCCGAGGCCCCTCATAAAATCTCTGCGTAAACACAGTGAAAATGGCCTTTGGGCCTCTTCTCTGGAGGTAGAACACAACCACTCTTTGTAGACTGCATCTCCTACCTTTTATTCTACTTAGTTCCTTCTTGGAACCCTGTGTAGTTTGTGATATTCTTTTGTTGGGCCATATTCTTTGTGGTAGTAAGAGCCCACCCAGAGCCACAGGGGCACTGAGAAGAGACCACCCCTCAGTGTTGTATTGTGACTACTGTCTTTTAGATATTTTTGACAGTGGCCCAGCCATAGCATTATTGAGTTGCTATTCAGCTCTGGTCCACTAGGACTGCCATATCCTCTTCTATCTACCTAGTATTCCATCATCATTGAAGGTGAGGTGAAGGGATAAGGTTCCCCAAGAGGCAGTAGTTGCTAAAAGTTATGAAATCCTCTTATATATATTTAAAAACAGAGATGGCTGATCTAGGAGGCAAACACTGTGGGTGGAAAAACCTTCCCCAGTCTTTTTCTTTTTGCCTCCCTGCCCCCTTCTTTGACTAGTCTGGCTTCTTTGGCTGCCCGGGAGAAGGTGCTTGGCTCCCCTGCAGTCCTTGCTGGGCCTGGACTAAACCCTCCCCTGGGGTGAGGGGCGGGGAGGGGATCCACAGTGCTGGGGGCAGGTGGGGGCCCGGGAGGGCACCACTGGGTGTGGCCTTGGTCTGACTGCAGGGGGAGTGCGGGAAGGGCACGCTGTGAAAACCCCTTGGGTGCATGGTGAGCAGGCGGCAGTGGCTGTAGGCACCGCCTGCCGCAGAGGTAAGCTGGGGCTTCCGGTTCCCTCTTTGGGGCTTTTTCTTCCTTTCATTTAAAAATAATTTTTATTTCACCAAAGCGTAGTACAGGAACATAGTTTTAAAAATGCTTATAACAAACCCTGGCAGCCCTGGAGGGAGGGCACTGGGCTGCGGCTGCAGGGTTCCAGATGACACACAGAGGCCACGGTGCTCGGCGCGTCCGTTTCAGGCCTCACCCGCTGGTGTCCCCTGCCCGCGGCTGCCGATTTCTCTCCCTCGGCCCAGCCCCGGCTCCTTCCCACGGCTGCTCCCCTCGCCTCACCCCGCTTTCCTGGCCTTCGGAGACGCAGCTCTCCCCCAGCTTCTGGCCTCAGCTGCGAGATGCCCCGTGTGGTCTGTACGAGGCCGTCCGGGGGTGCAGCTCCGAGTCCGGGGACCATTAAGAGTCTCCCTTTTTACCTTTCAAAAGGTCAGTTTTTATTTTTTGAAAAACAGCCATTTTTTTGCAGCTAAGCCAGCTTCAGCCTAGCTGTGACATCAGCAAAGCTGCGCAGACCACGCCCAGGGCGGTGGGCCTGTGCCCTGGGTGCTAGCTGGCACCGCAGAGGCGTCCCCGCTTCTGGGTCTAGGAAGGCACCTGGGGGTGATCACCTGTGCGTCCTTACTTTCTTCTGTACTTTAGATTTTTCCTTAGTGTGATCTTCTTTAGCTAGACAGAAAAAGGAAAGTTTGAAATATTTAAGTATCAAGAACAGGTTCTCTGGTCTTCAAGGGCCCAGAACATGGGTGAGTCCCCAGGTAGGTAAGTCCGTGGGTGCCCGCAGCCCTCCACACTGCCTGGCAGGTGGCCGTGGTGGGGGTGCAGCCTGCCCTGCCCTCCCCGCCCAGCCCCGCTCTTCCTGGCAGGTGGCCATGGTGGAGGTGCAGCCTGCCCTGCCCTCCCCGCCCAGCCCCGCTCTTCCTGGCAGGTGGCCGTGGTGGGGGTGCAGCCTGCCCTGCCCTCCCCGCCCAGCCCCGCTCTTCCTGGCAGGTGGCCGTGGTGGGGGTGCAGCCTGCCCTGCCCTCCCCGCCCAGCCCCGCTCTTCCTGGCAGGTGGCCATGGTGGAGGTGCAGCTGGAGACGCAGTACCAGTACCCGCGGCCGCTGCTCATCGCCTTCAGCGCCTGCACCACGGTGCTGGTGGCCGTGCACCTGTTTGCCCTGCTCATCAGCACGTGCATCCTGCCCAACGTGGAGGCCGTGAGCAACATCCACAACCTCAACTCCATCAGCGAGTCGCCGCACGAGCGCATGCACCCCTACATAGAGCTGGCCTGGGGCTTCTCCACCGTGCTGGGCATCCTGCTCTTCCTGGCCGAGGTGGTGCTGCTCTGCTGGATCAAGTTCCTCCCCGTGGACGCCAGGCGCCCGCCTGGCCCCGGCAGCCACACGGGCTGGCAGGCCGCCCTGGTGTCCACCATCATCATGGTGCCCGTGGGCCTCATCTTCGTGGTCTTCACCATCCACTTCTACCGCTCGCTGGTGCGCCACAAGACGGAGCGCCACAACCGCGAGATCGAGGAGCTGCACAAGCTCAAGGTGCAGCTGGACGGGCACGAGCGCAGCCTGCAGGTCGTGTGAGTGGCTGGGCCAGTGCCTGGCAGCCAAATGAAAACTGCTTGCTTTGGGGAGACTCAACAATGCAAACCGCTCCCCAGGCTGCTTAGACACTGCCAGATGGTTCAAGACCAAAGTTCTACTCCTGTCTTAATGTAACAACCCGGATGATTTTCCCTGAGATGGAACGTCTGGTAGTTAACCAAGACACTGTGTTGCTGAGAGCTTAGGGGGCAAAGAAAGGCTGATTCCTGGGCCCTGGGATTTCCTGGGTCGGGGCAAGCGGAAGAGGCTCCAGGGGATCCATCCCCAGGCCCTGTCTCAGGAAGGGCTGTGAGCAGTACCCAGTGGCCAAGGGACTCTCTGGGACCTGGAACGTGCAGCCGGCCGGGGAAGGGAGCGGCTGGGCAGGGGCGTGAGTTCAGAGGGGAGCAGCATGTCCGATGGTGATGAGGCGGGGACTGTGGCAGTCAGCTGGGCGCAGGAGGACAGCTTGGTGTTTCCTCCCTCTAGCCCTGGAGGGAGGTGGGTACCTGGCTTTGGGGGGAGGCAGCAGCTTGGGGCACACAGCGCAGCAGGTGGGGTGGGTGCTGCAGTTAATATCAGTTGCCAGGCCCTGGGGAGATCCCAAGGGTGGGAGGCCTGGCCAGGGTCAGGGAGGCATGTCTGTGGGCATCAGCGTGAGGTGTCCACTGAGGGAGACTAATTGAGGGGTATCCGAGGCGCACTCGGCTCAGGTTCTCTTTTCCCAGCCAGCCTGGAGCCCAGGCCACATGGACTCGGCAAAGCCACCAGGTTGGGGAAAGGACCCGCAGTCTGGAAGTCTGCCCAGGTTGCTGCTGCCCGTGGCCCCAGGTGGCAGGAGGGGACAGCCTGGGGGCTTCCTGTTTAGACAAGGCCATTGGCTTGGCCTGGCCTAGCCTGTGGGTGGTGGGTCCAGGGGCCAAATGCAGGCCCTCCTTGCTAGGACACCAACTGCAGGCCCCACACCTGCTGGGCCCTCCAGGCCTCTCGGCCAGCACAGGGTCCCCGTACACTCGCTGACCCAGCTGTGTGGTGTCGGGTCTGGCATTTTCACTTAAGGTACCTATGAGACCTGCCCCTGTGTTCTTGGGACATGCGTGCGCACACGCCACAGCAGCAGCTGACGTAGGAGCGTGCTGCGCCCTGAGCCGCTGTTAGAAACTGTGTTGACCCCAGTCCCCAGCAGTAACCTGGAGAGGGACACTTTGTCTTTTGTTCTCATAGTCATTGGGCTTGATCATGCTCTGATTACATTTCTTGTAACTGTAATATCTCTGCGGGGTCTGGGCTATCTGGGCTGTGGGATTCCGGAAGGCCCGGATGAGGTCTCTGGGGTGTCACGTACCGTTGAGAACAGAGACCTTAATACACAGCTCAGAGGCGCCGGGGGCCTCAGGGAGCTGTGCCGAGAAGCCCCATTGTATGTTGTGGCATCTTTGGGGAGACTGGACATTGTGCCCTGTGGGGCCAGACAAGAGCCCTGCGCCTTCCAAAGGGTGTGACCTTTTTGGCCCCTGCAGACATCGGTCTGTGACTCGCTTGCCTTCTAGCGCATGTCTGTACTTCCCTGGAGCCGAAAGGCTCTTCTGGTTTGATACGTGTTTGCTTCGGTAAAGAATGTCAGTGTCACTCCAAGACGGCTGCCTTGTGTCCTGGCAGGGACAAGACGGGCTGGCTCATCTGAGTGGTGGCTCTGCAAGGCTGGGGACAGCAGGCCTGAGCCTTTTCAGAGGGCCGTGCTGGGCCCTCTCCTGCTGCTCACCTTCCCGGGCCATCTGGTGCCCCAGCCCACAGAGCGCCAGGCTCGGTCTGTGGAAAGGACACCTCCAGGGCCAGCCAGGGGCTAGTGTTACACCTGGTCCCCACACACCAGGTGCCCAGTGATGGTGCCCTGTGGGTAGAGACAATGCCACGTACGCGTCTTTAATGCTCTGATCAGAGTGACGGCCTTGTAGTTTCTCGTTCTCTGGTTTCACCTAGACAGTGCTCTCCCAGCTCCGGCCTGTCCGGTTCTGCCGCGTGGGGCAGACCCGACTGTGGGCACGGGCCGTGCTTGTCAGGAGGTGAAGCCCCAGGGTCACCCCAGAGCTTGCGGGGAGTCGGAGGGGGAGCTGTCGTCGGGAGCTGCAGAAGCCACTTGCAGGTTAGAAATTTGGTTTTTGGAGGTTTAGCCTGATTTCGAAGAGCGTTCTAAGAACCATAGCCTCTGCCGTGGCGAGGTGCCGCCGGCCGCGCTGGAGCCATCGTGGGCTTGCCCTAGTTTCCAGCAGAGCCGTCCCGTTGCTCCAGACACGCGGAGGCCCTTCCGATGTGGAGCGCACTCTGATTTAGCACTGACACAAGTCTCGAGAAGCAACTGTTTCTATTTTAGAAACTTAGAAGGCAGAATGTGTTTTAGCGTCTTCTAGGAAGGTCTGTTGAGGACAAAACCACAGCAGCCTGAGTGGGTCAGAGTTCACCTGCAGCTGTTACTGTCTCGTGCTGATTGTTTATGCATGACATTACGCAGATCATGTGTGGCGAACACACCCCGTGTCCCGTGTGTGGGTTCTTAAAACAGTTGCCCTGGATTGAACTGAATAAACCAGTAAAGCTGTTGAAAGCGCTTTCAGTTCTTGGCAGGACCCTGCAGGCAGGGGACATGCTGCACCCCTGGTCCTTCTCCCGTGTCTGCTGCATGGGTGACCCCCAACTTGGCACAAGGGCCCTTCTCCTGGACCCCACCTGCCACCTCCTGTGTCCAGTCACTGGCTGGTGTCCTTAACAGGCTGCCCTGGTGAGGGACGTGGACATCTCTAGAATGGAGAGTCAGGGTGCTCACACCAGACACACTGTCCCCAACAGTTAGTGAGGGCCTCTGCCTGCCGATTCCCAGGCAGGGCCCTCTCTTTCCGGAAACAGGAAAAGGCAGCCCCATGTGGGTGGCTGAGTGCCAACAGAGCCCATCTAAACAGGGTTGGTTTGAACGTCCCCCTAAGCCACCCCCGAAGCTGTCCAGAAAAACCACTGAAGTTCTGGTTGTTTGGGGCATTCTCCAGCCCCAGGTCCCCGTGGCTCTGGGGCCGGGGCCCAGGCTGTCCAGGTGCATGCAGGTCCTCCCACGGGCTGGTGGCGCTGACGAGGAAGCACCCCGACATGCTGTGTTTCCTAACAGTCACCTGCTGAGGGCCCCCCTTCTAGGAAAGAATTTCTGCCCCATAGTTTTAATTTTCTGGCACTTTAACCCAGAGGCTCCTGGGAATCAGGTGTGCAAAGCAACCGGCAGCACCTGTGCCTGCCGGTCCAGGGGCCCACCCTGCCTCGAGCAAGGCAGCACTTGAAGTGGGGGTGCAGCTTCCTTAGAGAAAATCCCGCCCCACACCCCTGTCAAGGGCAGGGCACAGTTGCTGTTGGCTCCGTGGGCCACTCCTGCAGTGAGCCCAGCAAGCCTGCCGTGGTGGGACCCACTTTCCCCTGCACACCCATTGAGAGAAGGCTTTTGTCTTGACTTGATGGCTCTGGAAAGTTAGCGGGTACAGTCCACAGAGCCTGAGTGGGGCCCGGCAGTGCAGGGCAGGGCTGGGACAGGACCAAGCCCAGAGGCTCCTTGCTAAGCCCTCTTTCTGGGCCACCTGCTGGCCGCCTGGGGGTTGCTGTGGGACATGGGACAGGCAGATTCAATGCCAATCTAGGCAGTAGTAGCCCCAGAGAATGCTCCTGGGACTGAGCTCTGTCCCCTCCCGCTCCTGAGTTAGGACCAGCCCGGACCTCACCACCCACCACTCCAAACAAAGCTCTGGCAAAGGGCAGGCTGAGGTCGGCTGAGCTACCCCTCGGCTTACTTGGGAGCAGGACGCCACAGGAAGCTGCCCTAGAGTGGACACTTCTGTATTAGTGAGTCCCCCACAGGGGACTCTTGCCTTCCCCTTGCTGAGACTGCAGGAGCATCAGAGCAGACAGCCCAGTTGCACAACACAGGCCTGCTGCCTCAGGAACGTGCTGGAGGATGTGTGAGGCCACTTAGCCAACGCGAGGTAAGCAGGTGGTGGTACCCGCAGGTGGTGGCAGCAGGGCCCGGCCCTTCAGAAGTGTGCGGGGCGGCGCACCAGGAGCCAGGCTGTGGCGGAAGCATCCCAGCGTGGCACCCTCCTGCCCCATCCAGCCGGGCGAGGCGTGACTGTGGAGACAGCAGGCATGTGGGGCCTAGTGGTCTTCACGTCACGGCTTCCAGGACAGACTCAACTCTGGGGTCACCACCGACCCATCATGCAACAAATGTTTCCCAAAGTATATCTGAGGGACGCTGGGGAAAACAGTTGTCTTTGCTTAATGGCTCCCCAAGCCTCACCAGGCCTCTCCTGGCCTCCGCGTGCAGCGTTCCCCGAGTGTGGGTTTCCCGCAGAGCAGCTCGCAGGCTCTGCCCAGGGGGCGCCTGCTGTCAGGGGCAGGGACTCCGTACAACCCCCTCTAGAGTAGACCCCCAGGCCCAGCTGGCATCTGCATGCCACTGAGGGACCTGCGTGGGGTCCTGACACTGGGAAGAAGCCGCGCTCCCAGCCAGGGTGGTCTAGGCGCCCACCCCACCCCACCCGCCCCCAGCAGCTGGGCAGCCTCTCCACTGGGTCTTCACAGGGTTCTTCAGACCTCACCAGCGGCTCAGTAGCTGGGCAGCCAGCAGCTCCCCTGCCAGACAGCTCTGGGAAGGTTCTGGAGTGACCTTGCTGCACGGTGATGACCATGTGATGAGGCTCTGTTCCCCCAAATTCGGCTCCCGGCACATGGCGGTGAGCTGGGTGTGTTTGTTTCATGAGCGCAGGACAGAGGGCTAGCCATAGGGTCCAGCTCACAGCCACCCCTTCAGCCGCCTCAGCCTGCTCCTCACCTGGCCGCTGGCGCACCTGGGCAGCCGTCCATCCAGGTAAGCACCCCACACCGCACCAGAGCCACAGAGTGAACCACCTTGTGGTGTCCTGGCAGGTAGGCGCCTTTCCCCAGCTTGCTAACAGCATTGTGGGAGGGGGGCCAGGCTCTCAGACTTCCCTGCCCTCGTCACAGCCCCCACCCCAAGGCTCCAGTATGACCCAGGCTGAGCCTGGCTCAAAGCTGTCCCCAACTCTGAACTTCAAATCCTCTACCAATTCCATTCTGCAATCCAAAACGCTCCCCAAATGAAGGGACTGGACGGTGGGATAGCAGGAAGCCTCAGTAAGAGAGACAGATAAAGAACAAAATGGTTTTAAATGTTCTCAACGTTTTTAAAGTTCAAACTATCCCACTCTCCCCTAACTGTGTCAAGTCAAATAACCGGAGCAGAGTGGCCACAGCACAGGTCGAGGGGACTGACTGAGGTGTATTCCCACCAGAACCAGTGCCTGGGCAGGGCTCACGCTGCCTGTGGTGTCAGGGGTCAGATGTCTTCTCCTGAAACCTAACGAGCTTGGAAAAAAGCCCTGCGCTGGGCTCCCCACTTCAATCCCAAGAATGGCCAACTCGGGGGCCAGCGACTCCGGCCAGGCCCAGCGCCTGCTCCTGTCCCCAGGGTGGAACTCACACGGGTCTTCCTTGGAAGGAGAGAGCGATTTGCAGGAGTTCGTGGCCCAGTTCTTGCTGCCGCCCTCCGGGACAGAACTCGGCGGACAGCTCCCTGAAGGTGGCACAGACGCGGCGGGCCTTGATGTGTCTGCGGTGGATGGCGTGCTTCCACTGGTGCCGCGCGGCCCCCGTGAGCACCAGCAGGGAGCGGCGGGGTAAGGGGATTGCCACCTCCACCTCCTGGCACAGCACGGACCTGCTGGGGGCTATCACGCTGTCCACCATGGCGTCTGGGGCGGCTGACGGGGCTGAGCAGAGCAGGAGGCTCCCGGGTGCCTCGCGGCACATGGACAGCACGGTCGGGGACAGGAGGTTGAGGCTCACCAGCCGCTCCCCCCACAGCCAGGCGTCATCCAAGTGGGAGTCGATGGCAGAGCCCCGCTCGGGGCAGTAGTCCAGGTTGCACTGCTCGACCGGCCGGAAGCCCTCCAGCCCAGGGTAGAGGCCCATCCTCCGCACCACCTCCCGGCTAAAGCTGGGGAGGCCTTGGAAGCCCTCGATCTTCAGCTTCTGTTTCCGAAAGTTGACTTTGGGGCCGTAGTCCTGAAGGATGAAGACAAAGGGAGGTGAGGAAGTGTCTGAGTTTACAGGAATGTCTACCACAGACTAGGTCTGAAGAATTCGATCACAGTGACCAAGGCAAAGCAAAGCCCTGACTTTAAGGATGGGACGTTCTGGCAGGAGGAGGCAGACGCCAAGGAGACAGTAAGCAGCTTGCTGGTTGCCACGGGCGGGGGCAATGGGGAGTGACTGCTAATGGGTATGGGGCTTATTTCTGCATATGAAAATGTTCTAAAACTAGAACACACTCTGCAGCGACCCTGACTACGCACAGCCCCAAGGTTGGGGAGGCGTATCCACTACCAATCCTGGGGGTGCGTGGGGTGTGGCTACAGAGGACTCTGAGCAATGGGACTGTCCCTCAGTCTGGCCCGGCCTTCTCCCCTGCCCCCCAGCTAGGGCCTGGCTTACCTGCTTCCTCCGCCCAGACTGTGAGAGCTTCCAGGGCTCCAGGTCCATGAGACGTACCATCTCAGCTTCTTCCTCCCGGGTCACGAAGTCCTCTATCAGCATCACTCCCGGGAAGGGGAAGGCCCAGCCCTCAAAGTCAGACTCCTCGGCGCCCACGGCCCAGCCAGTGTCCGAGCAGTAAATGAAACGGTGTGTTTTCTGCAAAAGAAGCACAGGTCCTAAAGCCATGGCAAACCTCCTTCACCTGGCACGCGTGTGTCATCCAGAGGGCCCTTGTGAGCACAGTCCCTGCCTGGCCGGCTGCCTCTGAGTGGGTTTCTGATGGCTCAGCCCTCCCCAGAAGCCACCTTGGAAGGCAGAACCCCTGCCCCAGGCTGCCCCAAGGAAGGCCTGCAGCCCTCTTGAGTGAACAACTCCAGCTTCCTTCTCAGGCTCTGCCTCTGTAAAAGGAAGAGCCTCTGCACAATCCTATTTTCATTCTGCATTTTACAAAGGTGGCTCAGCAAAGTTAAGGAGCTGGCCCAAGGCTGCACAGCCAGGGAGCAGCCTGCACACCCGCACTGTTCCTTGTTTCTGCGGGGCATCGTCTGTCCTCCCCAGCCTCAGGAGGACTGAAGGAGCACACCTGTGTGAAAACATCCAGCCAGGCCAGGGGGTTGAGAAACCTGCTCATCCTAGAGCTGGGGCCTCCAGGCTGTCCACGGGGTGAGTGGCACCTGTTGGGAGGCCAGGGGGAGGCATCTGTCCCTGCCCCTGCCCTCTTCCTCTTCCTGTTCGTACCCATCACACGCACACATGTGCACCCCTGCACTCCTCACTGTCTCAACAGCTGCTTCCAGGAGGACCCAACCGCCCTTCCCTGGCCCGTATCTGTGCACCCAGCCTCTTTAGGTGGGGCTGGCCCGGGCCTATCTCGAGTCTGAGTGTTGCCTTTCCTGGGCCTCGCTCTGCTCTCCCCTCTGAGCTGAGCCTTCAGCCAAACTCCTCAGCGCCCCAGCCTCTCCCCCTCACTCTGTCCTCCAGGCAGACCCCAAATCACGCTGCCAATGACTACTTCTTAAATCTCTCCTTTGGCTTCAGCTGCACTCTCCTCTTCTGGCTCCCTGCACTAAAAAGAGTTAATGAAATAGCTAATATTTGCATCCACAGCATTAAGTGTTTTATATGAATTATCTATTAATAGTTTCACCCTCAGGACAATGCTAGGAGGAGTGTACCATAACCATCCCTGTGTGTGAGCTAGAGGCACAGATGTTGCAGGTTCTGGCCAGAGCCACCCAGCAAGGACCTCAGCAGCCTCCAGAACTCAGGCCTGGCCTCTGTGGCCTTGCTCTTCTTCCTCTCCCATCCCTAGCTGTGGGCCCTCTGTTTTTTTTTTTTTCCTCTCTGGGGCTTTCATTCCCTCCTAAAGCTTCATCACCAGCCTCTGACTGCAGCTCAGACACCTCCTGAGCTTTGGACCACTATCTCCTCCATCTCCTGGGCCCCTCCCATGGGGCACGTTAAAACCAGGGAGGCATCCTGGACATCTCACTCTCCTTGTCCCACAGCTATCAGGCTGGGATGGTGTCCCCTACACAGTGTCCTGTGTCTTCACACCCATGACCACTGGTACAGTTCAGACATTCCATAATTTAAAAAAAAAAAAAAAAGTTCATCAGCTCATTCACATTGTTGTGCAGCCGGCACCACCATCCTCCTCCAGAACTTTTTTATCCTGTAAAACTGAAACTCTGTCCCCATTAAACAATAATTCCTCTCTCCCCGTCCCCATCCCCTGGCAACAACCCTTCTACTTTCTGTCTCTGTGACTATGGCTACTCTAGGTACCCATATGACAGGAATCATATAGTACTTGCTTTTTGTGACTGGCTTCTTTCTCTTAGCATAGTGTCCTCAAGGTTCATCCATGTTTGTAGCATGTGTCAGAATTTTCTTCCCTATTAAGGCTGAATAATCCTTTGTGTGAATGTATCACATTTCGTTTATCCATTCCCCTGTCAGTCAAGGCCACTGGGTTGCTTCCATATTTTAGCTAAGGTGGATAATGTTGCTATGAACCTGGAGGTCAAAATATTTCTTCACGACTTTGCTTTCAGTTCTCTTGGATATATACCCAGAAGTGGGATTGCAGGATTATAAGTAATTTTATGTTTAATTTCTGAGGCGTCCCATCCTGTTTTCCACGGGATCTTGGGCACTTTTACCACGAACACTGGGCGGTTTCCTTGCCGGCCTCCCAGCTTCTACACCGTGGTTTCTGCCCCACTCCTCTCCCGGAATCTGTCTAAAATTCACATTGGACCTGGCCACTCCTTTGAAACCCCTTCAGGAGCTCTCCATGGCCTTCGGGACAAGTCCAGCTGACACACGGGGGACCCTCTGTGGTCAGAGCCCCTCGACCTCTGCAGCCTCGCCTCCCTCACTTGAGGCATCGCTCCGCCTTCCTACCCAAGGCCTCCAGCCACGCAGTTCCCGGGCGGACACGCCCCTGCAACCGACCGCGACACTTTGAGGTCAGTCTAAACGCTCCGAGCTTTTTCATTAGTAAACTGGAATTAATTGCCCCCGTGCCCATTTCTGTCTATGGCCTTTAGACACCGTGGTCCAGTATCCAGTACCCTCCGCCCTTTCCCCGTCGTTTACCCCTCGCGCCGCTGACCTCCCCCAGCACCTGACCCGAGGGGCGAAGTCGAGGTTTGCTGACAGACGCCCCCCAAAGGCACACAGGCGAGCTGCGGTCGGACCCACGCACGTGCCAGCCCCTTTCTCACTCACAAGACTCAGCCCGCAACACCCTTACCGCAACAGCCCCTGACAGGCTTTGAACCCGAGCCTGTCTCACGACCAGGCTGGGCCTCAGTTTCGCCGTATGAAAAACGGAGTCTGTCAGCGCGGTCCCTCTCCCGGCCCTTACCCCCGGGGGGACCTGCCAGGGCAGGTCACCACGGAGCCGCTCGCAGATCAGACAAGTCCGGATGCCCTTGCAACCGCACTGCTGAAAGACCTCTGGCGCCTCAGCAGCCGCCGCCGCCGCCATTGCTGTGTCTGGGTGGCCAGAGCGCAGGCGCGGGGCCGCGGGGGCCGCTGGGAGTTATAGTCCGCAGGCGGGGAACGAGGTCTCGGCTCCGCTTCCTTCCGGTCGCAGTCACTAGCGGACTTGGCGCGGCATCACCTCCGGTGCTCAGCCACTCGCAGACGCCAGCGGCGGACTCGGGAGACGCGGGCTCTGCCAGACGCCAGCGCCGCCGACCGAGCCATCGTGGGTCGTGCCTCCTCGCTATGGGCCCCCTCTCGGCGCGGCTGCTCATGCAGCGCGGGCGACCCAGGAGCGACCGTCTGGGGAAGATCCGGATCCTGGAGTAAGAGCCGGCCGGGGGTGAGGCTGTGTCCGCGGAGCCGGGATCCCAACTCCCGCCACCGCGGCGTGGGTCGCCGGGCGATCGGGAAGCAAAGCTGGGACCCTTCCCCACTTTCTTCCCGTCCCGGTTGTCGCCCTGTTTGTTTGCCAGAGTAGTGCCTGACGTCTTCTCGTTATGAGATGCGCAAGATCGCTGCCCTACCCGCTTGCTGGGTGGGCTCCTGGTAGCTGGGGACATAGTCTTGCCGAGAGAGATCACTGAGGGACAGGGAATCCAGAGGAATCCCCAGAGGATCAGGAAGTGCATCCCGGACGGGGCTATGTGGCCCCTGGTTCTAAAGTACCTACAAGATTTTTTTCAAAGGGGGTAGGGGGGAGACTGCACATGCACAGGCCATTCAAGTGGAAAAGCCTCCCGAGGCGGGGGTTGGTGTGGGCTGAGCAGCCTGCCAACCCCTGAGCCCTTCCTGTCTGCCCCCGCCCAGCCTGTCTGGGCTGAAGCTGATCTCAGAGCACTTGGACCCCAAGCTCATGTGCCGCCTGACGCAGCTGCAGGAGCTGGACCTCTCCAACAACCAGCTGGAGACTCTGCCTGACAACCTGGGCCTGTCCCACCTGCGCATCCTCCGCTGTGGCAACAACCAGCTGAGGGATGTCACCGCCTTGTGCCAGTTCCTGCAGCTTGAGGAGCTCAGCCTGGAGGGCAACCCCTTCCTGACAGTAAGTGGGGGCCCCCACCAGCCCTGAGCCAGGGGCCAGGACCCTTGGGCTTAGGCTTATCAGCCCCTGAGCCCCTGCTCCTTCACCCCCCAGGTCAATGACAACCTGAAGGTCTCCTTTCTCCTGCCCAAGCTCCGTAAGGTCAATGGCAAAGATGCGTCTTTGACTTGCTCTCAGGTGGAGAATCTGAACCGGGAACTGGCCAACAGGGTAAGGGGACAGGCAGTTCGTTGTGGAGTACTTGGGAGCTCTAGGAGGTGTCACGGAGGGAGTGACAGCATCGGACATTTGGAGGATATTGAGGAGGGTGACTGACAGGGGCTCTTTGCCCCGACAGTGCCTTGCCTGACATGCTCTAAGCCTGGCTGTGGTCCTGCCTTGCAGGGCCCAGCAGGGGAGGCTGAGACACTCTCCAAGTACCTTTTCCTGGGATGTTTCTGACATGTGTGGTGCTGAGGTTTGTGCAACCTGCAGAGGAGAGGCTGTGGTTCAGGGAGGCTTCCAGCAGGCAGTGAGACTGAGATACCTGCAGCCATGAGGCTGCCGACAGGGGTCCAGGAGAGCTGGGGTGGGCTGGGCCTGGATCTGGTCCCTCTCATGCCAGGTCACAGCTCACTGGGAGAAGTTCATGGCTGCAGTGGGCCCTGAAGAGAAGGCTGAGAAGGCCCAGGCGGACTTTGTGAAGTCTGCCGTCAGGGATGTCCGCTACGGGCCCGAGTCCCTCAGCGAGTTCACCCAGTGGAGGGTATGTCTTCATCCCATTGGACTGGGAGTCAGTTCTCCTGCCCCTTGCTGGCTCCCATGGCCCTAAGCTACCCTGGAGGTCCCTTATCATGAGGGGCTGAGGGGCTGTGGGAGTGGGGTGGGTCAGGGAAAGCAGCCCTATTGGCTGGGGAGACCCTTCCGCAACTTGGGAAGCACAGGCTCCCTCTGAGCAGGCATCTGGGGAGGGACTGGGGACACCAGGACTGTGTCCGGCTTCCTGACCCTGACAGCTTGGCCCTCCCCAGGTACAGATGATCTCTGAGGAGCTGGTGGCCTCCGGTGGGACCTTGGTACATGAGGCAGACAACCCAGAGAGGCGCCCAAAAGCTGCAGCTGCCCGGAAGCCCAGGGTGAGTGTGGCCCCCAGGACTCTGAGACCTGCCTTAGCCCTTGTGTCTGGGGAAGCAAACAGGGGGTCCTGGAAATGAGCCCAGGAAGTGGCTGCCAGTGACTGAGTTAGCTCCCTCTGTGAGCCCAGGCCAGCCCTGGCCTCTTGCCCTCATGGGAAGGTGCGGTCCAGCCTGAGATGCGAAGGAAGAAAGCCCTGGGCGGATGGGCCTATGGTCACACCACCCCCTCCACAGGCCAGGCTGATGGCCTTGAAACGGCCAGATGATGTCCCCCTCAACCTGTCTCCCAACAAGCGGGCGTGCGCCTCCCTGTCAGCCCAGGTGGAGGGCAGCCTTATGGGCTCTGATGGTGGCCAGGTAAGCTAATGGGGTGGCAGAGAGTGTGTAGCGGGCAAGCCAGGACTGGGGCAGCCATGACCCCCACTCTGTCCCCACAGCCTGCCCTGAAGCTGGAGCCCCTGCACTTCCTGCAGTGCCACAGTAAGAACAACAGCCCCGATGACCTCAAGACTCAGCTGTGGGCCTGCGCCTTCGAGCCGGCCTGGGAGGAGGGTACGTCCTTGGGCAGGTGGGCACCGGGAAGGGCAAGGGCCACAGAAACGGAGGGGACAGCGTGGATGATGGAGGAGTTAGGAGAGACAGGTGAAGATGCCGCCTCAAGGCCGGGAGGAGGGGTTTGCAGGGAGGAGCTTCACAGATGTCGTTGCCACTCAGCTGACCCCTGCAAACTGGACATTCAGGGGCCATGTCTCAGACGGTGGCCACGTGTGGCGGGGAGGCCGTGTGCGTGATAGACTGCCAGACGGGCATCGTGCTGCACAAGTACAAGGCGCCTGGCGAGGTGAGTGCAGGGGTGGCGGGTACACGCCTGCTCCCGGGATGGGAGGCTGGGGTGGGGGTCCAGGCTCAGTCCTCTCCTCACCACCTTTTGATTTTGTGCTGGGCCTCATTGCTCCGGGCCCAGGCCTGCATGTGTGGTCACACCTGTAGCTCTAGCAGTCACGCCTAGTAACTGCTTCCTCTACCCCCTACCCGGCCCAGGAGTTCTTCTCCGTGGCCTGGACGGCCCTGATGGTGGTCACGCAGACCGGCCACAAGAAGCGCTGGAGTGTGCTGGCGGCCGCGGGCCTGCGGGGCCAGGTCCGTCTGCTGCACGTGCGGGCCGGCTTCTGCTGCGGAGTCATCCGGGCCCACAAGAAGGCCATCGCCACCCTCTGTTTCAGCCCCACCCACGAGACCCATCTCTTCAGTAAGACCCTCTCCCCTCACCCCAGGGCTCCGCCAGCACCACTGTCCCGTTGCCGTGATGGCACAGTGCTCCCCGCTGGGACGGTAGGGAGCTCGGTGGCTGCTAGGCCCAATTCTGGGCCTCTCTGTCTGGCTCTGGCTTTGGTAGGAAGCGACATGGCTTCAGTCAGCTGGCCAGGCTTCGGATCCTGGCTTTGTCCCCAGTCTGCTCTGTGGTCTTGGAGTTTCCCTTGTCAGTGACCTGGGGGGACAGCCCTGGCCCTCCAGGTGTGGCGAACCAGGGGTGAGGCATGAGCTGCAAGAGAGGCTGCCGGTGCCAGGCACGTTAGGTTAGAGCAGGACGACCAGGATCCTGGGCCTATGAGTCTTCCTGTCTCCTAGCCTCGGGCCTTCCTCCCTGCCCGAGGGGCTGGCCTTGGGACCATGGGCTCAGCCTACAGGAGAGAGCAGGGCCTCCTCAGGGCCACCTCTCCCCTTGCCTTCCCCACCCTGTCCTCAGCGGCCTCGTATGACAAGCGGATCATCCTCTGGGACATCGGGGTGCCCAACGACGACTACGAATTCCAGGCCAGGTGATGCTTCAGGCAGGCCTGGGGAGGCCAGTGGCTGGGGGCGGGGTGTGTGGGTCCACAGACTCACGTTCTCCCCCTGGCCCGCCGCCAGCCAGCTGCTCACTCTCGACACCACCTCCATCCCGCTGCGCCTCTGCCCCGTCGCCTCCTGCCCGGATGCCTATCTGATGGCTGGCTGCGAGGGGGGCTGCTGCTGCTGGGATGTGCGGCTGGACCAGCCCCAGAAGAAGAGGTGAGGCTGCGGGCAAGAGTGTCTCGAAAGCTGGGCGGCTGTCACCAAGGTGGGCTCACATCAGCCAGGGCACACCACACCCTCTGCCCTATGGGCTGTTTTCAGAGGCCTTTTTGCAGAGCTGGCCTGTCCCCACCTTCTGCTAGGTTCTCAGAAGGACCATGTGACCCCCTGACACAGTGCCTGGCCTGGCGTCCCCGTCCTCCTGGGCCCCCCCAGCCTAGTGGGAGAGACAGGCACTAAGCAAAGCCAGTTAAAACCCCACAAAGTGTGATGTCAGCTACAGAGGAAACAGTGATGGGGCGGGGGCAAGGGGACTCTGCTGAGGTGACCAGGGACAAATGTATAAGTTCTAGGGCTCACGCTTTCCTCCCAAGGGGCCCTGCCGGGGAGTCAGCCGAGCAGAGGGAGGGACGGTGCTCACAGAACGGCATATGCAAAGGGCCAGTGGTGGGGAGAGCTGGCTGACCATGCAGCTATTTGGCCACTGCTTGGCAGGACAGCTGCAAGTTGTCCAGAGTGAGGTGGCGAGGCAGCCCGGGCACACTGGGCTTTGTTGGCCATGGTAAGAAGTATAATGAACAGCCCAGGAGGGATGGTAGAGTGAGTAGCAGGAGTGAAGTAGTTACAACGTGGAATAAAGCAGCAAAGCCTCGGCAGAGAGGTGGCAGCGTCCTGCCAGGCCTCGCCCCCTTTGTCCCTCTGTATGCCTGCCTGGTTGCCATGTCCTGTGGAGTTTCTCCCCCGTGCCCGATACATCTGATTCGCCTACTCCCCTGCTGCTGCCATGGCTTGTGCCTGTCCCATAGTTGGGTGCTGGGCTGCTTTTCTGGCTCCAGGCTGGCCTCTTCAGCACTCGGACAGCTGCCTGGTGGCCTTTCCAAGCAGAAGTGATACTCCGCCCCCAACGTGCTCAGCAGCCACTCCCCCTGCCTCCAGGCAGAGCAAACCCCACCCACACTGGCCAAGCCCCAGCGCAGGCCTGGGGACACCTGCCCTGCTGGGACCCTGGTGCACCCTGCTCACCTCACACTCAGTCCCAGAGGCACCAGCTTGCTCCAGAACCTTTCCTGACTACACTGCCCACCCCTCACGCGTCTGGGCTCCCACTATTGTGACTCAGGACACAGAGCTGCTGGCCCCACCTTCCAGGGCAAGGCTGACCCCCTCCAGTGCCAGGAAAACGTCCTTTTGGTCACATCTTCCAACCTCCACACAGGACCTGGCCCAGAGCATGTGCCCAGGGCAGCTCTTTGCCCGTGCAAGGAGTAGGCAGCCCATGTCTTCCGCCCGCAGGGTGTGTGAGGTGGAGTTCGTCTTCGCTGAGGGCTCCGAGGCATCTGCACGGAGAGTGGACGGGCTGGCATTCGTGAATGACGATGTTGTGGGTGAGTGAGCCCAGCCCGGGGGACAGCCTGGCTTCCGGGCACCCAGATGGGTGGCTTCTCCCTGGGCCAGGGTTTAGGCCCAAGGGCTTCTGAGGCATCTCCAGCGGGGAACAGGTGTTGGGGAGGGGCCCAACACAGTTCTCTTTCCCCCACAGCCTCCAAGGGGAACGGCCTGGGCACCATCTGCCTTTGGAGCTGGAGGCAGACATGGGTGGGCCGGGGCTGCCAGTCCACAGTGGCAGTGGTCGTCCTGGCCCGGCTGCAGTGGTCCCGCACCGAGCTGGCCTACTTCTCGCTCAGCGCCTGCCCTGGTGAGCCCCCTGCCCGCCCCCTCCCACCCACTCCTCCTGGAGCTCCGCCCCACCTTAGGCTCCCACCTTGTCCTGGCAGATGAGGGCATTGTGCTGTGCGGGGATGAGGAGGGCAGCGTGTGGATCTACGATGTCAGGAGCGTCCTGAAGCAGCCGCCTCCTCTGCCAGCCGCCCCGCAGGCCCCTACGCAGGTACTGCCCGGCTCACCCCTCCTCAGGCCAGGGCTGGCGCTGTGCAGCGTGCAGGCCTGGTCTCTGGGAGGCAGGTGCCCAACCCCCTTTCTTCCCACCAGATCCTTAAGTGGCCACAGCCCTGGGCCCACAGCCAGACGGTGACCAAGACCATGGTGAACATGGTGGTGGCCAACCCCACCTTTACCTACCTCACGGCTCTGACGGACTCCAACATTGTCGCCATCTGGAAGAGACAGTAGCCTCCAACGGGAGCTCCTGCCTCTACTGCAAAGTACCAGGGACACAACTTAACTTATTCAGCTTTTGGGCAGGGGTGGTATTTTTATCAGTGAATATTTGTATTAAATTCTGTGGACGAGAGCCTGTGGAGAGCTGTCTGCAGCTGCGTGGGTCCCACCTTAAGACAGGCAAACCTGGCAGCGGAGGCTTCTAGAAGAGAGATGCATGGAAGGTCAAGGGTTCTCACAGTTCTCCCTTCTGCCCAAGACTGCCTCCCAGCAGCACCCCCAGGTTCCTAAGTTTTGGTCCAGCATGAGTTTGTCCCTGCCAACCTCTCAGACAGAAATCAAGGTCTCTGGGCCAATCTACTCTTTGAAATGTCCCAGAACGTGTCTGAAACAGGTCATCTGCCTCCAGCGAGCCTGACAGTCCACGTGCTTATGCCCACGGCTGAGTCTTTTCCTGCCATACTTTATTAGGAAAATAAAACAGAATGTATGTACATCAGGGGTGAGGGGCTCACAGATGGCTCCAAGGAGGGTCACAGCCGCCACAGCTATGACTGGCCGCTCTCCTCTGCCTGGTGCCAAGTAGGAACTGCGCTTACAGGCCAGGCAAAAGTCCTTGCAGCCCCACTACTCAATTCCTTCTTGCTTGTCTTTAATGGCCACCTAGGAGAGAAGAAGGCAGCGACTTAGCTGCACGGCCAGGGCAAGGATGGTGGAAAAAAACCCAGCATCCCCTAACCAAAGTCCAAGGAGAAGCTGCTGCCATGCCCTCCCGAGGGCAGCCATCGGCTATGCTCCACAGGACACTAAGCCGAGGCAGCAAACCAGGCCCCAGCCAGCTCGAGGGAGCTGGGCAAAGGGCGCCTCTGAGCTGGCCCAGCCCACCCCATTCTCCACAGCCTAGAGCTGGAGTTGTGTAGCAGGGGCGCATCCTGGTGCGCACACAGCTTCGACACTGAACATCTCACAAGCCAGGGCTCTTTCCCGCTCTAAATTGTTCTAGACTCTGAGGCCCCCTGACCAGGTACAATACCACCCTGGGATGAGCTGCCTGCTAGACAGAAGAATGCCTGGAAGTAGCCAGGCCTTACAAACCAGAGCCTATAGCACTAGCTGAGGGACTTGGAAGAGCAGCCCCAAAGGGCAGTAGGTTTCCTGTCTCTGCAGGGACCATGAGAGCACACGAGGGACTCTGGAGCATTAGGTAAAGTCCCCACCCATGGGACATGGCAGGCCATAGGCCTAACTCCATAAACCCTCAGTCTATACATCCCTGCTCTGTCATTGCCACCCCCTCCCCCAAAATGCCCCCAAAGAAGCAGCCTAGGCATGGCCTGTGGACACTGCAGCTCTGGGCACACTGGCACCTCCAGCCACCCACCCCCACCCCTCAGCTGCACCCCAGGCTCCTACCCGGAACCGCTCTTCCAGAAGGGACAGCTCGCTGATGAGGTCGGTGATGGCATTGGTGAAGGCCTCCTGGGGGCTGTAGTCCGGTGTGGTCTGCACGCGGATGATGATCTTGTGCTCCAAGGGGTGGGGGACTTTGTAGCCAGCAAAGAGCACCTGTGGGTCCTTCAGCAGCTGTCTGATATGCAGGGACAGGCAGTGTGAGGGAGGCTGAGCCTCTGATCCAAGCCAGGCCTCAAGGCTACCAGGCAGCCCCCAGCTCATGCCTTGAGGCTTTCCAGCCAAAGAGTTTTCTCTTCCCCTAAATCTTCAAGTAAAACACTTTTCAAGAAGACATACCACCCCACCCACACCCCCGTGCCCCCTGCATCCATGAGGATCAAAGACCTAGCTGTGAATAGGGTTTCCAGCAACCTCTTCCCTCAGTGGAAATGAGGGACCCTGCGCAGTCATGTCCAGCCAGCGTTCAGTAAACCAACCCAAAAAGAGCATCTGCTCAGCACATCAATGGGGCGGCGAGAAGGGTGAGGCTCTGAGCAGTCGGGGAGATGGAAACAAGTCCTCCAGGCAGCACAGGCTGGCGGGGGCTGTCCACGCACACTGGGCCCTGTTCTACAAGGCTGCGTCGTGTATGTGCCCTGGCACACGGGGGTCTCTTCTAGAGCAGCTCAGAGTCAAGTGTGAGCACCATGAGAGGGGCCTTTGCATGGGTGGGGACACTGGGCAGGAGTCCTCCGGGCAGCAATGGACATCCCCACACCCTACTGCACCAGGAGACCCTCGGCCTCCAACACGCAAGCCTGGGAAAGGCCTGGCTTCACCAATGGCACCTGAGGGAAGAGCCACATCTGCAGTGAAGTAACAAGTTCCAGGGCCAGAGTGGCAGTTGCATCTCTGAGCACCCCCTTCCAGGACTTTACTGGTGTGAGCAAACACCCACCAGCCGACGTGTGGGGCCCAGCAGGGGCCCTGGACAGCCACAGAACACCTCTTCCAATTCTCTCCCTTGTTCTGTGGCAGCCAGGTCACTAACGGGTAGGGTAGGGAGAGCTAACCTTGACTGCTTCTCAGTGCTCACTAGCATGACAACACAAGTAGCCTACTTTTCTGTAACTTGCTACACACCCACTCACTTTAGTTAGATCAATAAGCCAATACAAAAATGTGGCTTAGGTGAACAGATACGGTTCAGTGTCCCCTTGGAAAAACGGTACCAGGATTGTGAAATGCCAGAGCAAGCACCCAGAGAGACTAAAGAAAATCTTATGGAACTTGTGCCTTGCCCTAAAGAGCCCCATTAAACACACCCCCTGAGAGCCTGGGCTGGAACTTACGATTTAATAATGTTTCCTAGTGTGTGGTCTTCTTTGTTGATGGTGAACAAACAGGCATTGGGTACCTTGGTGTCCTTGTTAATGGTGATCCTAGAAAAAGGCAGAGGCCACAGATAAGGGGCAGGGGCTAAACCCTGCCCTTGGAGGCGGGCTCACGTGCTGCCTCCACATGCCACCTCCAGGATTGTCTCAATCGGTTCATCCCACGAAGACCTCTCTGACTCAGAGCAGCACTGTGTCTACACTGACCCCAGCTAACCCCACTCTTGTGCCCTCACCCACCCCGGACTGCTCCTTTTTCCTAAAGCAGAGTTTCTCAGTCTTGACACCACTGACATTCTAGGCCAGATAATTCTTTTCTGTGGGGAGCTGTTTTGTACACTGTAGGACATTAGCAGCATCTCAAGATCCACCCAGTAGATGCTAGTAGTAGCCCCTATGACAACCAAAAATCTTTCCATTTTTGCCAAATGTCCCTTGGAGGGCAAGATGGTCCCCAGTTGAGAGTCTGCTCTAAAGGGAGGCTGAAGTGCAGGTCATAAGACTCTACATTCCAGGCTACTACAAATATTAGTAACAAGAGACAATATTTAAGCTGACTTCTATGTGCTTAGCTCTGGAGTAAGTACTTTACACAAATTACCTCACTTAATCTCATCTAACAGAAAAAAATCCCATGTTCAAATACAGTAATAAACCCATTTTCCCAGTGAGGAAATGGCTTCAGACAGAGCTCGTCACTTGCCCAAAAATAAGAGTCTCATTAAGTGGGGGATACAGAAGGCAAGCCCAGGCTGTCTGAGCACTAGGCTCCTTCAACCAGCCGGCGGTGAGGAGTCACAGCAGGCTTTAAACAAGCGAGTGACAGATCAGATGTGGACTTTAGAGACATCACTCCGGCTGTCACATGGAAGTTGGAGGTGGTGGGAGACCAGTGGGGAGGCTGCCAGATCCCAGAGGAAAAGGACTTTGGAGGCAGACAATCTGGGTTCGAATACAAGCCCCGCCACTTCCTGCGTGCCTGGGGCAAGTTACTCAACTTGTCTGAGCCTCAGTTTCCTCCTCTACAAAATGAGTACACTCGCCACTAACCGCGCAGGACTGCCTTAAGCTTGGCAGACACAGGCCGACCTTTTTATTTACTTATTTATTTTTGAGACTGAGTCTCACTCTGTCACCGCGGTAAAGTGCAGTAGCGTCATCGTAGCTCACTGCAACTTCAAACCCCTGGGCTCAAGTGATCCTCCTGCCTCAGCCTCCGGAGTACCTGGGACTACAGGCTCACACCACCACGCCCGGCTACTTTTTCTACTTTTAGTAGAGATGGGGTCTCGCTCTTGCTCAGGCTGGTCTCGAGCTCCTGACCTCAAGCAATCCTCCTGCCTCGGCCTCACAAGAGTGTTAGGATTACAGGCGCGCGCCACCGCTCCCGGCCCAGGCTAACATGTTGCTCAAGCAAAAGCCGCTTCCGTCCCCGACCGGAGGACCGGCGGGAGAACCACAGGACCCGCAGGGCAGACAGCCGACGGTCGAGGGCTCGCGAGCCTCGGCCAGACCTTCCCCGGCCCCGGCCGGCCCCACTTACTTCTTCTCGCCCTCGAAGAGCAGGAACGACTCGAAGGCTGGAGGAGCGTTCATGCTAGCGCCGCAGCAGCGTCCAGACTCCCAACAGCCGCTTCCACGACCTCCAGAGTCCTATTAAGTGACCTCTTCCGGGTCACGGCGGCGGTGCCAAACCCGGGTAAGGATTGTCTCATCGCCCCCTATCGGACTGGAGGATCTAGCGCAGGCGCGAGAGAAGCCCGAGGGAGGCCGGTGGCTCTGCGCATGCGTCGTCACCGAAGGCCCGCTTCGTGCCTCCGGCCGTAGGAAGCCTTCGGCGCATACCCGGAGCGCTGGGAGAGCCGCTCTGCTGGGGCAGATTTTCTCGCCCAGGCTGAGCGGGAACCCCAGGCTGTGTCTCTCTCCGCTGCCCATATCCCATGATCTCTCTTTGGAAATGTGCCACTGGAATACCCAGCAGGAGACCCCCTGAGTAGAGAATGGAGGCGTGGGGTAGTGAGCAGCTGTGGCTGGCAGCGGTGGCAGCTGCAGAAAGTCAGAGGCTGGAGGCGGGTGTGTGGATGCGCCTCCTGCCTAGGCTGCCTGCGCGCACTGCGCCACGAGCCCTAGCTGGGTTGTCACTAGCTTCTTAGTCACGAGGGACAATTGGGTGAGGGCCGGCAGAGGAGGCAGGTGTAGTAGACAGGGGTGAGACAAGCGCTCGGAAGGCTAAGTGTATCATCCCGTTTGGTTGGTTGATATTTTGCAGACTATAAAGGCCCTACCTGAGTTGTTTGAAGCGACAGGAACTAGGGGCTCATTAGCTATTGGAGCCCTAACTAATGGCTTGGCAGCTGCTTCTCCAGGGCTGGGCAGCAGCTGTGGAGCCTCCAAGGAAATCTGGAATTTCCACCACCACTTATGGGGCAGGACCAATCCCACCTGAGCCCCGGGTGAGGAAATGTTACTCTGCCAGGGCCCCACCCAGAACCTGACTCTCCAGGCCAAGTGGGCGGGCACCTCTTTAACTGATGCGGAATAGAAAATGATTCCCTGGGGTTGTAACCCCCACCCTCTGGGTCACCCTGGAAAAGTTTGGGTCAAGGATGCTACTCTTACGAGGATTGCAGAGGCCTGGAGGTGATGAGGCTGGCCACCCTTACCTGGGCTAGGGTAGAGTGGGGACAGGATTTTCATCTACCAGGGGCTTCACCCCCAGCCACTGTGGAAGTCTGTTCTCTCCTGGGGAGTTGTGACGACACTTGCCCTTTCCTTCCCACACCAACATGAGACCCTGGGCCCCAGAAGTTGTCAACCTGCAGAGTCTTCGGTGGCTCGATACTGGGCTGATCCAAAAGAAGGTGAAGTGACCATTCCCATCTCTTATGAGACTAAGGAGGATGGGTCTGCCTGGCACAACTGCAGAAAGGGTTGCTGGAACATGGGGTGTTAAGTAAAATTATCCAGCCTTGGACATAAAGTGAAAGGGCAGTGTGTGACACATTCTGAAAGTGTCATACTGGAGACATTGTTGGACAGGCCTGACCCAAGGTTATTTTATTATCTAGGGCAGAGGCTGGCAGACTACTGGGGTCTAGGGACCAAATCCTGCCTGTGCTTGTAAATAAAGTTTTATTGGAGTACATCATGCCCACGTGTTTGCACATCACCTGTGGATGCTTTCCTGCTACATGGCATAGTGGTTGTGACTGAGACCTGCATGCCTGGTCCTTTCGAGAAAGTTTTCTGATCCTAATTGCGGGGACTGTGCCTGTGTTTGACTTTTTTTTTTTTGAGACAGGTCTTGCTGTTGCCTGGGCTGGAGTGCAGTAGCCTCATCATAGCTCACTGTAACCTCAAATTTCTGGGCTCAAGCGATCCTCCTACCTCAGCCTCCCGAGTAGCTGGGACTACAGGCACGTGCCACCAGGCCCAGGTAATTTTTCTATTTTTTGTAGAGATGGGATCTCACTCTTGCTCAAGCTGGTCTGGAACTCCTGGCCTCCAGTGATCTTCCCACTTCAGCCTGCCAAAGTGCTAGGATTACAGGTGTGAGCCACTGTACTTGGCCTTGACTTTGTTATTTATTGTTTAATTAGAGCCCAGACATTGAAGTTATTTATTAACCTGTAGATTTCTATCCCACAGAGAAGAAAACTCCATTAACCAGTTTTATATCTAACATCACAATCTCATTCTAGCATTCTTCTCTCAAAATGCTTACAAATACATGTACTCAGCTTCTCAGAATGTTCTATGAATCTGCTTTCCAAAACAATACCTTCTGAATTGACGTGCAATAGGTCTTTTTTTTCTTTTGAGACAGGGTCTCACTGTGTCACCCGTGCTAGAGTGCAGTGGCCTCATCATAGCTCACTGCAACCTCAAACTCCTGGGCTTAAGTGACCCTCCTGCCTCAGCCTCCCAAGTAGCTGGGACTACAGGTACACACCATACCTGGCTAGTTTTTAATTTTTTTGTAGAGATGGGGTCTAGCTATATTGCCCAGGCTGGTCTCAAACTCCTGGCCTCAAGTGATCCTTCTGCCTTAGCCTCCTAAAGTGCTGGGATTACAGGTGTGGCCACCTTACCCAGCTGTAATAGATTTTTGATGTATGTTCATTCTGTATTTGTATGAATCTTTTTTCTTTTACATATTTGAAAATTATACTTTGGCAAGGCTTTGTCAGGAGGTGATTGTTGCGAACTTGCTCGTTTCCTAAGGGGTGGGCCCAGAGGATGAGAGAAGCAGGTACCCACCCAGGGATTCCCAGGGTGCTCGCCCTGTGGTGAACACCAGTCCTTCAACGCTAGGTCCTTGAAACCCCAGAACATCCAAAAGGCATGAGGACGTTTGTGAAACCCTAAGAAGTAGCCAGAGAACTGAGTGTTGGTAATTTGGGGTTAGGGTCGGGGGTATGGCAGGCTCAGCTACCCCTGCACCCAGGCCTTAGGCCAGGAAGGGAGGGGAGAGACCCGGCCCTGCAAAAAGCCTCATGGAGTCCGTGGGATTGTGGTATCAAGGTAAGAATTAAAAATAAAATCCTAAGCCCCCAAGCCACTGAATGGACCCCCTCCTTGGCCAATGGGACACCATAGAAACCTTAAACCTGAGTTCCTGGCCATGACAAGACTGGAGGTCACACATGTCTCATTATACCCCTCACTCCATGTGGTTTAGACACAACTGACCAGCAGGAATGTTAAAATAGAGACCATTTGACTGAATGGACATAAGAGTAGACTCTGTGGCTACAAGATCCCAAATTATAAACACAGCCTAAAGCTGTGCCAGGCGAGGGTTAAGTCACGCACCCCTGCACTTAAAGAATGAGCTATGTGCTAACTGCCACAAGGTTTTTCCCTCTAGCAACTAAACAAGCACTGGCTTCTCAATGAGCAACATACAAACCATTGCAAAAAAAAAAAAAAAAAGAGACCATTGCAGCTCATCTGCCACCAGATGCTAACTGACCCCCTTATTCCACAGCTTTCACTGGACAAAAGACTGATTTCTGGAACTTTCTCCTGATAAGAGATGTCCCACCACAGACTGGTTCTGGCTGGTTTACTTGAGTGACTTTGTGTTCCTCCTTCACCTTTTGATGTTTAGGACCTAACTGTCACACATTCAAACATTAAGTCTCCACCCCAAGGTGAACGCGGGTCCAATATGCTACATGCTGGTCCAATATGCATGTGCTAGGACTGTTCGTGAAGACTCACAGCTCTTCCTGCAGCCTGTGGAATATGCATACCTGGTGTTAAACACAGATCCTGGGCCTCGCTGGCTGAAGGTCTGCAGCGGGTAAGTTTCTGGTAGGACTAGGGCATGTGGGCTTTTTGAACTTTTTATTCTTGAAATGTTCAAAGATACACAGAGGTAGACTGTGGTATAATGAAGCCCCGCACACTCCTCACTTCCACTTTAGTAAGTATCAGTTTATGGCCACTGTTTTCCCGTCTCTACCTCCACCACCCCTGCCTCTGGGTTATTTTGAAGCAAATCCCAAACACTCCTATCATTTATCCATCAATATTCAAGTGTGTATCTCTGAAAGATAAAGGCTCCTAAAACACTCACAATCTGCTGGTTGCCTGCAATCCTACAACTTTGGGAGGCTGAAGCAGGAAGATCGTTTGAGGCTAGGAGTTGAAGACTAGCCTGGGCAACATAGCAAGACCCCACCTCTACAAAAAATTTAAAAAATTAGCCAGAGGTGATGGCACACGCCTGTAATCCCAGCTACTCAGGAGGCAGAGGCAAGAGAATCACTTCAGCCTAGGAGTTTGAGGCTGCTACGAACTATGATGAGGCCACTGCACTCCAGCCTGGGCAATCACTCACAATTGAAATATCTTATCACACCTTTAAGAAATTAACAATAATTCCTATCATCCTATAGTCAATTAGTGTCAAAATTTCCAGTGGTCTCATAAAGATGTCATTTCACACCTCATTTGTTTTTTAGAGACAAGGTCTCCCTGTGTCCCCCAGGCTGGAGTGCAGTGGCTATTCACAGGCAGGATCACGGCAGCCTTGAACTCCTGGGCTCAAGTGATCCTCCTGCCTCCGTCTCCAGAGTAGCTGGGACTTACAGGTGCGTGCCACCACACCCAGCCTTCAACATTTTGTTTTTGTTGCAAATGGTTGCTAAAAAGTCTTTTAAGTCTTTTTTTTATTGCAGTAAAATAGTACAACATAAAATTTGCCATTTTACCCATTTTTACGTTTTCAGCTCAGTGGCATTAATTACATTCTCCATGCGCAACCATCACCACTATCTAGTTCCAAAATCTCACGTCTCTTTTAATCTATAACGTTCATCCTTCTATCCTAAATCTTACAACTGAAAGTGATTTCAAACAACACATTTGAGCTCTGAGCTGGCTGCCTAAGTTCAAAGCCCAACTCCTCTGTCCATGTGTCACAGCCTTGTGATCTTGGGCAAATTACCTCTCGCACCTTATATTCCCAGGGGCTACAATAAATGGAGATGACAATAGGATAATAGGTGAGGAATTAATGAATTCACAGAAGCAAAACGCTAGAACAGGGCCCACCTGGAGGTCCGCTTTGTCTATTAGCCGCTGTGGTCAGGAGTGAGGCTGAAGCCAGGGGGCGCTGGCGGGGCAGGGAGAGAGGCTTTGGGAGGTGGGGGCAGCAGGAGGCTGGGGCTGGAGGCCTCAGGGGCTTCCGTGCCCTCACAGGCACAAAGGCTGCTCACCCTGTATGTGGGCAGCAGGTCGGCCACAGGAGGGGCACCACGGGGCGGGGTAAGGAGGGATGGAAGCCCTGCCCCCGTCCCCTGCTGCTCCAGCCACCCCAGGGCCACTTCAGCGGTGTGAGCCAGTGGCCCGTCACCCCTGCCCCACAGAGGCAGTGGAGGCTCCCCTTGGGCAGGGGGCAGGGCTTGGTGGGCAGCTGGGGGGCCTCAGAGGGGACTGACCAGGAAAGGCAGACTAGCCCCCAGCACGCCCTGTCCCCCAAGAGCGGGGACTGGCCCAGAGTCAAGCTTTGCCAACAGTCAGACCAGTGGGGCCTCTGTTGATGGGGGCATCGGACAAACCTCTCGGGGCCAGGAATGGGGCAACGGGGGACCTTTGGGGTCTGGGTCAGAGGGTGGGGGAGGTGACTGCATGACCAAGGCAGGGGAGGGCCTTACGGGGAAGCAGTGGATGCGGGGGGAGGTCCACGGCCTTCTCCCCACCCTGAGCCAGGTCACTGTGGATGCTGCTGGGAGCTCAGCCTGGCAAGACGCCACTGGGGGAAGCCAGGACCCCCCACGTGGCCAACACTCCCAGCCCAGAGGGAAGGATGCTCGCTGCCAGGGCCAGGCCACCACTCAAGATTCAAGGTTCCCAGCCCCGCCCCTGCTGTGCCATCTTCAGGGACAGCCTGGAGGGGGCTGCCCTGAGGAGAGAACGGCTGGCAGGACACACGGGGCTCTGTGGCCTGTGGGGAGGGAGGGGCGGGACCCAGGGGCATGGGGGGGGGGAGAAAAGGAGCCCCCGCCCCAGATGTGGGAACCAGAGAAGGGGGACAGAGGTGCCCAGAGGCCACGCTGTTGGACCCATCCTCGGCCACACCCACCGGCAGCCTCTGAGGTTACCCCAGGGCCACTGTCCCCCCAGACCCCCTCACAAGACCCCGGAGCCTCAGCAGTCTCAGCAGGTTTACTGTCGGTGGCAGGTGAGCGGGAGGGAGAGGGGAGCGAGTGGGGTGGTGGCCAGGAGTGAGGGGTGCTGAGGTCTTGGCCTGGCCCCCTGGGGCCCGTGCTCCCACCTCCCTGCCCACCCGGGCATGGACCTTCCGAGGGCTGGTTTCTGGCTGGGTCTATCCTAGGCGGGAGAGGAGGGTCCCTGGAGAGTCCAGGCCAGTGGCAGCGATGGCTGTAGGGGACACAGGCAGCGGCCAGGCCTCACAGAGGAGCGGGAGCCTCCGCAGTCCCGAGACGTCAGGTCAGCCACGACGGGCCCAAGCTTGTCAGCTGTGGACTTGGCTCCCCCCACTCGCCCTGCCCAGCGAGGGGCCTGGGGGGAGGATCCACAGGGCTCCTCGGGGGTCTCCAAGCGCCTGGCAGGGGGCTCGGCGTGGGAATGCAGGGTGGGCCTCACGTCTGCAGCTCCAGGAGGCGGGTGGGCTCCGAGGGTGGGAGGCCGGCCAGGCTGGAGCTGTGGGCCTCCCGGAGGTCCTGCAGCACCCGGAGCAGCTGGGCCAGCGGGTCCTCGGGAGCTGGAGGCAGATGTGGCCGTGAGGGTGGCAGGCAGGGCCTCGGAGGCCAGAGGGCCCTGGGAGTGGGCCGGGGTTCCTCACCCACGCATCTCTGAAGGTGGCTGGGGACGAAGAGGGAGTCCCAGACGGGAGGGACCTACCTTGGCCAGGGCCCGTGGGTGCAACGCCTGCCTCTGTGCTCCTGCCTGGTTCCTGGAGCTTCTCCCTGTGGGGGAGGGCAGAGTGAGGGCCTGTGGCCACAGCCCACCCTGCCAGGGCTCCCGGCACCCTTGCTAGGAAGGCTGGTGACCCAGCGTGGGCCTCCTGAGTTGCAGATGGCTCCAGGGGCAGGAACTGACTCTCAATCTCCAAAGACGCAACAGGAGCCCCTGGTCACCTTCCCAGTTCCTTCCTCTTCCCCCGCCACCGTGGGTAATCAGAGGGGCCCTTGAAAACCAAGCTCGGCCCGTCACTCTCACATTGCAGGGCCCGTGGGAAATAGCCAAGTGGGGCCTGAAAGTCCCCTAGCTGGCCACAGAGTGAATTTCCTTCTTACGGAACAGGAGACAATGACATTTTCCTAACAGGGCTCACCAAAGACCCCGGGCCCTTACAGGTGCGTTCCCCGTGTGTTTACAGGAGGGAGGATGAGAGCTGGGTGGATCTCTGCTCAAAGTCCTTTGTGTAGGCATTCTGGCTCAGTCCTTTTCACTGTTCCCTGGCCTTTTTTTTTTTCTTTTTAGAGATATGGTCTCACTCTGTTGCCCAGGCTGGAGTGCAGTGGCATCATCACAGCTCACAGCAACCTCCAATTCCTGGGCTCAAGTGATCCTCCTGCCTCAGCCTCCCGAGTAGCTGTGATACAGGTGCGTGCCACCATGCCCGGCTAATTTTTTTTTTTTTTTTGAGACAGAGTCTCACTTTGTTGCCCGGGCTAGAGTGAGTGCCGTGGCGTCAGCCTAGCTCACAGCAACCTCAAACTACTGGGCTTAAGCGAACCTCCTGCCTCAGCCTCCTGAGTAGCTGGGACTACAGGCATGAGCCACCATGCCCAGCTAATTTTTTCTATATATATTTTTAGTTGTCCAGATAATTTCTTTCTATTTTTAGTAGAAACAGGGTCTCGCTCTTGCTCAGGCTGGTCTCGAACTCCTGACCTTGAGCGATCCACCTGCCTCGGCCTCCCAGCGGGCTAGGATTACAGGCGTGAGCCACCGCGCCTGGCCTTAATTTTTAAATGTTTTGTAGAGGTGAGGTCTTGTTATGTTCGAACCCCTAAGCTCAAGCAATCCTCCTGCCTTGGCCTCCCAAAGGGCTAGGATTACAGGCGTGAGCCACTGCACTGGGTGACAGAGCAAGACCCTGTCTCAAAAAAAAAAAAAAAAAAAGTTTTGACCTCAAGGAAGCAAATGGAAAAAGCAGCCATATTTGCAAGGAATGTGAGGTCAAGGGAGGGCTCGTTTCTTAAGACGGGGGACAGAGTGTTTGGGGGCTGAGGAAATGACCCAGGAGAGACAGAAAAATCCCTGAAGGTGGAAGGGGCGACCCCAGCAGCAGCACAGCCCCTGCGTGAAGGACGCAGTGGGCAGGGGCCTTGGGGGATGACCTGGCTCATCCACAGAACGAGCAGGCGGGAAACGCAGGTGCAGGTGACAAAGGTGGGCGTGGGCCAGGCTGTGGGAAGACGAGCACTCACCTGTGGGTCGTGCCTGTGTTTAGGGACAAAGTGGCACAGACAATGTGGGGCTGGGACCATGTGCCGAAGGGGTGAGCAGGGACAGAGTGTGACAGACGGCAACCCAACTGAGCAACCGGCCACAGGACTGGCGGGAGGAGCACTGGGCAAAGATGTGGGTAGAAAACGTAAAGTGGGACCCTCAAAAACAGTTTCCTCCAGGAAACGCAATTTTCGATGAGCTGCCTGGGTATAGGCTGGGGACGTGAGGGCAGCAGGCGGGCAGGGGCCAAGCTGGACAGTGGCCTCCCAGGATAACCAGGCTCTAGTCCCTGGAACCTGACATGGTAGGGACTGTCACCTGACATGGCAAAAGGGACTTTGCAGATGTGCTTAAGGATCCTGAGTTGGGCAGAGGATCCTCCAGGTGGGCCGCAAACGTGACCACAAGCATCTATGAAAGGGAGGCAGGAAAGTTACAGGAAGATGACAAGAGAACGGAAGCAGAGAAGAGTGATGCACTTCGGAGATCCTGCGCCCAGGGAGGTAAGTGGTTTCCAGAAGCTGCAAACGGCCAGGAAACAGATTCTCCCTTACAGTCACCAAGAGGAGGAACCAGCCCTGCCAACACCCAGAACTGTAAGGGAATAAATCTGTGTTGCTTTCAGCCACCAAGTTTGTACTCATTTGCTAAAGAAGCCACAGGAAGCCAGCACAGCCGGGGACCACAGACAGTGGGTATAAGCGGGCGCTGGTGGATCAGAGGTCCTGGTGGGCTGGATCCAGAGGAAGTGAGCTGGGATGGGGTGAGAACGTTCTCAGGACGGCAGGTGCACAGGTGGTCAGGACCAAGGGCACCGGAGCCAGAGGACTTGGGTTCAAATCTCCACTCTGCCACTTCTGGCTTAAGCGTGGATCATAAGAGCAGCGACCTGGGTCGGTGACTGTGACTATTAAATGAGTTCACATGTGAAGTTAAAATGGAGCCTTGCAAATGAAGAGGAGGAGGAGGAGGAGGGCAAGTGCTAGGGCGTGGCCGTGGGTGTGAGGGTCCAGGTGGGGGTGGTGCACGCATTCCCTAGCGGAGGATGAAGTCACGGAACAAGGCGGCAGGAATAGGTGCTGGGGCGTGGCGGGGCAGCGAGCCAGGGCCACACCATCAGAGAGGAGGTGGCCGCAAAGTGGCTGCAGCTCACAGGGGAGCAGATGTTTCCAGACAGACGGCGCCAGCTTCAAAGGTTTTTCAGGAAAGAGATAAACCCTGGAGGAGTTGATGAGGAGCCAGGAGGACCCAGAATGCAGGGGTGTGGGGGAGAAGAGCCCCACTCAGCAGGCTCAGGGAAGCTGAGCTCTCAGGAAGCCCGGGCCCCACCCTTAGAGATTCCCAGCTGACGGGGGCCAGGCATCCTGTTTTTTCTAAGCTACAGCCAGGGCCAAGAGCCACTGGATTAAGCAAGCTGACCAAGGAACCCGGGAGCTGGCAGAGGGCAGGGCCTACACTCCGAGGGCCCTGTGAGCTGGCTGGGCAGGTCGGAAGACAGGCTCAGCCCATGCCAGGAAGCAGCCCCGGCTCTGACCCTTGGGTTCTCCATCCTAACCTGAGAGCCCTGTGTTGCAGAGGTATTCTGGGGCCCCGGCCAAACGTGGCTGTGGGGTGGGAAGGTGCTGGGCGCAATTAGCAGAGAGGTGGCCAGCCACCAGGGAGCAGCAGCCCCGAGCCTAAATCCCAGTTCCAGCCCTGGTGTGCATATCCCCGGGGCCACGCAGGCTCTCCTGCGTGGGATTCGCAGCCCCTGCACGAGCCTCCTCACCGCAGGGCGGGCTCCACACCCAGCAGGTGTCGGTAGATGAGCTGGGCCTCAAGGTCATGGTCAAGAGGATCGTTCCACTCCTGCAGGGTCACCCGAGACCGGGTCTTATCACAGCCCCGATCTGGTGGCAGAGAGAAGGCAGAGTTATGAGCAGGCACTATGGGACCACCACGTCCAACTTCCTGGCAGTACATATGGGGAAACTGAGGCCCAGGGAAGCAGAGGTATGGACTCAGGGGCCCCCAGTACAGAGCTGGGCAGAAAGTATGGCCTGGTACTTTCCCCACCTTCTGGGGACAGAGGCTCATCTCAGATTCAGCTCCTGAACCACGGGACACGTTACTACAGAGCCAGGGAGTTGGGCAGGATACACAACTTGCTGGAAGGTTTCCTGCCTCGGAGGAGGCAGGGAGCAGCCTGGAACTGTGAGATCATGGTGAGGTGGGCCATGGGGGGTTGTGCCTTGGAATGAGCTGGCCCTGCCACTTGCTGGCTTTATGACCTTGGTTGAGTCACCTGCCTTCTCTAAGGCCTCAGTTTCTCCTCCATGAAATGGGATAACAGGTCCTGCCTCTTGGGCCACGGTAGGCCCCACTTCACCGATAACAAGGGTGTGTCTGTGACAGTTACAGCCAGAAGCTGCAGGTCAAGTCAACCAGCCAGCAGTGCCCTTGCAAAGAGTCACCAAAGGCCATCCCCACCCACTGCTCAACCACAAATCAGGGCAGGACCAGAGCAGTGGCCTCTGCCACGCTGGGCCCTGGGGACAGAGGCTTGGCCTAGCCTGAAGGCCAGGGGGCTCCATGTACTGCTCTATAAGCAGGTGGGGATAAGGGGCGGGGGGGAAGATCTCAAAAGTTCTAGAACTGTGCTGTCCAAGAGGGTAGCTACATGAGGCTAAGTTCGTTAAAATTAAGAAAAGGTTTAAAAAAATTAAAACTCAGCTCTCCAGCTACGCTAGCCATACTTCAAATGCTCAACAGCCACAGGTGCTAGTGACTGGAGTATTGGACAGTGTGAATACACACCATTTCCATTATCACCAAGAGTCCTTCTAGAAGCTCCTGCCTGTGTCCCTCCAGTACCCAAGGCCCAGCCACCCCACCCCCAGCCACAGCTCCGGTATCAGGCTGCCAGTGTGGCAGTGTGCTGACTTGGGGCTCTCTTTGGTTCTCCTCAGTAGGGAATGCCTAAAGCGTGTTCCTTGAGACACTGAGTCTGCAAGGAGCTCACTGGGCAAGAGGAGGGTTCCCCAGGGTTCCCTGTCAGATAAGTTTGGGAAGTGCTAGCAGGGTTACACAGCATTAGAAACGGGCTTCTAATGGGTTTTCAGGCCTCTTCGGAGCCTTCCACATACTCACTCCCGTGCATCCCACACATCGCTTGGCGTTTCCCAAACTACCTGGTCTCCAACCGTCTCTGCCCAGAGCACGCGGAGGGGCGGGCTTTCCTCAGGCTGGGTCCCCCAGGCACACAGGCAGGGCACAAGGGCCCCATGCACTGGCCTGAGGCCTGCCAGGACTGACGCAGAGCATGGGGCCCAGGCCTCCGCACCCACCTGTCCTGTCTTTCTGGTGGCAGCAACTCCACTTGTCCCCACGGAAGATGCCGGGGTGGTAGGAGCCCAGCAGGCCAGAGTTGTTGATGCTCACTTTCCGCAGCGCAGACAGCCACTGGTTCAGCTCATTCACACACTGCAGGGGACACGGAAGGGGGTGGCCCATTGAGAAGTCACCTCCTCCAGGAAGCCCTCCTTCCCTGTAGCTCTCGAACTGCTCCAGCGCCACGTTCCCAGCAGCCATAAGTTGGGAAAGGTGGCCCTTGCTCCAGCGTGTGCTGGGCATGTGGCCTGCTCAGCAGAGCGTGGGCTGGATTCCAGCCACCACCGGCCCCTCCGCCATGCCTGTGGGTATCCCAGAACCTGCCAAGCATATGTGGTGGCCCTGCTGTCACCACTTTTCCCTGTGGCCTGACCCAAAAGGGAACCCCTAAAGGGTACAGCCCTGGGGGATGGCCTGTGACCTCCTCCCCACCAGCCAAGGACAGTCACTCCCGGGAGGAATACAAGGCCCCTTCAACCGTTCCCTGTTCCGTGTGTCCCTGCCCAGATACTTGTCTGGTTGGCCCCTCACAAGGTACTGCTCAATGCCACCTGTCACAGGCCCTCCCTGACCACCCTTTATAAAGCAGCACCCCTCCCCGCTGCACCCCCTCTGTTCCCTCCTCTTCTCGCTTAGCCTCCTGCGGTTCCCCTCGAGGCACATTGCCATTGGACACTTTCAATATTTACTTATTGGTCCACCTTCTCCCCTGGGATAAAATCTCCATGAGGGTGGGCACTCTGCTCTGTCTGCCACCGTGTCCCATCACCTTGTGTTGCACCTGGGACCTAGTAGGTGCTCCATAGGTATTTTGTAAATAAACGAATGACTAATAAATGAACAGATGAGGAAGGTACCGGACAGGCAGTACCCACAGCCAAACACGTGCATAATGTGTGACTGTCACACGGTGATACACACACGAAACACACGGGCACCCACTCAGACTCCTGGAAATACAGTTTCCCACAAACGGGTGCCACGTGCAAGCTCCGAATCACAGGGACACAGCTGTCCACGCACTGGACCACACGCAGACCTACATGCGGGAGCCCGTGGAAAGACACGGGCCATGGCCTCGCTCCCTCCTCACGCCAGCCCACCCGCCCGAGCCGCACCTTGCACTGCAGGTAGGCGGTCTGCGGCCTGCCCGCGTCGTCCGTGTAGATGACCTGCATGACGTGCGAGCTGCCGAAGCTCTTCTCTTCCACCTTCTCTGCCGCCCGGATGTTCGCCAGCCTGATGAAGGCACTTTTCTGGGGCAGGCAGGGAAGGGGGACTCAGGTTTCTGGCCGGGGCCACTCCCCTCCCTGCCTCTGGGCCTCAGCCTCCCTTTCCGCAGCACCAGGGGTGGTGGAGGGGACCCGGAGTGCCTACTGCTCCCCGGAGCCTGCTCTGTGAGTGGCCTCAGCCAGGGCAGAGCCAGGACTGATGGTGACCGTGTGCCCGGTGACTGGGAAGGAAGGAGGGGGGCCTCTCAGGGGCTCCCGGCAGGCCTGGGAGCTCTGGGCTCTGGAACGGCGTCTGGACACCCCGCATTCCTTGGGCTACAAAGTCAGGCCTGCGACGGGCCAGGCCCTGTGCCTTTGCACTTACTAATTCTCCAACCACCTTTGTTTTCCTAGGCTCTGCAAGCCATATCTCTTCCCTCGTCCCTCCTGTCATTATCGAATCTAAAGTACACATGTTGCTGAACAGCCCCTAACCTGCTAATGCTGAATCTATGCCCCCAGCCCCCACCCTCAGCCTCCCTCCCCCTTGCCTCTGGCATCCTCCCTCCAGAAGGCACCTTGGCCCCTCGCCATCCGAATGGCAGGTCCCCATGGCCCTCAGGATAACACCCACACTCCCCAGCTTGGCATCCAAGCCCACCGCCCCCACTGGCCTTAGGAACAAACAGAGCAGGGGCAATGCCATGACTTGGGAGGAGCAGGGACACACGTTTGAGCTGCCTCGTGTGGGGTCTGCCAAAGGACAAAAGAGGTGGCAGGACCCTCTGCCCAGCCAAGAGGGTTTGCTGCCCATGCTGGGGCCGTGCCCACTGGAGAGGTGGCAGGAAGGGGGCAGCAGGGTGGCACTGCACAGGGGGATGCACAGATGCCACGGAGACAGAGGCAAAGACTTGCCATCCATTTCCCTGTGGAATGGCTAGAAAGCTCAGGGGTTAGGTTCTAGAAAACAGAGTTACGGTCTCTGCTGCATTAGAGCAGAGGAGCAGAGCACGGATCAGAGAAGAAAGCCACAGCAAAGTGGGCTTCAACTCCAGGCAAAAAACTTTCTAGCAGAGAGCTGCAAAAACAGAATAAGCTACTTTAGTGGTAGTGAGCTGCCTGTCATCAGTAACATGCAAATCGAGTCTTTGGGGGATCTTAGAGAGGTGATCCATGACCCACAGAGGGCTGGACAAGATGATCTGTGAGATCCCTTCCAGGACTAAGATTCGGCACTTCTACACTCCTGCCTCTGCCAGGAAGCCTTCCCAGGTTGTCCCAGCCTCCTCCTCACTCCTAGTCTTCACGAGCACTGTTCACACCATGGCTCACTCCTGCCTCATACGTTCCCCCCATAACTCCCGAGGGTCGGAGCTACTGGCTACCGTGCAGTCTTGGGGTTCCCATGGGGGGAACCCGGCTGCAGAGTGAGGCAGACACAGGCACACATCTCCGCTCCACCACAGCCTACTGGGGGACTTTGGACAAGTCCCTTTGCACTTGTGCGTCTCGGTTTCTGTGAAATGAGAATGACACCAGCACTCGGGCAAGGCCGGAGAGAAGAGTAGGTGGCAGATGACAGGTGCCTGACCCGCAGTAGGCACACTCAGAATGGCCCCAACAGGACACTGCAAATGCTCCCCACCTCTGCAAGCTCCTCGGGAGGGATGGGGCTTCTACTGCTGGGGCAGAGGCCAACCACGGGGAAGGCCACAACGGTGGCCCCAGCTGTCTCAGACTGACAGGCCACCTGACTGACTATCAGAGGTTGACAATGGGCAAAAACGGGGACCGGAATTAAATAACACCCATGTGGGAAAACCTTTCAATCCTGGGGATGGGGATGCGTAGTAATTAGAATCTGAGGGGTCTTTGGTGGGGCAAAGGCTGGGCCCCTCGTCTGGTGGGATCCCTCAGCTGGCTCCTTCACAGCAGGGGGTGACAAACTCCTTCACCTACCCCAGCCCCACCTTCACCTGCTTGGGGCTGGGCACCCCTGGCAGACCAGCCCCATAGCCTGGATGACTGGGGGTGGCCAGCCCAGCAAGGGGTCAACAGGTACATTGAGGAAGCGTCCTTAGCCCTTCTTGGGAGAACATAGCTTGCAGGAGACCAACCCAAGTGACACAGTGTCTTTAACACCATCTGCCTGCACTGTACTACGCCAGGCCCCGGGTTAGGACCCTAGAGACATCATCTCATCTAACTCTCAACAACCAGGTAAGGACCGTCTTCCTAAACTTACAGACCAAGAAACCAACGCTCAGATTGAGACACTTTCTCTAAGTACACATGGCTGATCCAGGGCTGGAACCCAGGACTCAATGCTTGTCCTGGCCTCTCTCAGTGCCACACCCCATGCACCTGACCAAGAAGCCAGGGCTGGACGCCACAGTCACTGCCTGCCCCACGTGCTTTGCGGCAGAGGGGCCTTATACTCTTGGTCTGGAGTGGCCTGGTAGCTGACCAACAGTAAGGACACCAGAAACCTGGTCCTAGCCAGGCTTTCTTCTCTGACCCTGGTGGACCTCAGGTGCACTCTCAGGAAGGGGACAGGTGCCTCTAGGGTGCTATAATCTCCCGGAGCCCCTCTTGCCATCTTCCCTGCTTGCCCACCTTGGAGCTGGGCGTCTTGGCGAAGCTGAGGGCCTCGGTGGTGAGGGAGAAGTGGAGCTTCTTGAAGGATGACGACGTGAGGGGGCCCTTGCCCTTGGTCCTGTGGATGAAGAGCGGCCCCTCCTTCACGGGTGGCGCCTGCAAGCTCAGCGTCCGCTGCAGGTCCAGCTCTGTAGGGGGGCGGGGCAGGGAGGGAGGGGAGAGGGGAGCCCAGTGAGGGGGCGGGGCTGGGGCGGAGCAAACGCCAGTAGCAGGCGGTGGGCGGGGCAAACGCAAGCAGGAGGCTGTGGGCGGGGCCGCGCGGGGAAGCGCCCACCGTCCTTCTCCTCGATGTCCACGAGCTTGGCGATGAAGTCCTTCAGCTGCGCCACGCCTTGGCGTACGGTGGGCTGCAGCGGCTCCATCCAAGCCTCCTTGGCCCTGGAAGCTGGCGTGTCCATGTTGCCCACGTTCTGGACCGCCTGGGGGTGACAGCACGAAGGACCAGGCTCTGCTGGGACAGGGCCCTGGCCACTGCAGGCCCCCAACACCCTCGCAAGCCTCTGCTTCAGCTGTAGCGATGGAGGCAAAGGCGGCAGAAGCCCTGCCCACGGGCCCACTTCAGCCCCCCGGGGGATCAGGGATGGATCATGGCCTCTGAGGTCCTGATAATTGAGACCATTTGGACCCAATCTAGTGACCTTCTCTGCAAGTTTAATCTCAGACTCTGCTACACTGGGTGCCCCAGCCTGGGAGTATGTAGACTCGGGTTGGAAGGCCCCAGTTCAGCACCGAAAGGCTGTGCGCCCTTGGGCAGCCTCCGACCCCTGGCCGGCCTGTTCCCTTATCTACGAGATGGGGCTCAGGTGAGGCGACCACGAGAAAGCTTTGCACACTGTCAGGTACAGTAACCGTGTGAGAGTATCAGCAGCCTCGTCGCAAGGCCTTCCCCAAGCCAGTAGGGGACGTAGTGCAGGCCAGGCGGGGCCCCGCTGCAACACCCGGCCGGGCCTCCCGCCCCGGTCCGCAGGCCCGCACCTTGGCCAGCAGGAGCAGGGTGCGGCTGGTGCGGGCGTCCGCGTGGCGCTCCCGCAGGTGGAAGAGCTTGGGCGACATGATGGCGGGAGAAAAGAAGCGCAGGCACAGGAAGCTGGTGACGGCAATGAATGGCACGTTCTGGAGGGGTGCGGGAGAGCATGAGTTCCCCTGGGCCTGGGTGCCCGGCGGCCCCCGCCCTTGTGACTGCATCCCCGCCCCTCTGCCCGCCTTCCCCCACCTCCCCGCCGCTCTGTCCCCAACCCGGCCGGCAGAGGGCGCACCTCGTGCTGGGCGCCCGGGAAGCGCTCGCGCACGCGCCGGAAGAGCTGGCGGAAGGTAGCGCGCACCACGGCGGGACAGGCGCGCACCGAGCGACTGAGTGCGCTCAGCAGCGCCCCCAGGTGGGCGCGCAGCGTCTGCGCGCTCTGCTCCAGCACCTCGGCCTCGGTCTGCGGGCGGTGCAGCCCCGAGCACCTGCGTGGGCCAGGGCGGGGCGGCAGAGAGGGGTGCGGTGAGCGCCCGCACGCCACGCGGACAGGGATCCCGCAGACACAAGCGCCAGAAGGCCTCCGCCGAGACACGGACACAGAAACGACACACAGGTGGGCAGAGAAGCGACAGGTAAACCCAGGCAGAAAGAGCCACGAACACACACTCACAGACAGGGCCTGAACCCGCACCCCCCACCCACGGCACCCCCAGGGATTACCCGACCTCACCCTACATCCTTAACTTCCACTTTGCTGGGGTCCAGCTCCACGTACTTCTTCTCCTCAAACACCTTGTCGATGATGGGGCCCACGATGCCGTGCAGGTACCGCATCCCAGCCACCTGGGGGCCATCACGAGCCGCATTGGTCCCGTCCCCCCTCCAGCGGCCCTTTCCCAGCAGCCACCCCTGCACCCTCTGCTGCGGTATCTGCCCAAAAGGAGCCAGCTACATAAGCAGGGCAGCTCTACACACTGCTTCTCCATGAATGAATGAATGAATGAATGAAATTCTTAACCTTAGAGGGCCCTGGACACTGAGACAGAATACTTGAGTTTCGGCTCCAACTCTGTCTCTTGGCCTCTCTGAACCTCACGGTTATCATCTATAAAACGAGGACAGTATGCCATGCAGACCCACCTTCAGAAAAGACTCCATGGACTTTGAGGCCAGAGAATTGCTCCGGAACAAGGTGTTGGCTTCACCTACAAGCAGAGGTTCCAGTGGGTGGAGGGCGCTGGGACAAGGCTTTGTGGGGAGGAGGACAGAGGACCCTCGGGATGGGGCTGTAAGCGAGCCCTTCAGTAAAAGGCCTCCTTGCCACGGTCCCACCTCTGTCCTTTGCTCCATCTCTCCCCTCCCCCACCTGTCCCATCTGCCCCCTGCAGATTCCCCACTCCCTGCCCCCACCCCGCACCCCGGGACTGGCTCCCTCCCAGGCCTCACTGGTGCGCCGCAGCTCCAGCTGGAACAGCAGGTCCAGAAAGTCCTTGGCCAGCCCCTGCCCCAGGAAGAGCTTGAGCAGGTTGGTGGCCACATCCTGGCGGCACTCAGTGCTGGTCGTCTCCTCGATGAGTGGGATCAGCTGCCCTGGGCCCTGCAGGAGGCGGCAGGGAGAGGCAGGGGTGGGAGAGGCACAGGGGAACCCGAACCTTCACTCTGAGGACCTTGGAGCACCATGGAGAAGGGGGCACTTATCCCAAGGAATGGCTGGGGGTGGGGCCCTGGGCACTGGCCAGCTCCTTACATCCTGAGAACTCCATGTCCTGCTCTGCAGAATGGGTTCAGAAGGACAGGGAGGACAGACCCTCCCACCTCCCCCCAGAGCCCCCTCACCTGGGCGCCCAGCTTCACCTCGTGGCACAGCAGCTGCACCAGGGGCTGGTAGCAGCCAGAGGGCAGCACCGTCTCGTCCCGCAGCCGCACCTCCAGCTGCAAGGAGCCCAGGTTGCCCCTGGAAAGTGCAGCCTGTGACCTCTCCACGAGGGACCCAGGCTGTCCTCGGCTGTGCCCCCCTCCACGTGTCCGTCCCCCCCTCGGGGCCAGCCTCCCCACCTCTCTGCTCCTGCCCTCCATCTGTCCTGTGTGGGTTCCCTGCGCTGCTCTCCCAGGCGCTGCCCCTACTGCTTATTTCTTCTGTCTGAAAGCCCTTCCTGCCTCTGTACTCATGGAACCTCCGTCTGTCTTCAAAGCCTGGTTCCTTGCCACCTCCAGGCTCCTGCGGCCCCCAAGCTTGACCCACTTGTGCATACAGGGCTCCCCGATCTCGAATCTATAAACTCCCAGATAATAGCGGCTTCTTGTGAACACTTTACACTGGAAGCAAATCCCCAACCCCATAACAACCTGCCAGGGAAACTAAGGCTCAAGCAGCTCAAGCAACTCGCCACATCAGATCTCACTTCCACGCTTTCTTGTTCTGACCCCTCCTGGGGGGTGTGTGTGGACCGAGGCTTAACATCCTCCAAGACCCCCCTGCCCCCGCCCAGCACACGTTTCACACACCCACAGGCATCAAAACGGGCCCCTGTCTGGTTCATCGGAAAAGCCCTCATGCTGGACGCACATCCGTCCACCTGCCCTGCTAAGGGTGGGCATGGGGGGTCTGGGGCCTTCTGCAGGGAGACAACACTGAGCCACCCAAGGGCTGTGGGGACACAGCAAGCAGGCCAGGTCCCAGCTAGGCTGCCAGATTTGGTGAAATAAAAACCCAAGACACTCAGTTACATTTGAGTATTTTTAGAGTATGTCTCGAATATTTCATGGTCATTCTTATATTAAAGAAGTACTCGCTGTTTACCTGAAATTCAGCTTTAGCGGGGTGTGCTGTCTTCTACCTGGCAGCCCTATGCCTGGAGAATCTTGGGGAGTGACTCAGAGGTATGGCTCAGGGACACCAGCTCTGGGGACTTAAACCCTGCTCTGACATCTGCAGGGAAACCCTCGGGAAAAGGTCTGAGCACGTGTTCTAGAAACTGCCAGAAGGCAGAAAACAGAGGACCTGGACTGCCTCCAAGCTCAGAGGACAGGGCTGAGCGCAGGGCTGTGGGAAGGGACAGGAGGTGGGTGCAGCCTGGAGGAGAGGGATCCTGGCCTGGCAGGCTGAGGGCTGAAGGAACCCTGGGGCTCTGTCCCCTGACCCCTGAGCCCCCACCTGCCCTGCCTGCCTGAAGCCAACTCTCGAATCTCAGCCCCCAGCCCTGCTGCCAAGTCCCCAGCACTCACTTGTCCCGGAGGCTCTTGGACTGGTCAGGCTGCAGCCGGAACCAGCCCTCCTCCTGCTGGGCCACCCGAATTCTCTGGACATTGAACACCACCTGGGGCAGGGCAGACGGGTGGGGGAGGGTGTCATGCTGGGGCTGGGACACTCGGGTCTCTTCCTTGCAAACTACTGTTCTGTTAGTGGGGAGGAGTCCCTTCCAAGGGTCCCTGAGCACCGGCAGCAGTGGGGGCCAGTTGCTGGTTCTAGGGAGTGCCCGGCTTCCTGAGTGTCATTCTCTGGGGAAGCTGGAGGGAGGTCCCTGACGGTGGGTTGGCTGGAAGGGGGGCCAGGTGCTGAAGGCAGCAGGTGCACCCTGGGGCAGTGCTCACTTTGCCCAGGAAGTCGTTTCGGCTGACGAGGTCCCAGTCCCAGGCCTCCACACACAGCACCTCCGCTGCTCTCTCCTCCAGCTCAAACTCAAAGGTCTCGTTCCAGCGTGGGTAGCATGATTTCTTCACAATCTGCCCAGAGAAGGGAAGGAGGGGTTGGGGCTGACTCCACAGGGCTCCCCAGGCCAAAGGCAGAGCCACCCCAAACACCTCCCTGGTTCCCCGCAGACTCCTTGCCTTGGAGGCTTTGCAATAGCAGAGGTCAAAATGTCCTGTCCAAGTCCGCACCCATTTCTCAGACAGGGAAAACTGAAGCCCAGGGTAGCAAAGGGACTTGTCCAAGGCCCCACGGCATTGAGAACCCAGACCGTGGCACCCTCCCTCAGGACTGAGCCCACGGCCCTGGTTGTTCCTGGGGGGTGGGGAAGGCAGGGTGGGCTGCCATTGGACTTTCCAGGTTAACCCCACTCGGCCTGTCTCAAACCCTGCCCTACCCCCAGTATGGCCGGGGTGAAAGGGGTTGGCATTAGCGGGGCTGAGACCTGCTGTGTCCCCCCAGAGAGGTCGCCCCCTTCTCTGGGCCTGCTCTGTGAGACTGCGGTCCCAATCTGACCTCCCAGGTGATGCTGAGGACAGGGCCGGCACGGCCCTGAGCCTCCTGTCCCCGCCCGGCCCACTGGCCTTCTCACCGAGGTCTCCTGCGTCCGGCCGTTGTAGCGTACTCGGACGAAGGGGTCAGATGCGCCATTCCGATCCTTGGGGGCTAGGTCCCTGGTTGGGGGGGAGAGGTTCACCCACTTGTCACCTGAGCCCCCCCAGCTTGTCTCCACTGGGAGGTAGCCACACCGGGCTGGAAAAGGCCTGGGTGCACCCTGGCCCCTCCCCCTCTGGGCCTCTGTTCCCACAGCCGTCTCCCCAGTGTCCCCCATGTGGCCAGGACTCCCCCAAGGTGGAGGCCGAGGCTCCATCTGATCAGGCAGCTGCTGCCCTTTGCTCTGGGGGTGCAGGGAGGCAAGTGCCACCGGGGGACAGCCCAGGCTGAGCCCCCTGCCCTCTGTTCCCAGGGCAGCCTGCAGCCGGGGCGACCTCTCTGACCCTCAGTTTCCTCCCCTACCCCACTGAGGCCAGGTGCGATGATGGCCTTCCAGAAGGCCCAGTAATGTCCTCCTCCTCGGGGTATGTCAGTAATGCACTGACAGACCGTCCTTCCCTCCCCACAGATGGAGCTTCACGAAGCCCAAGTCCGGTCACCTCCAGCGCAGAACCCTTTGCGGAGGAACGGCAAAGCCCATGCTTCTCCTGTTTACTATAAACATCATCATTCTGCCTGTTTCCTCTCGATATTTTAAGTTTTAAGCCTTTCGTGCCTGCCTTCCTTTCCCCCTGGAAACTGTGCAATAGAACTCCAAGGTTTGGCCTAGAGAATGTGCCCAGAAACATAAGGAAAACGTGCTCTTTCTTCCTCTGCTGCAACCGGGGATGTCTCAGGACTCCAGCAGGGGTCTTGGCACTGAGGACAGCCCGGAGAGGCCTGGACACACCCCTCCCTCTGCTGGGACTTGCCAAGGGGCAGCCAGACTGGCCCAGCCACTGTGTCCCCAACCGTCTGGAAAGGAGAGGGCTGAGAGGTTCCTGGAGGGAGGGGACGGCCGGGGAGAAATGATTTGGTGTTGCCATGTCCATGGGAGGGGATGCGCGCCTGGGAGAAGCAGCCCTGAAGTCCCAGAGCCTGGCCATGCGTGTGAGTGGGTGCACACTTGTGCATGCCCGTGTCCCAGACAGCCTGGTGCCAGGCAGGGCTGAGGGCGCGGAGGAGCCAGGGGAGTAGGGGTGGAAGGGGGGCGGGAGAATGAGTGAGCGTGGGGGCATGGCTGCGGCTCTGCCCAGTTCCAGACATTTTCCATCCATTCCCATTTTCCCAGGGCAAAAATAAAGCTGGGGCAGCCACAGAACGCGCCCCCGTGCACATCCAACCCACACCCCTCATTTGCCAGAAAGAAATCTTCCTCCCAGCCAGGCTGACCGCCCCCGGGTGGGGGACACAGTGCTCCACAGGCCCTGGCTGGCGGGGGGCTGCCCTCCTGCCCCAGAGGCAGGGAGGGACTCCAGGGAGGTGGGTTTGGAGCCAGAAAGGAAGGCACTTCTCACGGACTGTGACTCACACCCAGGCCCAGACGGGAGTGGAGCCTGCAGCTAAAAATACCCTGCAAGTGGGGCGGGGGTGGCCCTGGCACAGGTGACTCAGGCCCACTGAGCCAGCCAAGCCACTGTCCCTCCTGGAGAGAACCCCTACCCTGCCCATCTGGAGATTTTCAGCAACTCTTTTCACCCCTGAACCCCACCGAGGACCTACACACACACACATACCAGGCCAAGTTCACATTGGGGTTAAACCGGGGGGAAGCCCAGCCTTGGTGCTGGGGCACTGGGGTCACAGTTCAGGGTGCCCCTGCACCCCAACCCCACTGCTCTACGATGCCTAAAGTTCCACCGTTAGAATATCACCCACTCCTTTAAGGGACATGTCCCCCGAGTTTCCTAGAGATCACCCAGGAAACATCTCCAGGTCAGGAAACCCTCCCAGACCCTCTCTTGGGAGCACGCTTTGATGGGAGGAGGCCCTGGGCTAAGAGGCAGGGGTGCGGGGAGCGGAGGCTCCTCAGGGGCTTTCGCTGGTTTCATGGGCCCCATACCACGCCCCAGCCCCCCATCTCACCTGGCCTCCAGTACGGAGCAGCGCAGCCGGCGAGCCCGGGGCCCTGGCACCACCTCCAGCCGCAGGTGGATCTCGCCCTGCACCTCCTCATCGGGGTCAACCTCCGTCAGGTGGGCCCACCCGCTGAAACCTGTGGGGCTGCAGCTGAGCCAGGGGCCAGGCCCTTTCCCGCCAACCCTTCACCCTCAGCCCTGCCAGGCACCACGTGGCCCCTCCATAATCGCCTCGGAATCCTCTCGAGCACCCTCGAGGCAGGGGCTGCCTTCCCCAGTGACAGATGGGGAAACTGGGGGTCGGAGGCTGGACAGCAGCAGGTGGAGGAGCTGGGATTGGAATCTAAGTGAGGGTCTGCTCCTAAACCACTGTGCCACGATGCATTCAGCAGTCCTGACCCCATCTCATCATGGGACTATCCTCAGTTTCTCCATCTTAAAATAAGAGGAGAGTGGCTCTCCCCTAGGGCGGCTGAGAGGAGGGTCTGAGGCCAGGTGGGGAAGCTGCATGGGACCCTGAGGAAGGGCCTCACTGGGGCCTCTGGACCCCAGAGGGGCTGGCTGGGGCTGCAGGCAGGAGAGGCCTCTGGCCTGGCTGGGGCAGAGAGGTTCCATGAGTCAGCAAAGCCTGCCGCCACCCCTGTGCCTGCCCCAGCCTCACAGACAGGAGCAGGTGTGTGCCGGGGAAGCCGGTGAGAGGGTCACCGAGGCTCGGGCGCAGTGCCTGAAGCATCCAGGAACTCCTGATCTGAACCCTCAGAGAAGACAAGACCTGCCCAAGGTCACACAGTGAGGCTGGGGCAGGGCCGGCCCTCAAAACAATGTCTGCATCCCCAGGAAACATCCAACGGGCTCTACGGCCTTGACTGGCTCCAGGCCAACCCCTTAGACTTAGGACAGAGGGGCGCCGGGGCCCCGGCAGACCCCATGGGGTACAGAAGGCGCTATCCCAACTGGAGGAGGGGCCCCTACACCTCAGCAGTGAGGAATGAGGGGCAGGCCTCAGACCCCTCAGCAGCAGCCCCTCTCCACCCAGGGAAGCAAAGTCCCAAAGTGGGCAGAACACACACAGGCCCAGGCTCTGGGGAGCGTAGAGATGGCCTTCCCTGAGCATGGGACCGAGGGAGCTGGGAGGGAAGGTCTCTGAGGGGGACAGAAGCCAGAGGGTGCGCACACCGGGGCGGGGAGACAGGGGAGACGCAGGAGTGAGCCGTGGCCTCCCTCCCGGGGATCTTACCCTTAGGGTGAGAGGCCAGCGTGTCCCGTGTAAGGCAGACCTTCCCGATGACGTCGTCCCGGCTAGAGGGTGGAGATGGAGCCAGAGCCGGGCAGGGCTGTGGCACCTGCTCCCCAAGAACCAAGCACCCCCACCCACCAAGTTCAGGGTCCCCTGTGGGGAGCAGGGAGGTAGACACTCCAGTCACTTGCAGTGTAGCTCAATGGAGGGGGGACCTGTGGCTTCTGGATTCCGGACACTGAACGGGCACGTGGTATTTCTGTACATGGACCAACATGTGTGCCCACACACATGCCAAGCTCATGCTGAGTGCCCATTTCACAGCTCATGCCCCCACACGCACCTGTGCCTGTAGCCTGCACATGCACCATGTGATGCAGCTCGTGCCCTACGAATCCCTGCCCTGCCCCCTCCCAGGCCCTCGGGGCTCTGCCTCCCTCCAGGCTGCAAGGGGACCAGTGGTCCTGGCAGGGAAACGGCCGGGGATCCGGGTAGATGGCGGCGTCCGGCCCCAGCTGAAGAGTGGCGGCACCCACCTGAGGGCGTCCTCGTCCATGACGTAGAAGGCCACAGCGTGGAAGGTGGGTGGCAAGTGCACCTGATACTCCTCACCCCAGAAGGGGCACAGGGTCTTCCACACGGTGGCTGTCCTGAAGGAGAGGACCCTCAGCACCCACCGGGCCACCCACGAGGCCACCCCCAGGCCCTGGGTTGGGGCAAGGCAGGGCTGCAAGATGTGAGCCCACCTTCCTCGAATCTCCCCACCCCACCCCAGCAACAATGGGCTCTGCCTCCGATGCTTCCTCATCAGACCCCACCGCCCAGCGCCAGCCGCCAGTCCCTGGCCTCCCTCCCTGCCCTGGGTGGGACACAGGGCTGCCTCTAACGTGCCATTTTACATTTGGGGAAACTGAGACCACAGCTGGCAGTAGCTGGCACCACAAGCCTGGCCTCCCAGCCTCACACCACTGAGGGTCACAGTCTTGCCTCTCCGGACTCAGCAGGGGGTGGGGGAGGACCCAGATGAAGGCTCAGGGGACCACTCTCATGCCAACCACTTCTCAGGCAGGTCACCTGAACTCTGGGGCCTCAGTTTCCGTGTATGTACTGGGATAATCAGACCCATCACACCCCTCCCTCCTTGGCAACCCTGGTTTGGAGACCCTCGAGAAAGTGCCTCTTTGCCTTCAGAGGGGCAAGAATTGGAAGTCTGCAGACTCGGTGAGGGGTGGGCAACGGGCACTCAGGTGGGCAGAACAACAGAGCGGTTCTGGCCATGGACTTGGAGGCAGGGGTCTGGGTGGGGAGGGGCCAGGACAGCAAAGACCCCGCCCAGACATCAGGCTCTGGGATCAGCCAGACTTGGGCTCCAGGCTGGCTTTGCCACTCAAGGTATGCAACCTTGAGCAAGTTACTCAGTGTCCCTGAGCCTCAGTTTCCTCATCTGAAATTGGGGTCTGATGATATAGTATCTAGCTCAGGGTAAGAATGAAGCAGGCTGGGAAAGGGTTAGCATGGGGCCTGGCAGAGACAGCGCTCCATACTCAATAGCTGTGGTTACTAATTGTCATCGTCATCATCTGTCTCTCTTGGGGGCTGTAAGGATTGTAAAGATGAACGGAGTCGGCTGAGTCCCCACTGAGTTACTGGCAGCTCTTTCTCACGTCCTAGCTGGTGCGGCAGGCATTGTGGGGGGACCCAGGGGCATAGGCGCTCCCCGCCCTCACCCCTTCCCGCAAAATGCACAGCGCTTTGGGAGTGGGGGGGCTGGGGCGTGGGCGGTACCTGATGATGGGCTCATTGTCCACCTTCACGATGCAGTAGGGGTCGCTGCTGCCAGTGCTGCAAGACAGATGGGCGGGGGGCGAGGCTGCAGGGAAGCCAGCAGGGGCGGGGCCAAGGATGGGGACTCCAGCAGTGCCCTTCCCTCCCCTGGGGGGAGGGGAGGTGGGAGCCCCCAAGACAGGGCGCAGGGGGAGGAGGTGCCTCATCCTGGGCTGGAGCCCAAAGCTCCACGGGCCAAAACACTGTGCCCCCACCCTCAGCCTGGGAGGGGGGGTGGTGAGGGAAAGGCAGGAAGCTGCACCCCTATATGCAGGGGTTTGGGAGGAGGGGGGAGAGACAGGGAAGGGGAGAGAGAGGAGGAGGGGAGAGAAAGGGAGGGGACAGAGGGAGGAGGTGAGAGGGAGGGGATGCTTGGGAAAGGATGCCCCTACTTCCTGCCCACTCCCACCCCATGCCTGCCCCGCCCGAAAACAGAGTCCAAGCAACGGGCCCAGGCAAGCTCCTGCACCCCTACCCTCCACACCAAAGGCTAGCGCCTGGCTCTCCCCCCAGCCTTTGCTCCTGCCAACCCTCCTGCCAGCCCTCCCCTGCCCCCTCCCCTGACCTGAAGACAAAGAGGAAGGGTCTGCCCCGGGCTCACACTGCCTCCCCCTCCATCCCAGTGCAGTTAGTGATGTATGTCATCAGCTGCCTCCCACCTGCTACGAACTCCCTGAGGGTGGGGACCACTTTTGTGTCCCCAGGGCCCAGGACAGGGCTTGGCACGAGAAAGGGGTGAATGGACGAATCAATGAACGAGTGATCGAATGAACAAATACAACAGTCCACCCTGGAGAACTCCCAGCCATCCGGGAAAGGAGGAACGGGGACTGCTCAGGTTGGTGGCAGGTCCCTGGGGTTGAGAGGGGCCTCCAGCCAGACCCAGGGCTGACACTAGGCAAAAAGGGGAATGACGACTGTCTCTAGAACTGTTCCTCCCTACTTCCATCCATAACACGGAAGTGTATTTCTATGTCCCAGATTGGGGAACTCCAAGTTCTGCTTCCCTTCTCAAAAGGGGCTCTTCCTGCAGAGGAAGCCACTCGGGGCACAGAGGCTCTCCCGACATAGACAGGAAATGTCTGCCCAGGCTGTTTTCCCGCCTATAAAGTGGGAATTGTAATGCCAGCTCACAGGCAGCTGCCCTGGGTCCCTTAGATGACATGACAGGGCCAGCCCCTTGGAGGTGCTCAGTAAACGCTAACACTTCCGAGACTCTGTCCTCTGCCTGTAACCTCCACCCCCATCATTCAAGAGCCCCTCTGCAGGAAGTCTCCTGTGAACACCCCAGCTTGCATCCCACCGGCCCAAAGCCAGGGGACTCCGGGGCTCAAGCGATGAGGCCCCTGTGCCCCCCAGATGCTGGGCTGCAGGACCCCGGAGCCACACGCGTATTTGTTCAAGGAGCTCAGAAGAAGCAGGGAGCGATCAGTGCTGGCTGAAGCAATGGGGGACCTCTCTGGGCTGTCCCCCACCACTGGGCTGCTTCTGCTTCCTGACCTGGGGGACCCTTAGGCCAGGCAAACTCTTGTCCACCCCAGCACTGCCCGCCGCTCAGCTCTCACGCGGTGAATGAACACACGAATGAATGGTGAGGCCTGGGGCGTGGTGCAGGCAGCATCACCGGAGTGGGCACAGGCCTGGAGCCAGGAACAGAACTCCGGTGTGCAAGGACTGCGATGAGCTGGGTGGCTGGATCAGAGGGGTGGGAAGGGGCCAGTGCCAACAGTGGGCCAAGGCCAAGTTTAAAGACCTAGGCCCAACCATGGTCCCTTACTGAGCTGCTGGGACCCAAGTCTGCCTAGCGCCTTCTGCCTGGTGAGGCCCCTGGGCTGGGCCCCTTTCCCACTTCTCCTTCTGCAAGCCAGTCGCCACCGGCCCAGCCTGGCTCCTTGCAGGGCCTCTATATTTAGGGCCTTGGCAATTTCTAGGCTATGGAGGGGGGAGGACCAGGGAAAACCCTGAAATAGCCCTGGGCCTGTCCCCAGGGCCACTGGGCATGGGAGCCAGGGGCCACTGGTCACCATGAGCCTTGGCTCCTGCCCAGCTGACCCAGGTGCCCAGGGATGGGAGGCAGTGGGAAGGAGTGTAGCAGAGCAGGCAGGCGCTGGAAGCTGCTGGCGATGGGGCGCACAGCTGAGCTCTGCACCCTGAAGAAGAATAAAAACCCATGAGTGGAAGTGGTAGGGAGGCAGGTGGCAGGCGTGTGAGGATGACTCCCTCCTCAGATGGGCCACAATGAGAGGTGGTGAGCTCCCCGTCCTCAGAAGTGTGCCAGCCCTGGGGGGAGGGAATGCTGCTCAGGAGACAGACCGGGGGCTGGTGAGGCACAGCGAGGCTCTGGCAGTTGGTCACAGCCTCCTGTGATCCCCAAATCCCTGCTGTCCCTGCAGCCAGATGTTTTGCATGAGATTTCCGAGGCTCAGTCAGTCCCCTTGAGCCCCATGACAAGCTCGCAGCCTTGGGTGAGCTAGGATTCTTGGCCTGTCCGCAGCAGACAGAGGGCGTTTGAATCCTGACTCCTCTACCTACTTGCTGTGTCACCTGGGCAAGCGATTTCTACATCCCGAGCCTCAGTTTCCTCATCTGCAAACTGAGGCTATCTACCGTATACAGCTAATAAGAGGATTAATGGGACGGTCCTCAACACCTCTCGTTCCCCCTACTACAGACCAGGTCCCTCAGGGTACTGGGAGTGCCAAAATGAATGAGCCACCATCCCTGTCCTCACAGTCAGGCAGCTCCCGAAGGAGGAAGTGCCACACCAAGGGCTGCCTCCAGCCGACCCACAGCCATGAACCCTGCCCAGGGCGCCAGGGAAAGCCCTGGGGAGGAGGACAAGTTTGAGAAGGGCCCTGAAGGATGAATAGGAGTTTTCTGGAGAACTCTGGAGGGGAGTAGCAAGGCAGAGGCCCCACATTTGGCCCCACCCATATGTGGGGCAGAGCTGTGAAGCGCAGCTGTCCAAAGGGGAGGGAGGGAGGGGCTGAGTCTATGATAGTTTAAGAGATGGTTGACAGGTCAGGGCTGTGTCCACCAGCCACCAGGAGGAAGGAAGGGAGAGGTGGCAAGTAGGGCAGACAAGGGGGCAGGGGGAGGAAAGAGATTAGGAGGCACCCCTCCCCCGGGGGGGATGAGGCCCCTTGCCCCTGGCCCTGGGCTGTGCAGAGGCAGGGCTGGGGAGGCAATCAGGCACCTGGGCTCCCAGGTAGGCACAGCCCAAGACTTTCACTGCCCTGGGCTGGGGAGAGCCTGGAGTCAGCCACTAGGGCCAGCTGCTTCAGAGATGGGGAGGGAGGCGACAGACGGAGGGGCTGCTCCTCCCAGCCGCCACCAGCCAGAGGAGGCCAAGATGACCTAGTTACTGAGCCAGTGGGGTGGGCTGGTGCTTAGAGGCTGGGCCTGGGGGCTGAGACCCTTCTCAGAGCTAGTCTGCCTTCCCGCCCCACAAAACTCATTCCCAGCTGCCACCCCACTTCTCCTCAAGCACAGAAACCCACCTTGAGATCCCCCACCCCCCTCCCTCACCCATTGCCATGGCAACTGCTGAGCTCGGCCTCCTCAGGCCCAGGGGGCCTTGAACTGGAACTGCTTGCGGTGGCACTGAGCGAGCAGTGCGGGGAAGCTCACAGCGGCCACTGTACCGGGAGACAGATACCCACCCCTACCCCACCCCCTCACCCCTCCTGGCCACTTCTCTGCATCCGGGAGCCCCAGGGGTGGGAAGGCTCCAGCCCAGCAGACTTTGGACCCAATGCCTCCTCCTTCTCTGGGCTCCCCTTCCCCGCCCCTCCCCAACTCCTCCAGGCAGCCAATGCCCCTGGAGCTTTGAGCTTTCCACCCTTCCCTATAGAGAGCTTTCAGCCCCTAGTTTACAGAAGGGGAAACTGAGGTTTAGGGCACACTGAGCTGCCTGAGGCTGCACATGGGAAAGCTCAGGGACTTAGCCCTGGGACCTACTGAGAAGGGTGGGACAAGGGGCTCCTGAAACCTTCTCAAATCTGGCCAGGGGCCGGGTAATCCCTAGATGTCAGCACCTGTTAGGAGCCCCAGATTCAAGACCTTGCTCTGCCACTCGGAGCCAGCATTTCAGGTCTCTGAGCCTCAGTTTCCTCATCTGTAAAGTGGAAGGATGAGCACTGCCTGCCGGGTCATTGGCGGATTAACAGGACATCTCAGATAAAGCCCCAGGCACAAGTGGGCTGAAGTTACAATTACCGCCCAGCCCCCTCCCACCGTCTGGCACCTGACCTGTACCCACTATTCAGGCCAGAACCTTCCCCGGCCCACGTGCACAGCAGGAAGCCCAGGGACAGCCCCAGGGCCACAGGGCCTGTTTCAGGTGCACACTCCAGGGTACTAAGGGCTCTGTACGTAATACTAAAGCAGACCCTCGTTTGTAAGGGGGCACCCCACCCCCTCCAGCCACACCCGGGACACTTCATCAAGACGTCTCCCCTGCGACATCTCCCCGCGCTCCAGCTCCTGTCCCATCAAAGCCCCTTCTCCTTGTGAGCCGCGGCGCTTCCTCACTAAGCCCGCTGACAGATCCCCGCCCCCTCCGCAGTCCCCAGCCCTCTGTGACACTCTCCCCCCCGTTGTCATTTGCTGTCTGGAGCTCGTAGTAAATCTCACTGTCCCCATTTTCCCTGCCCGTCCCCCACCGCGGCCACACTCCCACACTCTCGCCGCTGCTCCACTTGCGGGCAGACCCCAGAAGAGTCAGGCGTAAGGGTGGCAGCGCCCTTCCCGGGAAAGTTGGGGCTCCCACCCTCCGCCGCGCTCACATGTCCTTGGCGGGCAGGTTCTTTCCCTCCACGATGCGGATGGACAGCGAGCTGCGCTTGGCCATCGCGGGTTCGCGACGCGGGGTCCTGGCCCGGGGGAGCCGGACGGCAGGGTCCGGGAAGGCGGGCGGCGGGCGCTGGACTGGGCGCCGCGGGGGACGCGCCGAGCCGGGCAGCTAGGCGAGCGCGGGGGCGGGGGAATCGCTTCCACTTCATTCACCCCCGCCCCCTCCCCACGTGCGGGGGACACTGAGCCCCGGCAGGCCAATCAGCGGCCGGGGTTCCCCGGGCTGGGGCGGGGCGGGGCCGAGTAGTGGCGCTCATTGGCCGCCTGGGGCGTGAGGGGCGGGGCCTGCGCGGAGGCGCTGGCGAGGGAGGGGGCGCCACCGGGGCGAGGGTGGGCGCGGGATTCCCGGTGGCCCGAGCCGTGGGTGCGGGTGGGCAGCGGGCGTGGTCCGAGCGCCAGTGCCGAAGCGCGCGGGGGGCGGGTCTGCCTTGTGGGTGGGGACACGCGGGTCGGGGGGCGTGCGACGAGGAGGCGGGTCCCCGCAGCCGGGACTGCCGGGGCCTCCCGAGTCTGCTGCGTAGGCGTGAGCTGGACGCGTGAGCGAGCGGACGGACGCAGCCAGCAGTGCGAGGGCTGGTGCGGGAGCCACCTGGATCCAGAGGGAGGGGGCGACAGCCAAGGCAGCCCGGAGGCTTTGGGAGCTGTCATTCAAGTCTAAAAGACCCGTTTTGGTTTTGGTTTTTGTGCACCTGCTTGGGAGGAAGGGCCTTTCTCAATTGTCACCTCATTTACTCCTTCTGCATTCAACACCCCCCCAACCGCAGTGGGAACGTGGGTGAGGGGCTCAGGTTCGCAGAGGGAAGATTACCTGCTGGAGGTCAGGAGGTCACACAGGTGGACCCCGGCAAGGCCTCCCCAGGACTCCCTGATGGCGGGTCTTTCCACTGGAGCACAATCCCTCTCCCAGGCTCTGTCCAGAGCCGAGTCTCTAGAATTGTCTGCCACCGTGGTTCAGTCTTGGGACTGGCACAGCAGTGACCGGCCCTGAGCAGCTGGACCCCGCCCTCCAGGGCACTGCCCTAAGCGTGAGGGCATACTTGGGTCCCAGCCCCAGCCCCACTACGCCCTTGCAGGGTGACCCCGGCCGGTTGCCTGAGAGTCTATGAACTGGTTCCTGCAGAGAGGTGACGGGAGCAGTAACACCTGCCAAAGGTACACAGGAAAATCTGTGTGAGCGTGTCTCGCACAGATTCCAGTTTCCGTTACGTTGTTTTCTTTTTCTATTTTGTTATTTGTACGCTACACGCACACTTTGCCAAATTCAAAAGCTATTGAATGTTTGCAGCACTTACAAGGAAGAGTGTCTTCCAGCCACACTAATTCCCTCCCCCGAGGCATCTTCTGTTCCCAGTTCCTTGTGAAGCCTTCTGGTAACAGTCTTTGGTTATAATTCATCAGCAGATATATACATTTTTTCTTTTATACACAAATAGTAGCTTACTGTTTACACTTACAGCTTCATTTATTTTATCTTGGAGAACCATGCAGCTCTATACGTCAAAAAGCACCCCGTTCTCTTTGCCATTGTGCAGACGTCTCTTTGACAGGTCCCGGTCCCCTGTTAGTGGCCGGGCAGGTTGTTGCCATCATTTGCTTTGACCAGACAAAAGCGTGGCTCAGGCGTTTTGCATGTGAGTGAATGGAGCTGAGGATAAATTCCTAGAAATGGACTCTTCGGGCCAGAAGACATGCATACAGGATGTCCGTAGGATTTGCCAGGTTTCTTGATGCGCTGGCTGTTCCCATGTACGGGGCCACCAGCATACAGAGAGTGCCAGCTCCCCCATGCCCTACCGGCCCGCTCCTCATCAATTGTGCGATCTTTATGTGAACGTAGAAAATCATCTCTTCTCAGGGTACTTATGGCTCGTTTTAGGTGGTTTATCAGGGCTGCCATCAGCCATCCTTGATACTGCCCCCTCTGGCTTCATCATCCCCTAGGCCTGTCCCCACCCCCGCCTCCCCACCCCTGGGTTTGGGCCAGGCCAGTGGGAGATGGGAAGATGCTATGTTGGCTTCTTGGGAGAGTGGGGGCTCACTCCCCCAAGCTTGGGCTTTCTCCAAGGCCTGGTTGGTGGAGGGTGGGCAGGGACGGCCTCTGCCAAGTCCAGTGTGAGGATCTGCTGCATGTGAGTCCCTTCACCTAGGTGAGAGACGCACACCCCAAGGATGGCCCAGGGAAGCCCACACTGAAGGCTCCTTCCCCACCACGGCTTCTGCTGTCTGCCTTAGGCCCCCTGCTTGCCCACCCCCAGTCCTGGGAGGCTCACCTCCTCCTCCAGAGGCAGCTGGGGGCAAGGCTGGGCCTTCCACCCTGCTGAGCCTCCAGAGCAGCCACTGCGGCCCAAACCATGGCTGGTCTCCCCAGAATAGTGCAGCTGGCACAACCCACCCTCCCCCCAGACTCTTCAGCCTCCTGTGTTCCAAGCCAGGCTCCCCTTCCCCGACAGGAGTTCTAGACCCCACCCTGACCTGGTCACCAGCCCTTCTAGAGTGTAGCTCCCAGAGTGTAGCCCACCCTGTACTCGGGGCTGCACAAAGTGACATAAACAAACCGAATTCTCCCTTCTCCTGAGCACTAGAGTCTAAATGATGGCTGCCATGCCCCCCCCCACCCCCGCCCCGGCCCCCTGCTTTGCTGGGCCATGCTTCCCTGGGTTCTGGTTCCAAGCAGCCAACCAGCTCCGAATAAACACCGAAGGGTTCATTAGATGGCTATCGGGTGTGTCACCGATTCTCTGGAAGGGCCAGATAACCAGGCCCAGAGGCTGTATGTAGCCAAGAACAACGCCCTAAATCCTGTTATACAAGTGGCTGCTGGTGGCTCTGGCCCCAGGACCCCATCTCACATGAGCACTGGATGCAGGGTGCTGGTGCTGCAACTGCTGCATTCTGCATCCCACGCCACACTGAGGCTGGGACAGCCAGAGACCAGTTGTCAGCATCTGTGCTGGGAGGGGGAGGGGAGAGCCCCCCGCTCCCCCCCCCCCATGGAGGAAGGGGTTCCTCTGCTGGGCAGCCCACAGAGTGACAATATTCACTGCAGGATCTGGAATTTCTGCATGTACCACCCCAGATGACAGCCTTTAACACCTACTAGATGTCACCTGGACTCTTGGCACCCAAATAGTTTCCTCATTTGATTCTCATGACAACCTGTGCAGTAGGTATCATCACCCCGTTTCCTTGAGATTCCCTGACATGCCCGGACTCCTGCAGCTGCACTCTCCTGCAGGAGGAAGGGGGGAGGCTCCATGCCTGGGGGCTGCCTTTGGCTCCTGCCATTCTGCCGGCCCTCCTCAGCCCCCGCTGACACTTGAGGCCCTTCCCTCGGCATCGCCCCTGTGGCTTGGGTGCACAGCCTGTGTGTGAGCGCGGGGACTCCTGGGGCAGAATATCATCAACACAGGATCCAGCCAGGGAGATGAGCCAAGCTCTCAGTGCGTTCCCAGAAACTGGTCTCCGGGGAGGGGGTGAGTCAGAGGGTGGGGAGGGAGCCGGAGCTCGGCCCTGGCTCTGCCATGCTGTCCAGACCCTCCTTCTCTGTTGGGCCACAGAGGAGACTCCTTTGCTCAGCAGACCACTGCCCTCATTTGCTATTTCCCCTCTTCATTCATTCATTCACTCAGCATTCCTTGGGCACCTGCTGTGTGCCAGGACCCTTGCACCAGCCATGGTCCCTGCCCTCAAGGGGGTTCATGGTTGAACTTGAACATAAGGATGGATATGAAAGGGTGGGTGAGTGCTACTGCAGGGAAATAAATGAGAACGTAGAGGAGGAAGGGGACTTTGGGGCTTTTAAGAGGGAAGGTGCCATTTGAGCTGGGTCTGGAAGGATTGGAGCTGTGCACGATGGGGAGGGAATGTACAGCATGAGGAACGTGTGCAGGCATGATGGTGGCTGGGGTGTTCTGGAAACATCCAAAAGGCAGGTGCAGGAGGCTGACGGAACATGAGACTGGAGAAGCAGACAGGACCCAGCCAGTGGTGGCCTTGGCTGCCAGGGTGAGCTTGGCCTCTGCCAGGGAAGGGTTTGGAACCGCGGAGGGATGTGGAGGTCTTGGGTTTGGGAACTGCAGTGGGTGGCACGTTGTGATGTGTTGCCCTGTGTGTCTCCTTCCCACCCCAACTTCCTGTGCCCCTCACCCACATGGGCAGTTGACTGGAGTGTCCCCACCCACTTATTTTTACAGATCCACAAAACATTTTAATTTCTTTCAGGATCAGAAGGAAAAAAATGAATATAATTGTAATGACTATATAATAATGAATCCGGCCTGGCTGGTATCTCTCTTTATACCAAAGCAATCGTAAAATATAAATTTGAATATCTTGACACATGCAAGTCAAAAGTGCTTAGGGCTCACAAAAATCACAGAGCACCCAGGGCCCAGGACAGGGGCCATCTCTTGAGTTTCAATGTATGCTTTTGCAATTCAAAGCAGATCAACAACGCTGAAAGAAAAAGTGTTTCAGTTGCAAGAGTTGGGACTTCAAGCACCCACTGGGAGAGCCCTGGAAGAACCTCCAGGACCAGCTCCCCACCCCCACCTAGGTCCCTTGGGGCAAAGAGCCTTAGGCAATGGTGAGGGTCTGATCACAATTGAATTGAGTGGGTTTATATCCAAAAGAACTGAAAACAGGATCTCCAAGAGAGGTTTGTATTTCCATGTTCATTACAGTGTTATCACAATAGGCGAGTGGTAGAAGCGAGCTAAATGGCCGACAGATGAATGAATCAACAACATGTGGTGTATATATAGACACGCAATGGAATATCATTCAGCCTTAAAAAGGAAGGAAGTTCTGACTCGTGCGACAACATGGACCATCCTTGAAGACATTATACTAAGTGAAATAAGCGAGTCACAAACAAAGACAAATATTGCATGATCCCAGCTATGTCAGGCATCTGGAATAGTAAAATTCATAGGAGCAGAACGTGGACTAGTGACTACCATGGGCTGGAGGGAGGAGGAAAGGGAGTCGTCCAAGGGGTTTAGGGTTTCAGTTTTGGGAGATGAAAACGTTCTAGAAATCTGTTGCACAACAATGTGCATATAATTAACATTACTATACACTTAAAAACTATTATGATGGCAAATTTTATGTTATGTGGTTTTTTACCACAATAAAAAGTGCACCAATACCCCAAATTTATCCACGTATTCTGACTGTAAAAATATTTGGAAAGAATTTTATAACGTAGCTTTTGGAGCTATTTGGGGACAAGTAACTCGTTGGCTTTGCTGCTGGCCTTGGTTTCTCTACAAACATCGTGCATTCCTGGGAATCTTGGGGATTCTTCCGGAGTGAGAAAATGTGACCTTCAGCAATGGCTGAAGCGGACATGATGTTACATTTAGAAGACGTTTCAGTAAACATTTCCTAGTTTTTAATTTTGTGGTTTTAATATTTTGGAGCCAGGGCATTTTCCTTTCTTAGACCTCAAGGATTTTTATGAGTTGGAGGCTGGAGGCCTTGTGCCCACGGGGCCTGCTGGAGACAACTGCCCGCCCCTGCCCAGAGGAAAGGCCTTCTTGGGCCACCTTTCCTTCTCCCCTGTCAGGCTTGGCCCAGGGCCCCCAGAGAGGACGTCTGAGAGGGGAGGAGGCAGGACCTGGGAAGATGGGACCAGGGGCATTGCTGTGGGAGGGAAGGCCCAGAAGAGGGGATAAGAGGAGGAACAGGGAGTGGGGAGGAAGCTAGGTGACAGGTGCAGAAGGTGGGGGGGGCACAGCCCCCTACAAAGGCCACAGGGCCCCAGCTACGAATGGGATGTGCAAATTCTGGGCACGGGAGTCTGGACTGGACCCAGGGGCACAGTGACCCCCAGCTGGCCAAGTGACAGCCGTGTCAAGAAGCCTGGCCATCTGTGGGAAATCTGGAGGGGCAGGCCAGGAGGCATTCACTGGCTGCAAGGGGCTGTCTCTGGCTTCCCCCTGCCCCACCAATCTAGACACCCGCCCCGTTCAGACAGCAGTGAATACTGGTTTTAAAACCAAGGCCCACAGTGAAGAGTGTGGGCTCTGGAGCTAGATGACTGAGTTCACATCCTGGCTCCACTACTATGACAGGACCTGCTGTGTGACTGTGGGCAAGTTACTCTCCCTCTCTGAGCCTCATTTGCCTAATCTGTAAAGTGGGGCAATGGTGGCTGGGAACAGAGCATGCCAGGAGCTGCTTGGTCACCAGACCTCAGAGGAGGCAAGCGCTTCAGGATGTCCTCTCATTTGTCCTGGCAGGAGCAGGGCTGCTCTCACCATGTCCCCCTCATAAATGTGGGAACCAGGACTGAGCCCCGACTCTGCACCTGCCATGCCTGGATGCCCTGGAGCCTCACCAAGGACCCCGGGGCTAAATGCTGTCCCCTCCACTTCAGAGCCAAGGAGCTGTAAGGTCACATTGATGATGTCACCCAGTCCTAGCACGGCCCCCCAACCTCCCTGGGAGGATGGAGAGAAAGACCCTGCTCAGAGAGAAAGACAGAGACACAGAGAGGGAGACAGATGACAGTCAGAAGCAGAGACAGGAAGTCAGAAAGCCAAAATACAGAGGTGGGGCAGAGGAAAGGGAGTGTTGTCCCCAGTGCTCCCCAGGGACCCCTTGTGTTGGGGGTGGGAACAGGTTGACTGTCCCCTGGGGTGGCTGAGAAGGGTCTTCAGCACAGGCCAAGGTGGGCAGAGGCAGGCACAAGGCAGGTCACAGGTGTCACCTGAGGGAGGTGCCCTGAGGAGCTGCGATCCTAAACGTGGGCAGGGCGTGGCTGGCAAGAGGAGCTCAGCCTTCCAGAAAGAGAGATTTTCTGTGTGGTCTTAGGCTCTGATGCCCCTTCCTCTGAGACTTCCTGGAGCTGCAGTCCTTCAACCCACTCAGCCCCAGCCCCTGTGGGTGAAAACCACTGCTCCTTCCCAAAGTGGGAAACTGAGGCATAGGAAGGCAAGTAAAAAACCAAGAGTCCTGTGTGTCGCCTGCCAGCCCACAGCTGGGAATCTAAAGTCTTGGGTTCATATCTCTGCCACAGTCTCTGGGTGCAACCCAGGACACCTTCCTTCCACAGAGACTGGAGGTGCTCCGAGTGGGCTTCCTGGAGGAGGTGGTGCCAGTCTAGGCTGGAAGGAGAAGGGCTGGGCTAGGAAGTGGGGGCAGACGAGGCAGACACGGTTCTGAGGGCACTCCCTGAGCAGAGATGGCCCAGCATTGATTCCAAGGAGACCCTGGCGTCCGGCACCCCATGCGGGACCAGTCCTCATGGAGCCCTGGCCAGGCCTGTCCTGGCTCCACAGGAAGAAAAATGTGTGTGTGAGCTAGAGCTAGGGGACTTGGGACTGGGCCAGAGAGGCTGCGGCTGGAACATAAACCTGTCATGGCTTCTGGCGCCGAGGCCACCCCCCAGCCTGGGACAGGGCCATGGCCCGGCAGACAGGAACCAGGACTCAGGATGGAGCCACAGTGGGGCACAGGGGGGTGGAGGTGGCGGCTCCCGCCCAGAGAGTCCCCATGCACCCCTCACATCCAGCAGCCCCTCTAGGCACCGTCTCCACCCCCCCACCCCCGGCCCCCGCCCCGCTGCTCCCACAGCTCCTGTGCCCGGCAGTAACTGTGGCCCTGGCCTCTGGACGCTCTCAGCCCTCAGCTCACTGGGGTCCCCCTGCCCTAGCTGCCCCCATAGGACCCTCACTGTCCCCTGGCATCTCTGCCCCCGCTTCTGCATGGCTGTCGCAGGACACACACTGGACGCCACCCAGTGTCTTGCTGGCCTGCAGCTCTCTGGACCGTTCCCTGGTGCTTGCTGGATACACGCGGGCTCTGCTGCATACAGCAAAGTGCACGAGTCTTAAGTGAACAGCTCGATGAAGTTTTACACATGCCTACACCTGGTCACCATGTCCCAGATGACCACCCAGAACACCCAGCCCCAGGACACTTCCTCGTCCAGTCGCCACCACCCCCAGGGATAGCCTCTTTCCTGACTCGAGAACTGTCGCCTGCTTTTGCTGTGTGTGTGGAAGGAGTCCCACGGTGCACCTTCCTCTCACCTGGCTCCCTTACTCAGCACAACGCCCGGGAGAGCCATCCATGCTGTGGCGTGTGCGGATAATCCATCCATTCTCTGTTGCAAAGCGTGTCCCACCACGCGGGAGGAAGTCCTGCAGTTTCCTGTCCATGCACCCGGATGGATGTTTGTGCTGTTTCCCACTGGGGGCTGCCATGAATGTTCTCCCACATGCCTTTTGGGGCACTAAACACTCGCTTCTCTTGGGGAATTGCTGGGTCGTAGGGCAGGCACAAGAACACCGAATCCAGGCCAGGCGCGGTGGCTCACGCCTATAATCCTAGCACTCTGGGAGGCCAAGGCAGGAGGATTGCTCAAGGTCAGGAGTTCGAGACCAGCCTGAGCAAGAGTGAGACCCCCCCGTCTCTACTAAAAAAAAAAAAAGAAAGAAAGAAAGAAAGAAATTATCTGGACAGCTAAATATATATATAGAAAAAAATGAGCCGGGCATGGTGGCGCATGCCTGTAGTCCCAGCTACTCGGGAGGCTGAGGCAGGAGGATTGCTTGAGCCCAGGAGTTTGAGGTTGCTGTGAGCGAGGCTGACGCCACGGCACTCTAGCCCGGGCAACAGAGTGAGACTCTGTCTTAAAAAAATAAAATAAAATAAAATAATGAAAGAAAAAGAAAGAAAGAAAAGAAAGAAAGAAAGAAAGAAAAGAACGAACACCGAATCCTAAGCAGGCCAGCATTTCGCACCTATCCCTATCCCCTCCCCAGGGACCAACCAGGTCTCTCCTCCGTCTCCTCCTGGGTCCAGTAACAGAAACTACAGATCCTTCAGCCTTTGTCTAGCAAGCAGGGCAGCTTTCTGCCCCTGCCCCTGTGTGTCCTGGACATACCCCTCACAGCTGAAGGGCCCACTGGCTTGGCCAACAAGGAGGGAGCCCTTTGCCCCAAGGGGACACAGAACGTACTTCCTGTGGGCTGAGGGCTTGGGGTCTGTTCCTCTGTGGCCTGGCCACCCTGACCCCAGGACAGGAACTGTGGCCAAGCTCTTCCTGTACCCAGTGGCCACACGCAGCCTGGGACTCACAGAAAGGTGGGCTGGAAAGAACAGCTTAGGGACAAATGTCCCCACTTTGGGGACTGAGTCTAGAGATGTGGGCTCAAGGTCCAGGCTCTCTGCTTGAGCCCGGGCAGCTTTTAACTTCTTGGGACCTTAGTATGGGCCTGGCGTCTCTCCAGGCTCCAGGTGGGACTCAGGACCTGTTCTTCCATTCACCCTGGCCACCGAGCCTTGGAGCCAAGGCAGGTGAGTTGGGGACAACCAAGGCCACATCGGCCACACCCTCCCCTGCCCTGAGCGTCCACCTCCGGAGTGTTCCAAGCTGGAGCAGGCCCACGGCGGGAGAAGGGGCCTCCCACGCTGTATGAGGCAGAGAAGGACCCAGCCAGCGTCTCCGACACTCACAGAGACCCCTCTGCAGTCGGTGGCTGGTCAGAGGGGCCCAGGCAGGGCTCTGGGGCAGCCAGTGGACAGGCGCCGTGGCCAGAGGTGCCATCCCCCACCCCGCCCTTGGCCTTCAGCCCAGACCCAGGTTCCTCTCTTCCCAGAAGTTCGTCCCCCGGAATGGAGTTACGTGCTTTGCACTCGTTAACCTTCTGAACCTTCCAGAAAGGGAGTGGAAATGCCCTGCCTCCTCCTCCTGCTGAGGAAGCTGTGGGTGGGAGTGGGGAACAGGGGACCACCCAAGGCTGCCGCTAGGGACCAGAGATCTGAGGGTCCCGGGCAGGGGGTGCCGTCCTGGGTGGGGACTCAGTCCTCAGGGAGCCTCCGCAGGTCTGCAGGGCCGAGGCGGGGAGGGCTGGACAGCCCGGCCAGTTCCCCCCACACCACGGTTCTTCAGTCTGCTTTGCAAACTCCCAGCGTGCACTCATGACTCACCCTGCAGCCCTCTGGGTGCAATCCTGGCCCCCAGACCCCTCCCATAGCGGCCCCCGCCTGCCCAGCCCCCTCGGTCCCCTGCATGCAGGCTCCTGCAGGCTCTGGGACTTGTTCCTCAGCAGCGTCCACATGTCTGGGCTGCTCCTGCCACCTCCAGGCCTCCTTTCCTTCTCCACTTGCTGGGCGCCGAGACCCCTGGAGACCCCTCAGCACCCCGCCCCCAGCTGGCTTCCCTGTGTTCCCCACCCTGATGGCACTTACCCCGCCCCTGCTTTTCGTCATCTGTGAAAGGAAGTTAATCATGTGATGGCCCCAAGGCCTTCAGGGCTCACACATGGGGACTGTGTGGCCCAGCTCCTGTCACGCAGGATGTGCTGTGCTGCGGTCACCGGAGTCACCCTCACCTGCCTAGGCTCGGCTGAATTTTCCAGGGTGGCTGGCAAAGGCATCCGAGTCTCCACGTCTCTCTGTCCGCTGCTCCCTGTCTGTCTCAGTCCCTTCGCCCCACCAGGGACAGATTTCAAGCCTGGGTCTTGGGCAGCAGGAGATATTCTTGAAGTCGTGGTTCAGAGGAGGACAAACCACTTGAGGTGGAAGGGTCGTGGGCAGGAGGAGGAGAGGGCATTTCAGCTGGGCTTGGAGGGCGAGGAAGCTTGGGTTCCAAGCGAAGGGGGTGGCAGGTGGGTGGAGGGTGGTACAGAATGGCCGTCATTCTCATGACACAGGAACCCTGGGTCTGACTGCACAGCTTAAACCTGCCCAGCAGGCAGGCATTTCAGCCCCTACAACAAAGTCCCAGCGTCCCTGAAAGTCCCCAGGGGGGTCCCGAGGACAGCCTGCATTTCAGCCAGGGGTCATCAATGGGTTCTGGGAGGGGCCCCCACACACACCGTGTGGACAAGTGGGGAGTTGCCTAGTTTCCCACAGCGGCCCCCTCAGGGTACCTGGCTCCTGCTGCAGGGGGGAGTGGGGTGTCTGGAGAGAGGCTGGGGACAGGGCCTGCAGGGGAGGGGGCTAGAGGGGTGACTCCCCTGCACCCGCCGGCTTCAGGGGACAGCTATGGGTGGTTTCTGTCCCTGACACCTGTTCTTTCTCCCTTCTCATTCCTGCTTCATTTTGCCCCTTTCCCCGCGGGGCCCGGAGCAGAGCAGCTTCCTGATTCTACTATATCTTGTGCTTTTTGGGAGGTGGTAGGTCGTGCCCGTGTCTGGACCAGCTCAGACAGCTTCGCCCGGGATATGAGACGTGTTCCCATGGCTTCTCAGAGCTAAAAACAGGGACAAGAAAAGAGTGGGAGACAAAGAGAGGGGACAGAGAGAGACAGATGGAAGTGCACCAGGTCCCCCGCCCTATTGTTTGTCCATTTATCAGGCTGATGTCTGGTGACGCATAGCACACTGGATGTCATTTCATGGCCCAAGTTCATGTCCCCAAGTCTGTTTTCCCAGGTTTGTCCTGAGAATTTGTTTGAGAGTTGGAGTGCTGAGTGGGCTGGTGTGGCCACTCCCTGTGGTCAGTGGGAGAGAGCCAGCGTCACCTGCCAGCCCCTGCCACCCTGTAGTGCCCCCCACGCCCCTCCACCCGCTGGCCTCTTGCCCATCCTTCAAGACCACCCCTATGGTCCTCCTTCAAACAACCCCCAGACAAGATCAGCAGACAGGTGTGCCTTTCTGTCCCCTGAGGGCCCCCGTCACCTCTGTGCATATCTGGCTGCCACTGAGATGGGCTGGCCTTGAGGGCCAGGACTGCATGTGTCAGTGCCCAGCATGGCTGGCTGGAGTCTGCGACTGTCTGCTGAGTGAGTGAGTGAATGGGGAGGGACTGAGTGACCCGAGGGCCAGAGCTGGGCATCCTTTTCCCTCCCGTCCATCCTTTTCATGGGTGAGGAGGCTGAGGCCCAGGGCGGGTCAGGCAGGGCCAGGACTGGGGCCCCCGACATCCACCGTCCCTGGGAGCAGGTCCCACGACATGGCTCCCTCTCTACTCCGTGGGGAAAATGGTCAGTGGCTTTAAGGGGCCCTGCACCCTGGCTCAGGCCCTTCCCTCCAGCCAGGCCTGGACTCCCAGACCCGAAGAGTGCAGACGGGCAGCCCTGGCATGGCCGGGCTTCCCATGGGGAACTCAGGCCAGGGGAGAATCTCACCCACCCCGTGGCGGGCTCTGGACTCAGCATGGGGCAGGCCCCATGGTGGCAGCTTATGTCTCTGTGGCCAGGCTGCGTCTGTCGGAGGAAGGGGTATGTGTCACCAGTGGGGGCCTGTGGTCAGGGAGAGAGGGTGGCTGGGTCTGTCCTAGGGACAGGAAGACCAGGGAACCAGGAGGACAGATGGGGCTGGGACAGCTCCAGGCTCGGCTGTGGGGGTGGCATGCTGGCACGAGGGGCCTCTGGGATGTTCAGTCAGAAACTGCCAGGGGCCAAGGATGTAGGACGGTGGGGGTGGGGGGGAGTGGTAAGCTCCGCTGCACAGGGTGTTTACTCCAGATGGGGTGAGGAGCAAGGACTCCACACGCCCCACTTTGAAGTCCTGGAGCATGTGGGTCAGTTCTTCCCGGGAGGGCTTCAGAGAGGAGGTGTTCTCAAGGGAGAGGCAGGGAGGTAGTGAAGGGGACATTTGGGGGCCCTACCCTCTCCAGCTGGCACAATCACCCTGTCCTCTGAGACTCAGGGGTTGGCCCCTGCAGAGTCCCCTCTGCACGCCCCTACCCAGGCTCTGCAGCCCTGTCTGCCGCCTCCGGTCAGGAGAGCAGAAGGCGGGAAGGGTCTGATTCCACAGGATGGGCACAAAGGCAGCCATTTCTCACCCTTCTCTGTCCTGCTCTGTGGCCAGGAGGCTGAGCTCCACGGACAGCACCCCTCAGATGCCCTGCCCTCTGGCCTCTGGTGAGGTATGGCTGGCGGAGGCCCCAGCACGTGATCAAAGGCAGGAGGGCAGAGCCCACCCCCTCGGGGGGCTTCATCCCTTTACCTACAGTCCCCGCTCCTGCTGGGGACCGTCACCCATGGCTGCTGTTGGCTGGTTTGGGAAACACCACTCCCTTCCTCCCCGCAGCCCAGGGAGTGCTTATGGCCCCATTAGAGCTAGTCCTGGGTCACCCTCTCTCCTTGGTTCCCCTGACGCTGCCCACACCCCTGCAGACGCTCTCGTTTGCCCAGCGAGACAGCTCGCCATCTGTTTCCTGCCAGGGCCTGACCCACACAGGGCGTGGGTGAAGGTTTGTGGAGTGCAGGATCTTAGAGTTCACTTCATTTGACCTTTGCTTTTTACATAATGGAAAACTGAGGCCCAGAGAGGGTGAGTGACCTGTCCAGGGACACCCAGCCCCAGAGTCAGGGCTCATGGCTGCTCTGAAAAGGCTGTGGAGAGGCCACGGCTTAACTCACAGAGGTTGGAAGTCTGTTTGTCCCTGTCCCCAGCCTGCACCTCCCAACCTGGCTGCCCCACATGGTACTTGAGGATTTCCTCCAGGGCAGGAGCCGGATGTGTCTGCTCAGGATAATAAACCCATCAGGGCCATTTGCACCTCCCAGAGGCAGGCAGCTGGGACCCAGCCAGCATCCCCCCCCCCTTCCGGCCTCGCCCTCGTGCCCCCAAGGGTGAGGTCCCGGCTTGTGGCACGGGTGTCTCCCAGCCTCTCTTCCATCCCTCACCCACCCTCCCCAACCTGCCCACCAGCAACTGGTCGCTGCTCCTGCCTGGGCACCCTTCCCACGTCCACCCTGCCCAGGTGTCCTGCTCCTTCTCCAAAGCCACATCTCCCCAAGAAGCCCCTTCTGAAGCCCCAAACACTCCAGCCCTTCGGTGCCTGTCCCCTCCTTCCCTTGTATTGTCCTCTCCCTGCAGTGGTGGCACCTTGCCTCGGCCATCGTCAGGCCTGGCACAGAGCAGGGCTGTTGATCAACGCTGCGTGCCCTGCGTTAGGTTTGGGGCTGGGGTCTGCCCGGGGCTGAGTCCAGGCTGCTGTCAGGAGCTGCAGCTTCACACATACTTCCTGCCCCCGCAGCCTGGGCTGCCCCACCCGGAAGTGTGGACACACATGGTGTGAGGGCTAGAAGCTGCACCTTGTGTACTCCAGGGAGGAGGTGGAGGAAGGGAGGCAGAGGGCCAGAGTCCTCCAGCTGGGAGGAGGGGCCAGCTTGGGTGGGATGGATGGCAAGTGCCAGACACGTGGCCTTTGGGTAAGAGGAGGCTGGCTGGGCAGGACAGGGGAGCATCTCTCATGGGTCTGTAATCTTCACAGCTCCCAAGACATGTTCACCTTGGTTTAGCTTCACGGCGGCCCAGGGGGCCGGGGTTACCATCTCATTTCACAGACAGGGACATTGAGGCTCACAGAGAGGTGGGTCCTGCCCCAGGTGACTGCTGGCCTAGGATCCTGAGCCTCGCCCCTGGGCCTGCGTCCCCTTGAGACCCTCCCCAGAGCTGGGAGCAGTGGTGCAGGAAGACTGTCCAGGTGTACGAGGTCACACAAAAGCAAGGAGGTGTTGGGGACATTTATTTCTTACAGGGACTGGCCCAAGCTTTGGGCTAAGGACACCTTCCCCCAGCCTCATCTAGAAACAATCTCTTCCAGGGCTCTGGAAGCTTCAGGCTGTTTCCCAGCCCAGGCTGCAGAACCCGGGCCAGAGAGAGGCTGTGGGGCAGATGGCGTCCCCCGGAGGCCCTCAGGAGCCCCCCACGGCGGGAGTGCTGAACGCATCATGGGTGGTGTATCTCCTGACACTCACTGTCTCCCTTGGGCCCGAGATGGGCGTGCTCCTGCAGCTGTCGAAGCTTGGGTGGGGAGGAGAGGAGAGGCATGGAGAGTGAAGGAAGGGCCGGGAAGAGGTCCCGCAGCCACTGCCTAGTTCCCCAGCCCACTGCACAGGGGAAACTGAGGCTCCATGGGTCGGGCAGAATTAACCAAAGGGAGACGTTGCCGATCCCACCTCTCACTTCCGGTCCATGGTCACGGCCAGGCCCCTACACTCTCTCCCTCTGCCCCAGCTCCCCATGATCCCTCTAAAACATTACCTGTCTCCCCTGATAAAAACCCACCATTGGTTCACATGGGCTGCAGGACACGGCCCAGGTCCTCGCTGGGCACCTGGCCTCCCCGGCCTTGCCCGGCTTCCTGCAGCCCTTCTGCCCCAGGAGCGCCCCAGTTGCCCACCTCCCTGCCACGCCCTTCCTGGAACCATGCTTCTCTCCCCTCCTCCGCAAACCCCACCCGGGGCCGGGCTTCCCTTCTCCTCTAGGAAGTCCGTGGACCCCCGCTGTGCGCCAGGCCCCAGCACCTGAGTTCTGTCTGACGTCTCGGGGCAACACATAGAGCTTGGCCCAAAGACGGTTCACCTCCACCTGGGGCGTCCCTGCCCGCCCCCACGTGCGATCCCAGCTGCCGCCACCAGGGGGCGGGCGGTGCCCGCTTGGAAGCGGGGCGGGGACGGAGGGTGCAGGCCCAGGCGCCCCCACCCCCGGGCCCCCGGTGAGCCCAGCGCTGTCCACTCACCAGGTGTATGTGAGCACAGCGACGAGGGCGGTGAGGAGGAGAGCGAGGAGGATCGACAGGATGGCGATGATGACAACGGTGCCCGCGCTCTGGGCCCCCCGAACAACCTGGAGCGCCTGGGCTGAGGGCGGTGATGGGGGCCGCACAGCCCGGCAGGAGAGGAGATTTTATTTGATCCGAAAAGGGGACCTTGGGCAGCCTCCAGGCCAACGCCCACCACCCCAGGCCAGGAGATGGGGTAGGGGCGAAGGGGCGAGGCTGGGGGAGGGCACCGGCGGATCCGGAATGGTCATGTGCCTCTGATTGACAGGCCGGCCTGTCCCCCCAGCCCACGCAGCCCTCAGGCTCCCCTTGACCTGCGCCTCTGGCTCCCTACCTTGGGGCAGTCGGGTCTCCGTGGACCACTCTGTCTCAGCTACGGGTCCCCTGTCATTCATCACCAGGAACTTCACCCTGAACAGGACACCCAGCATTGGGGGTGGGGTCCCCCAGATCCTGAAATCATCAGGCCCTGGTGCCTGTGGTCTGTCCCCTTGACTCCCAACAGAAGGGGCTCAGATGTGACATTTCCAGCTGTGTGACCTTGGGTGCATCCCTCACCCTCTCTGGGCCTTAGTGCCCTGATTTGGAAAATAGGGGGAGGGGATTAGATCTCCCAGCACCAAACACAAGTGAGTAAAGCCCTTAGGGAAGGAGACAGGAGCAGAGTCCAGTCACTGCCTGGGGGACACCTAGTCTAGATGAGGACACTCGACCTGAGTGGTCCAGATGGCCGTGGGGACTGCAGCTTGAGGTGGGGCCCCCTGCCCAAGAAAAGTGGGATAATGCAGGGAGGCCGCCCCAGCCCTGCCCCCTCCTCCCCCTCCCTTTGTTGGAGCTGGAGCGGAACCCAGGCGCCCTGCTTGGGCCGCGGGGAACCTCCTAGGAGCTGCCCCAGGTTCAGGTCTGGGTGTGGGCAGGAGCACCCCCACCTGGGCCAGGGCCTGGCAGAGCCGCTCACCTGTAGGGGCCTGAGTCCGGCAGGGGGTGGTTGCAGCCCCTAGTCGTCGTGGCACAGCGGGTGTCGTTGCCCACACGGAGGACATGGAGCTGGCTGCTGGCCTGGCCCCCGGGGTAGAGCGCCCGGTAGGCCATCAGGGTGAGGTAGTAGCCACTCTGGGGGAAGTCGGCAGGGGCAGGGCTGTCCTCTACACTCTCTGGGGCCCTGAAGCTCTGGGTGGCTGAGGGTGGCACTGCAGTCGGACGGTGGGGGACGCGAGGGCGGGACCCCATCCCCACCCCACCAGGCCTGACAGCCCTCCTGGGGCCCCAACCCCTGCAGCACCGCCCCCTCCCTGACCTCCCCCCAGCCTGCTGCTCCTCTCAGGCCTGTCTGCCCATTTCACAGAGGGAAGACCGAGGCCCGGCCCCAGCAGCACCCACCGTTGCTGCGGGCCACCACCAGCCAGATGGTGTCCCGGTCGGAGATGTTGGGGCTGCTGAACAGGCCCCGCGGCTGCTCCAGGGTGAAAGTGGACTGGGTGAGCCTCCCCGCCAGGGTGGCGCTCCAGAGCCGGGGCACATAATCCATGCGCTCTGGGGGGCGGGAGGGGAAGGGCAGAGGCAGAGGCTGAACAGGGCAACAAGCTCCTGCAGGCTCTGGTCCCCCCCAGCCCAGTCTGAGCGGGGAGACATAGACCCATCTTGGAGGCCCCAGTCTGAGGGAGGCGTTAGGGGCACTTCCTGGGAAGTCGGGTCAGGCGTTATCGGACATCTCCCTGGTGACTCTGTGCCCCATGGGGCATGGTGGGTGGCCTGAGTCCAGACCTTGGCCCTCTCCTGGGAGGCTGCTGGGGTGGGCACTGTGTGAGGTCAGGGGGAGGCCTTGCCCTGCTCCCCCATGTCACTGGGGTCTCCCAGGGCAGGGCAGGCGTGGAGGCAGGGGAGGCCCTGCCCTGGTGCCAGGCACCTTCTTCTGGACCTTGCTGGGATAGGACTTGAATCTAGGAGGAGCCTGAACCTTTGGCTGGACTCTGTCCCTGACATGCCCAGTGACCTTGAGCTTGAGTCCCTCTGCACCTCCCCCCACCGCCGCACCTGCGTGAGGTTGGTTTGCTTAATGAGAGGAATGAGTCGCTTGGGAGGGGTGTGGGGGATGACACAGGAAGGTCCCCTGACTGAGACCCCAGGCCCAGACATGGACCACCCAGAGGGGGCCGTGGGCTCTGGGGCCACCTCCCACCCCAGCCCCCAAACATCTTCCCCTTCAGGACCCTGTCCCTGCTCAGGTCCTCACAGCCTCCCCTGGGAAAGGGTACGGGGCAGGAACAAGCAGCCGGGGCCATATGCCAGAGGGCACTCGGACCCCCTACGTCCTCCTTGAGCCCCCTGAGGGCAGGAACAGGGCCACAGTGTCCTCCTCTCCCCAGTCCCCAATACTGGGGTCAGGCACACTCTCCCCTTCAGTTCAGCCCTATTCGTTCCCACTGAATTCAGCTCAACCCCAAAGGTTCAGGCTAGAACCTTCCTGCGGGTCATGGGTGGCTCAGTCCTGTCTCCGAGGCCCAGGGCACTCTGCATGCGGTAGGTACTCAATGTTTGGAAAGAGGAGGGGAGCAGCAGAGATGGGGGTGCCGTACCTCTCAGCCCATCTAGTTAAGAGCTGATGATGCCCGCAGCCCTCACGAGAGAGCTTCCTGGGCGAGCCCTGACCTCCGGGACTTCTTTAACCCTCTCCTCAGGGAATGAGGGGGGAGGGAGGGCAGGCACGTGTGAGAACTGGGGGTGAGAACCCCAAGGAGGGAGAGGTGGCACTATGGCTCCCCAGGCTTGCGGGGAGATAGGTGTCTGTCTTGTGGCAGCTTGTGGTGGGCTGTCTCTCTGACCGCCCTGGGCCCGGCCCCCAGCCCTGTGCCAGCGCCCACCCGCACTCACCCAGGCCCTGCCGGGGCTGGACGTGGGTCAACAGCACCAACAGCAGCATGAGCAGCTGGGACTGTCCCCGGCTGTGTCCCATGGCCAGGCCAAGCACCCAGCAGTCTGTCGGTCTGTCCAAGAGTCTGTCTGCAGTGTCCGCTGCCCTGAGACTTCTCCGCCTGTGCTGGGCTGGGGGAGGCTGCTCCTGGCATCTCCTGGTGCCCCTCCCAGGTGCCCCCTCCTCCCAAACAACTGGTCAGACAGGTTTGGGGCAGAATCTTCAGTCCCCGTGGATTCAGCATCACCAGGGAGGGTCTGAACAGAACAATTCTTGCAAGATGAGCCTGGACACTCCCACCCCCACCCAGGAGGGCCCGGCCAGGGAGGGACTGAGGAAGGCAGAGGCTGCCCAGTGACAATCCTGCCACACCCACCCACTCCATGGCATCTCCTCATCCAAACAGTCCCCAGCCTGGCAACTGGGGCTCCTCGCAGGCCCCTGTGGGGAAGGGAGTTACCGCCACTTCCTAGCATGGATAGGGAAGGGGGACTGTCCCAGAGCACCCAGGCTGCCAGGGCAGAGCCCACCCCCCCACCATGTGGCCTGGCCCCGGGAGGGGGCTCCCTCCCTCATCTCTCTACCCAGGTGACCTGCCCTCTCTTCCTGCCCCATCCCCAGCCCCTGCCAGGGCAGGGCAGTCCCTCCTCCAGACAGAAAGTTACCAGATGGGGCCCAGGGCAGGTGGGCAGAGCATGGTGACAGCCTCTCACCTGGATTGCAGCACCTGCCCCCCTCAGCCCAGCCCCCACGCCTGGACACAGCCAGCCTCCTAACACTCCAATCACGCCAGGTGTCTCCTCTGCTGAAAATCCAAGATTGTTGTCACCTGTGGCCCCCATTCCTGGGTGAAGAGGGGGCTTCCCCTGAATAAGACACATCTTAGTTCCCCGGGGAGATTCAGATGTCCACCCCAACTCACAGGAAAAACTTCTGGAAGAAACTTCTGTTATAAGCAGGACAGGCTGGAAAACTCAAGTGCATCACAGTGGGAAGAGGTTGAGAATCGCTGGCCCCCAGGTACTTAAAGTTCAAGATCTTCCCAATCAGGCTCCCTCACTGCTCCTGGCTTCCTTTTCGGAACACCCAGTACTCCCTCACACCTCTGAGCCTTTGCATGTGCTGTTCCCCTGCCTGGGATCCCCTCCTCCCCAAGGAGAAAACTTCTACCGCTACTGCAAAACCCAGTTCAAATGTCACCTCCTCCGTAAAGTCTTCCCAGACACTCTACCCAGACTCTTCCCTGACCCCCAGAGTGACTCCCTTCTTTCTCAGTGTTGCCCTGGCACTTTGTACAGACCAGTGTCCTTCCTGCTGCTCAAGGACTGGTCAGCCACACGCCGTCCACCTTCTTGGGGCCCAGCCTGCTCTGGGGCAGGTGGGAGGCTGATTGCTTAGTTTATTCAGGCTGCTGTAACAAAACACCATGGACTGCTTATAAATCACAGATATTTTTTCTCATAGCTCTGGAGGCCGAGATGTTGTAGATCAAGACACTGGAAGAGTTGGTGTCTAGTGAGGACCTGATTTCTGGTCCTCACATAACGGAAGGGGCGAGGAAGCTCTCTGGGGTCCCGTGTGCAGGGGCACTAATCCCAGGTATGAGCTAAACACCTCCGAAAGGCCTCTTAATACTATGACATTGGAATTAGGTTTCAGTGTATGGATTTGGTCAGGGGGACACAAACATTCCGGCCCTACTGCTGACCACTGTCAGAGAGTTGTCCTTGTCGTAGGACCTGGGAGCCCTGTCTTGTCCAAGCCCTGAGTTAGCACAGACAAGGCAGCGTGGTTTCCAGCTGAGCACTGTGCTCTTCACAGGAGTGGACCATCCGTGCCCCCGGCCTGGTTTCAAATGTCGCATGACTCATCGTGACCAAGCTAGTTACAACTAGGTGGTCAAAGAGCCCTTCCCCGTGGCAACAGTTCACAGTCCTTTTCTGGTTCACGAGCACCCATCGCCATGACAACACACATCCCCGGCCAGAGAGCGACGCCATCTTCCTGTGTGACCGGGCTTTGAGGAGCCCTCAGGCCCAGCCTCCCTCCACACCTGCTCATCACCTGCTACACCTTCTGGCCTCGCCTCCGTCTGTTCCCACCGTCAGCTCCCCTGGCCTGGGTCTCAGGGTCTCATCAAGGTCGCAGTGGCTCTGGTCCCGGCACCCACGCCGGCTGAGCACCAATTCCCTCCTTTGGGGAGTCCTTTGTTTTAAAATTTCCAAACAACCACAAACGTCCTCTGGTTCGTATGATGCGTTTACGCTCTGTTTGATGGCCAGCCCACACACGCTATTTTTCTTTCCAAAAATACTTGAGCTGTGCCAATTGTTTATTACAGTGAACTTCAAAAATGAAAAATACTGGATGTGAATCAACATGGCATAATTACCCAGCAGGTTTTTCGTGACCAGCTCTGTACTCAGACATGGTAGCAGAACGTTTCAGATTTTCCAAGTTTTAAAATGACTCTGCTTCATCAGTGACTGACTCAGCCCCAAGGGTAGTGGAGGCTGAAACGAGAGCCGAGGTTCAGGAAGGCAGGTGAGGTCAGGGCTGGGCCTGCGGGGACGCTGAGCAGGGCAGGTGAGGCCCAGTGTGCCTGGGTGAGCCCCGGCCAGAGGCCACCAGACGGCCTGTCACAGCGCACACGCTGCTTCGCACCTCTGTCCCTTTGCCACCTCGCTATCCTTCAACACACAGCTACCTTTCCTCCTCTGGTTACACCCCAGGAGGTGGCACTGCCTGAAGTCATCCCCTAGTTGGCCTTCGTGTCCACGTCCTCAAATGCCCCCCAGCACCCCGCAGGCACCTCCAGCTTATAACTGTTGTAATATGCTTAATGTATTGTTAATACATCAAGTTCACTCCATGCACATCCGACGTCTGCCCCCTCCTCCCCCTGAAAGCCCCGTCAAGGCAGGAACTGGCCTTTCCAGCCTGGGGCCCCCCCCACAAAGTGGGTATTGCAGCTCCCTGGCAGTTGCCGGCAGCTTCAGACGCAGGTCATCTGCAATCAGCATTTGGTCACAGGACGCAGAGGTCAGACAGGCAGAGTTTTAAGCGGGCCAGGTGGCCTCAGAGAGCAGAGCTCCTGGGCCCGGGCGCAGGCACGAAGGCAGAAGAGGGGGGACGTGAGTGGCAGTGGGTCTGGCTGGGGCAAGTCCGGGCCGGGCTGGGCCTTGCAAAGGCTTTCTTTGCTTCTCCTCGACTTTTTATTCTACAGACGCTCGTAGCTACAGAAAAGGCGAGAGACTAGAGCAATGCACACCTAGATACAGTCTCCACCCGGCTTGACGGCTGTTGACAGTTTGCTGTACTTGCTCTCTGGCCTCTCCTTCATATACATGGATAAGATAGATAGAGATATAATATTTGTGTGTGTGCGTGTACAGTCATGCACCACATAACGACGTTTGAGCCACCATCAGACCACGCATACAACGGTGGTCCCGTAAGATCAGAAAGGAGCTGGAACATCCCTCTCGCCTAGCGGTTTGTGTTACAGCCGCCTACAGCATTCAGTGCAGTAAGGCGCTGTGCAGGTTTGTAGCCTGGGAGCAACAGGCAGCCCGGAGAGCCTGGGTGTGTGGGAGGCTACACCGTGTAGCTTGCAGTAAGTGCACCATACGATGTGCTGACTGATGACAAAATCGCCTAACGATGCATTTCTCAGAATGTATCCCTGTTGCTAAGCAACACATGACTGTACATGTATACACACACACACACACATATATACAACATACTTTTTTCCTTTCTCTCCCTCTTGAAAGTCAGGTGAAAGCAGACGCCGGGGAACATGGGAAGAGCTTGTTTCCCCTTCTGAAAGTGCGTTCTCGCTCATCGACTCATCACCTCCACCGGTCCTCAGACGTGGGCAGGGCGGGCATGTGACTCATCTCAGGCACACCAGAAAACTGGGCCCAGCAGAGAGAGGAACTCCCTGCAGCCCCGTCGGGGTCAGTGGCAGAGCTGGGCAGCAGCCCCAGGCCCCCTACCAACAAGCAGGACTCTCTCTCTTTTCCTTTTTACTAATCTGTGTTGAATTTGGGGTCTGGGGGAGCAACGGATTCGTTTGACTTCTCAGTTTGTGGCACATTTCATGACGGCTCTGTACAAGCCCCCTCCCCACTCTGCACAAGGCCCTTCCTCCCTCCCTCCCTTCCTTCCTTCCTTTCTTCCCAACAGGGGCTCACTCTGTCGCCCAGGCTAGAGTGCAGTGGTATCATCATAGCTCATCGCAGCCTCCAACTCCCAGGCTCAAATGATCCCCCTGCCTCAGCCTCCCCCCCACCCCCTGAGTAGCTGGGACTACAGGCGAGCACCACCATGCCCAGCTCATTTTTTTTTTTTTACTTTTTGTAGCAATGGAATCCCTTCGAATTTGCCCAGGCTGGTCTTGAACCCCTGGCCTCAAATGATACTCCTGCCTCAGCCTCCCAAAGTGCTGGAATTACAGGCGTGAGCCACTGTACCCAGCCAGGATTTATTTTGTTTTTTGTCTTCATCTCCATCCCACTCATGCTCTGTCCTCCAGCCAGGTATATGTGCTTGTATCAGTCACCTGTGGCTTCATGACAAATTATCTCAGAACTGGCAGCTTAAAATAATACACATTTGTCATCTCAGTGATTCTGAGGGTCAGGAAGCTGGGGGCAGGTTGGCTGGGTGGTCGCTCAAGGGCTCTCATGAGGTTGCAGTCAAACGGTCGGTCAGGGCCAGGTCATCTGAAGGCTCGCGTGGGGCTGGAGGGGGCATTTCTATGATGGCTCATTCAGGTGGCTCTTGGCCATCCACTTGTCTACATGACATGGCAGCCAGCATCCTCCAGTGAGTGATCCGCTTTCCATGCCCGGCTAATTTTTATATTTTTTGTAGAGATGGGGTCTCGCTCTTGCTTAGGCTGGTCTTGAACTTCTGGCCTCAAGTGATCCGCCCGCCTTGGCCTCACAGAGTGCTGGGATTACAGGCATGAGCCACCATGCCGGCCAACCTCACCCTCTTGAACCCCAGTCCCACACCCCCCTCACCCCGGCCAGCTGAGCTGCTCGATAAACCCTCTGCGATGTCCGACTCCCTGCCTTCCTCTCCCACCCTCGACCCGGGCTGCAGCTCAGATGCCCCAGTTTCTCCCCTGGGCCCCCCACCCCGCCCGTGTAGCCCCGTCACAGCTCCTCCCCCCGCACTGCACTTTCTAGGCCAGGTCCCGCCAGGGCCCTCAGTTCTGCCTGGCAGAGGCCCCCCCACGGCCCCCCGCCCAGAGAAGTCTGATGATCTGAGCCCCGAGGTTCCACGAAGCTTCTTGGGGCCTTTGGGCGACCTCCGCAGGGGAAGGGAGGGCGGGGCAGGAGGAGGGAGGGCGAGGCAGATGATTAATGGGATGATTAATGGGACAGTCTCTCTGTCCCTCAGGGGGAGAAGCCAGGGGGAAGAATGGTTGTCAAGGGCAACACATTCTTCCCCGTGGCCAACGTGGGGCTACTTCACCCACAGGGAGGGGGTTCCAGGGAGGTTGGAGCAGAGTGTGAGCCCAAAGGGAGCTCTGAGATCTTCTAGGATCAACACTTGCTTTACTGAGGGGAAACTGAGGCCAGGGGGACAGGCAGACAGCCTGGTGGGGCTCACATGGCAAATGAAGCTAAGGGAGGACCCTGGGCTCCCAGCAGGGAGGGACACCCAGGCTGGGAGCAGTAATGGGGGTGGAAGGGGACGGGCAGTGCCAGGGCAGGGCCTGTGGCTTCTGGCTCCTCTAGGACATGCAGGGAGGAGGCAGGGGGAGGAGGCCAGGGCCAGAGAGCAGGCAGGCTCTGGCCTGCACTTGCCCAAGTTCATCCCGAAGGCCTCAACCTGCTCAGCTGTCACCCCAGGCCCTGTTCTCCTGCCTCTCAGCTTTTGCGAACGGGGTTCCTTCTGCCTGGAAGGTCCTGGCCCTCCTCTTTGCCTGTGGCTCTCAGTTAACCGCAGTCTCCACCACCGACACCCGCCCTGTGCATCCACCTCCAAGACCACTCATTCCCCACCAGGCAGTCATGGGGGTACGTTAGTCAGCTCCGGCCACCATAGCAAACTATGACAGACGGGCCGGCTACAAAAGACGTTTATGTCCTCCCAGGTCTGGAGACAGGAGGTCCCAGATCAAGGTACCAGCAGGTCTGGTTCCTCCTGAGGCCAATCTCCTATGGTTGGTTTGTAGACGGCCACCCTCTTGCTGCCTCTACCTGTGGCCCTTCCTCTGTGCACGTGTGTCCGTGTCTCTTCTTAACCACGACCCCGGATTGGATGAGGACCCCCCACCCTGATGGCCTCATTTTAACTCGGTCACCCCTTCAAAGGCCCTGTCTCCAAACAGCCACATTCCGAGCTTCTGGGGTGAGGTCTGTGACACAGGGGTTTTGAGGGGACACGATCCAGGCTGTAATAGTGGGGGTGCCTCCCCATGAGCAGGATGCTCTCTAAGGACAGGGACAGGATTCCGAGCGCTCTGCTGGGCCCATGGGGTCTCGGGGCGGGGGGTCCAGGCCTGCCATCCTGCCAGTAGCAGGTGCTGCGGGGGAGGGCGCGGGCGCAGGCTGCAGCGTGAGCAGTCAGGCGTGGCCCTCGGCTCCCGTTTCCTGCCAGCCCCTCCTCCCCCCAGAAGGTGGTGCCACCCGCCCTCAACCACAGGCTGGGCAGCTTCCCAGGCCCCTGCGGGCAGGGACAGGAGGGGCTCCAGGGAGGCCACCAGCTGGGCTGTCGGTGTCCACTGCCCAGCAGCGTGGCCAGGAGCTGGAGACACCCACTCTGTGCTCTAGCTGTGACCCCACATGGACAGTGAGGAGGGCTGAGCTCTGCAGAGTGACAGCATAGGGGACAGAGCAAGTGCAAAGGCCCTGTGGCAGGAGGGTAAACAAGAGTCTGTGTGGCTGGAATACAGAGAGCAACGGGTGGATCATGGAAGTATTTAGATTCTGTTCTTGCATCATGAAAGCCCTCAGAGTTGTGAGCAGAGGTGTGACGTGATCAGGTTTATAACCTGGTCCCTCGGGATGGGAATCAGGAACGAAAGGGGGGACCCAGCGAGAGGCAGCTGCTGCCATCCCAGCGAGAGGCCAAGGCGGTGGGCTTTGGGGTCCCAGGGATGGTGGCGAGAAGCGGTGGTCAGAGACACCGGGAGGCGAAGTGAATGCAGAAGTGAGAGCGAGGGCGGGCGTTGCCGGCCGCCTGTTTCCACCTGCTGCCAACCCGATTCGGCTGATTTCTGGGCTGATGAATCACCCGCAAGTCATCACCCCCACAACGGTGCTGGTTTTCCCTTTTAACAATGAACTTGTTTTTAACCACCGAGCCATTATTTTACGGGCCAGTGAATTTCATGGCACTTCCCCATTTACAGTCCTGGGGAAATTTTAAAACACCATTTAATAAAAGATTCTTCACACGGTGCTTCTCTCCCCGAGCTCCTCAGGGCTGTCACAAGCCGGCCCACGTGGGGCTGGGGGCTGGCTGATGACTGTCTTGAGTGTGACGCTGGGGCAGAATGCCCTGTCACGGGCCCAGTGTGACCGTGCCTATGTGGGGTGGTGACTGTGGATTCTATGACACCTTGGCATGGTGACCAGCACAGCCCAGGGCAGAAGCCACAGCCAGGCACCTCGCAAGGTGACTCTGGCTGACCCAGGGTAGGCTTCATAGAATATTAACAATTCATTAACATTCTTTGGAACACGCCAGCTGTTAAGGTGACGTCCCCAGAGCCCCTTTTCCTGGGGATCTGCAGTAAAGCCAGCGAGGGGGCCTGGATTTCACGTTTCTACCCAGGCCTGCAGCAGAAGCCCCATCCCTCAATCCTACGGTGGCCTCCCGAATATTTCTGGAACCCACCCCTTCCTCTCCCACTCCTGTTGTCTGCCCCGGTCCAGGCCTGGTTCCTCCCAGCCCCCTGGTCAGCCACTGTGCCACCCAAAAGCACCCAAGTGCTGATGTTAGAGACATCTAACCATCAACTTAGGACTCGCGAGTACTTTCCACAGCAGGCTCAGCATTTGCACTCCTCGTACCCCACCTGTACCCGATCTCAGTGGGAAGCAGCCAGACAGATCAACGCTCTGATTCCCCAAGATTGAGGAATGGACAAAGAAGGGGGAGTTGTAATCAGATCCATGAACAAACACAAAGTGACCCCTCTATGCATATTCTCCTTTGTAGCTTTCCTATGTTTGGAATTCCCAGGCCAGGAGGGGCGGTTGGTCAGAACATTACAATCTTCCTGTTTAACTAAACTTTTTACCTTTTGAGTTATTTCCAAGAATTGGCAAATTCTTCACAGGTAACAATGCTGAGACTTGCCATTCATCTCTAACTTGTGACCTCTGGATTAGACTTGAGCGCCTTGATTTCAACACAACCTGCCCCAAAGCATGGATCTGCCTTCCTGAACCCCTTATAAAACCTCCTACCCTCTAGCATGGGTGCGGTGGCTCACGCCTGTAATCCTAACACTCTGGGAGGCCGAGGTAGGAGGATTGCTGGAGGCCAAGAGTTTGAGACCAGCCTGAGCAAGAGTGAGACCCTGTCTCTACTAAAAATAGTAAAAATTAGCCACGTGTGGTGGCACATGCCTGGAGTCCCAGCTACTTGGGAGGGTGAGGCAGGAGGATCACTTGAGCCCAGGAGTTCAAGGTTGCAGTGGGCTGTGATGGCACCACTGCACTCTAGCCGGGATGACAGAATGAGACCCTGTCTCAAAAAAGAAAGAGAGAAGGAAAGAAAAGGAAGGAAGGAAGGAAGGAAGGAAGGAAGGAAGGAAGGAAGGAAGGAAGGAAGGAAGGAAGGAAAGAAAGAAAGAAAGAAAGAAAGAAAGAAAGAAAGAAAGAAAGAAAGAAAGAAAGAAAGAAAAAGAAAGAAAAGAAAAGAAAAGACACCCCTATGCTCCGTTGATCAGATATGGATTTGAGGCAGTTCTCCTATCTGGCTGGCGTAATCTGTAATAAATTCCCTTCCTTCCTTGGCAATCCTCATTGTCTCAGTAATTGGCTTTCTGTGTGGAGAGCAATCTGCCCTAGGCCAGACCCCCCTTGTGGGATTGGTAACAAATCTTGGTGGCCTGTATGGGGTTGGTTGCTTGCGGCTCGGTGGCCAGCCATCGCCAGCTTGCAGCGCGTCCCTGACTGCCTTGGAAGCATGGATCCCAGGGTCTTGGCATCTGCGTCCAGGTGGGCGAGTGCCATGTGATGCACTGCACAACACCCCTCTCAATCTAAGGGACTCCAAGGCGATTCCTGTTGGATTTGGGGTTGGAAAAGCCCCAGCTGTTCGAAAGAGTGGGAACCGCTCTGATGTTGCCACCTGACACGCCCCAGGCACATTTGTTGGAACTGCTCCCACTTGTTTGTCGTTTTGTGGGTGTCGCATGGTTGTGTGAGTGGGTGTGTGTGTGGCCCTGGGAAACCAGAATTCAATCCCTGAGGGCAGCCCTTTGGGCTGAATAGAGTTAGGAGCCCACGAAGAAGAAGGAAATGGTATTTTTCAGTAATACCGTCTGGCCGCAGTACTCTCATGGGACTGGGGAAACTTAGCCCCTTAAGGGATCACGAAACTATAACACTGTTCTCCACTGATATTTATTCTGTCATCGCTCTGGGAAGTGGCACAAAATCCCTCACGTACGGTCTTTTGTGTTTCTTTATCCAAACAAGCCAGGCCAGATTCGATGCGAGATTCTATTATATTAATAGCACGGAGGACAGAAGCCTTCAAAAAGGTCGGAGAGGAGAATCCAAACTCAAGAACCCCGCCCCGCCACTGGAGGAGCGTTCTTATTGCCAAGAGGCTGCCACCCGGCGCCAGCCCCAGCACGTCACTCCTTCCAGGCATCCCTTTCTTAGCTCTCCTGTGAGCGGGGACCCCTATTTCACCCCGGTTGCTTCTCCAGCCGTCTCTCCTTCACGCTCCCTTTTCTGAGGACAGTCCTGGGAGGTGTCACCATCGGGGTACACGGTTTGGCCGGGCTCTTCCCTCCCTCCCAGCAGGGCGATTTTCTCTGAGACAGGGTCCTCTAGGAGGACAGAATGAAAAAGGACAACCGGCTGGATTGATGTGGGTTTCCAGCCCATCCGCCACTTCTGACTTATGGAACTGGACACAGAAGAATCCTGCCCATAGGGGTGACCCAAAGTGTACAAGTGATCTGCTGGGGTCTCTTTTCACCTCTCATCACCCCGCCGGGCCAGATGTCCAGAGCCTGCTTGACATTCTTCCAGCCTCGGAGGAACGTCACACTGTCCTGGAGAAGGCACGAGAGGAGGCTGACCCATCGCACGTGGAGGACCCAGATACCCGGGTGAGGACTGGAGCTGATCTACCTGTCCCAACTCACGATCTAGCTGGGACCCAAGCAACGGGGACCAGGTTAAGACTCAACACTCCCGAGACTGTTTCCTGGTCGGGCTTAGAAAAAGGGTGTTCCCAAATCTAAAAGCCTGAACAAGGTTCAGGAAATCAGACAGGACAGGAGATCGATGAAAATCTATCAGCCTCTTTAGAACGAGTTCTCGAAGCGTATCAGAAGGATACTGCTGTAGATCCAAAGAACCCTGAAAATTCAAGGTTGACTAACATGACCGTCATTGGCCAGAGCAAGCCGGGTAGCAGCAAAGTTACAGAACCTACTGGGTCCTCCAATCCCGCCCCCATCCCATTTGGTTGAAGTGGCTTATAAGGTTTTTATTAATATTACCATAAACTGTGAACAGACTAAAGAACAGCAGAAGGAAAAGAGAAAAATTACATAAAATGAAGCAACAGGCTTCGATGCAAAACTCTAAGGGGCCCACCCAAAGGGGACCACAGCCCCAAAGAGGAAGAAAAAATAATGAAAGGATTCCCTTAGGGAAGAATCAATGTGCCCAGCACAGGAGGAAGGTCACTGGAAGAAGGACTGCCCTAAAGCAGAAGGGCGACAGGGAACCCACTCTGCGGTTGCTGGGAGTAGATCAAAAAGATAGAGAATGACAGGACCCGAGGGCCGCCCAAAATCTGTGGGAATTACGGTCCGTGATCAACATCGCCCACCGGGAGCCCAGGGTAACAAAGGTAGGAGGAAAAACATCAGTTGATTTCCTGACCCTCGCTGGCATGGCTTAGTATTCAGTCTTAAATTGGCCAGGCTTACTAAAGACTCAGTGCTGGTGACCAGAGTGCCCGGAGAACCCTCCCGCAAATATTTTCTCCACCCCCTGGATTGTGCTATTGGAAATTCTTTCCTTAAACAGAGCTTTCTCTACCACGGCCCAGTGCCCTCTCCCATTTCTGGGTAAAGATCTTCTCTCTAAATTGCAGGTTTGGCCGGGCACGGTGGCTCACGCTGGCCTGGAGTCCCAGCACTCTGGGAGGCCAACGTGGGAGGATCGCTTCAGCCCCGGAGTTTGAGGTTGCAGTGAGCTATGATGATGCCACTGCACTCTAGCCCAGGTGACAGAGTGCGACCCTGTCTCAAAATAAATTATATAATAAATTAATTAAAATTAAAATTAAAAAATAAATTGCAGGCACAAGTGACCTTCCAGAATAAGCAAGTACATACTGGAGTTCCTCCAGAACACACATATGCTTCGCAAGTGGCTCTGCCCGCTGAAGCTCTCGATCAAGTCGACCCTGAGGTGTGGGCTAGCGGACGACCCTTAAGGGCATGTGTGGACCGGATTTATATCAAGTACATTACAGTCGCCCAGATTTGACCAATCAGCCCTTGCCAGACCCAGATGAGGATCTTTATGGATAGCAGCAGCTTTATGGAACAAGGACAATGAAGCTGTGTATGCCGTGGTCACCAACCCAAAGGCGATTAAGGCATACGCCCTACCCCTCGAACGTCTGCCCAGAAAGCTGAATTGATTGCACTGACTAGAGAGAGCCCTGTGTTGTGGGAAAATGAGTGTATCCATATTTATACTGACCCCAATATGCTTTTACAGTGGTGCATGCATGTTCGTGGAGCTATCCACAAGGAGTCAGGGTACCCTGCCTCTGAAAATAAGGAACTTAGGCCGGGCACGGTGGCTCACGCCTGTAATCCTAGCACTCTGGGAGGCCGAGGCGGGTGGATCGCTCAAGGTCAGGAGTTCGAGACCAGCCTGAGCAAGAGTGAGACCCCATCTCTTCCAAAATAGAAATAAATGATCTGGACAGCTAAAAATCTATATAGAAAAAATTAGCTGGGCATGGTGGCGCATACCTGTAGTCCCAGCTACTCGGGAGGCTGAGGCAGTAGGATCGCTTAAGCCCAGGAATTTGAGGTTGCTGTGAGCTAGGCTGACGCCATGGCACTCACTCTAGCCCGGGTGACAAAGCGAGACTCTGTCTCAAAAAAAAAAAAAAAAACTTGCTCCCCCTGAACTTAAACCAAGGATGGAGTCAGATTGGGTGGGTGAGTGCCCGAGTGATCTCAGATTATTATTTCAGGCTAAGCCCACTAGCAGGTAGGATACACTGGAACCCTGAACATGGAATTGTAATTATTCTGCCAGTCCTGACCTCCTTTGCTTGGAAGGACAGTTAATTAGTTTGAATCTCTCAGATCCTTGCCTCCTTGGCTAATCTACCCACATGCTGGATACGCCACCTGAAACCCCAGTTGGTCCTACACCACCATGATCCCCTCACTCAATTAGTGTACAACTTTTCTGATGTCCCCAAATGCACCTTTGAACATGTTTGAAATCCTAAAAGAACTGAATGCTGAGTAAGACTCACTTGGTCAACGACTAGGACTCAAAAGCCCCCTCATTTCTTCTTGGCCTCCTGATGGGGACATCCAGTCCCTACAAACCCTCAGAATCAGAGTGGTGGGAAACAAGTACATTCCCCTAATAGGGACCCAGATAACATGCTCTGTAGCCAAATGTTGGACCCTGCCCAGCCTCCTGGGACAGATCTCCCATAGAGGGCTGTGACTTGGCCACCACAGACCCTTGGTTAGCTCTGCAAGCTTATCAGTCACATGAATTTATGACTTGTGCCCCAGAGGGATGTGCTTTTTTATTTCAACAAGAAGGAGAGCCTTGGGCCTACATGTGCATTAAAGAGGGAGACGCAGGTCCATGTTTATTAAGCCACTGTATTGCTCCTTTCTCTGTACATGATGACTCAGATACCAACTGGGCCCCTTCCATTAAATTGTTTTCATGGGCAACTAGGGGAATTTTGGATGGAGATTCCATCTGGGGAACACCAGGACAGTATCTCCCGGGAGGGATACCAGATGGGAATGGATATTTCTTTCAGTTTACCTTACTGCCCTGGTGGGTGGTGGCCAATCAACAACCTATCTGTGACCTTGAGGACAACTGCTAATGAAACTGCAGCTACGACAGCTGCCCAGCAAGTCATTAGACTCTTTAGACTGAATGGTTCTTGATAATCGCATAGCTCTTGCTTATATCTTAGCAGAACAAAGGGGTGTTTGTGTTATTGCTAACTCCTCATGCTACAGGTATATACATACTTCAGCAGAAGTAAAAGCGCATACTGATGAAATCAGACTGCAGGCTTCTTGCATGCAACATGCAGGAGAGGATGGACCAGGGCTGGGAGACTGGTTCACAGGACTATTCACTCACATTCCTCAGGGAATTTGCTCTTTTCTTTCTGGGATCCTACAATTTGGTCTCTCCCTTTTACTAATTATTTTTCTAATTTACCTGGTAGTAAATATATTAATCCAATGTGAGTTAAAAATGTTGCTATAAAACAATAGATGAAAGCATGCAAGTAATGATGTTGGAGACATCCAACCATCGACTTAGGACTCATGAGTACTTTCAACAGCATTTTCACTCCTCATGCCCCAACTGCGCCCCATCTCAGCAGGAAGCAGACAGACAGATCTGATTCCCCAAGATTGAGGAAGGAACAAAAAGAAGGCGGGGGTTGTAATCAGATCCATGAACAAACACAATGACCCTCCCATATATGTTGTCCCTGTAGCTTTCTTATGTTTGGAGATTCCCAGGCCAGTAGGGCTGGATGGCCAAAACATTATAATCTTTCTGTTTAGCTAAACTTTTTACCTTTTGAGTTATTTCCAAGAATTGGCAGATTCTTCACAGGTAACAATGTTGAGACTCACCATTCATCTTTTAACTTGTGACTTCTGGATTAGATTCCTGCACAACTTGATTTCAACACAACCTGTCCCAAAGCATGTAGTTGCCTTCCTGAACCCCTTATAACAACTCCTGCCCTTGGTTGACAAGACAGATTTGAGGCAATTCTGTCTCGTGGCTGACATCAACCATAATAAATTCCCTTTCTTCCTTGGCAATCCTCGTTGTCTCAGTAACTGGCTTTCTGTGTGGTGAGCAAACAGACCTGGACCAGGACCCCTTTGTGGATTTGGTAACACACCTGGTCTCTCTGAGGAGCTCCCTCTCCTGTCTCCTTCTTTCCTCCTCTACTGACTGACTTCCCCTCGCCCTTCCAGAATCAGCTTGGAAATCACCCCCATGACCCTCGGTTGGGGGCAGGAGCCTCCCCTGGGCCCCCGTGCCCCCTGGGCTATGGTTCATTCTTCGCACCATAGTGTTGCCATGTCTATTTGGAGGCAGTTTCCAAGGCCAGGCCCCAGGAGGCCCCAGGGGGTGAGAGCAGCTCCCCAGGGAGGTCAAGAGGCTGTGCAAAAGGGAGGGACAGCCACAGGGGAAGCCACTGGGGCTGTGCCTGGGATCACCATAGATTCTGGCACTAAGAGCAAGTGCAGGAGGGCCCCAGGTCACGCAAAAGTCTGTAGCAATGTCTGCTCCTAGCTGATCCTGGGCGCTGGGAGGATTCATTCACCTTTGCATTCAGCAAACACCAGTGGCCCCTCATCCTCCCTGTCATACCCTTCCCAGGCCAGGCCCCTAGCTGGGTGTCTGGGGTGTGGACAAGACAATGTGAGAAGGCTCTGCTCGGGGCAGCTGATGGGGGTGGGGATTTAACCCTCCCCCAATTCCAAGAGGCAGAGAGGGGCCTGGGCTCCATAAAGGAATTTAAAAGTGGCTGCCCAAAGGGCTGGCTCCCATGGCCAGATGCCACCCCGGACACCAGAGCATATGACTGAATCTGCTTCTGTCTACTCCTGGAAGGGGTACTTTGGCTGGGAGGGGTGCAGGCAGGATCAGGGAGAGACCTCCTGGGAGGAGAGGTTCAAAGGCTCGAAAGTAAAGTGCTTGCGTGGGAGGGAGCACCCCTGAATCCACATACACTGTGTTGGTCATGGGCTTCCCAGCCCCAGAACGTGTGAGTGGGTTTCTCTGGGGGCAGTTAGGAGATGGGGACACTCCAAAGTAAGCAAGGACACCAATCAAGGGACAGGTTCAGGGCAGCCCCGGGGCTGGGGGCAGAGGCTGAACAGGGCGGCTTGGCTTCTCAGTGCAACGCCCCTGTCCTAGTGCGGGCACCAGTCGGGCCACGGTGGAGGAGCCAGACCACCTTTATTCACCTCCAAACGGGGCTGCAGCCCAAGGGCCCCCACCGGGGTGTGGTCAGACCAGAGGACCTGGGAGGGCGGCCCAGAGGGGCACGGGGTGCGGTGGGCAAGTCGCCGAGCCTCAGTTTCTCCACCTACAAAATCGCTGTGGCTGTATGGATCAGACGGTACACAGTTGGCTTTCAGGCGGGAGCGTGACTGCTCACCCCTCTCTGGCTCGGCAGAAGGTGGCCTGGACTCTTGTCTTCCGCAGACCCCGCGCAGCGGCGCCGGCTCCGGACTCCAGGTAGCCCCGGGAGGGAAGGGCCAGGAATAGCAGTGCGCATGCTCGCGGGCCGTGCGGCGGCCTGACTGCGGCGCCCCGGCGCCCCCGTGTGGCGATGGTGGGAACCCCCGGCCTTGCGGACAGACGGACGCTTGGCCCCAGCGAACGCATTGGGCTGACAGTCCAGGGTGCGACAGCCCCCCAACAGTAACAGGTCACATCTGGACGTGTGGTCATCTGAGGTCCAGAGTGGTGAGCCACCCAAGGTCAGGACTGGCTATGCTTGAAGCCCCATGGCTAACACTGTGTGGCATACAGCAGGTGCTCAATCAATGCTTGTGAAGTGAGTGGATAAGCGCGTGAGCCACCCGTGTACACGAGGGGGTTGGAAGTGGTGGCCAGAATCGGTAGCACTGTCTGACCTTCTGGCAGGCGGGTCCCCCTCGTGAGGGGCTGTGCCAGGGACAGAGGAGGTGCCTCTGAAGACCTCACTCCGGCCTCAGCCACTGATGGGGACAGAGGGACAGAGGGTGGCTCAGGCCTCATATGTCTCATGATGAGCCAGCCCCCTGCACTGGGCAGACCACGTCCTGGGTAGGCCTCCTCCTGGGGTCTGGAAGCTTCCGTCCACTGCTCCAGCCTTGCTCGCAGGAGGTCAGGCAGAGCAGAGGTGGGGACGGCCCTCCCCAGAACTCTCCCGAATGCAACTTACAGGTGCTGGAGAGGGAGAGAAACGGCCAGGCCGAAGCAGGGCTGCTAAGAGGGGGTTGGGGCGGGTCCAGGCAGGACAGGGCTGTGCTGGGGGGAGAGGCACAGGGCTGGGGGACATGGGCGCAGGGCAGGGAATGAGTGCTGTGTCCCGGGCCAGGCTAGGGGCTGAGGCTGGGGAGGGGGTCCAGGCCAGGCTCGCAGCCCACGGGCAGGGTAGCAGCCTCGCTGGGCGGGATGTGGTGCGTCATGTAGCGCTTCCCCATGAAGGAGCCGATCCGCAGCTGCTCGGGGGCCTCCTCGGGCCACCACAGGCTGGAGCTGGACCGGGAGAGGAAGAGAGGAGGTGTATGTCCCTGCCAGGTGGGGAAGCTGCCAGGTCAGGGCCAGCTGCCCTTCCCAGCTCCCTTACCTGCAGCCTCTGATCCCACCTTCTTCCCTTCTAGAACCAGCTGGAGGCCTGCCTCCTCCAGGTGGCCACCCTGATTACCCTGGTGTCAGGTCAATAACTTGCCAGAGGGCCCATGGGGAGAAGACAAGGCCTGGGAGGAGAAGGGCCCTGGCCGAGGACACACAGAGGACAGGCTGGATTGAGGCGGCTCCTCCCTGAACCTGCCCTCAGCAGGGCTGTGGGACCACCTCACTGACCCCCAAAGGGGGACACAGTCTCTGGGAAGGGCACCGCCCAGCTCTAATGGCAGCGTGAGTGGAGGGCTGGGGCCTGGGAGAGGGAAGGCGTTCTGGGTCGGGAAGGGGCCCTGGGGGTGTCGCCACTCACAAGCGCACAGTGGAGGCTGCCAGGAAGGCCAAGAGCAGGAGGCCGGCCAGAGAAGAGAGGACGGAGGTGATGACGATCATGCCGCCACTTCGCCGTCCTGGCCACGTGTCGATGGAGCCTGGGGCCTTCCCTGCACACACAGCAGCTGCTGGGAGGCTGCCCCTGGACCCCAAGGCTGGCTGTCACCTCCTGCCCTCCCCACCCATGCTCATACCTCAAGGCCTGGCCGATTCATGTCCCCAGACAGGTCCCTGAACCCACTCATTTGTCCCTCTCAGGATGGCACAGCATCTGTGCTCTGCCGGCCTGGGCCACCCTCGGCCACAGCGGGTCTCGCCTTCTAGGCTGTTCCCACCATGCGCCCACCCACCAACCCGCTGCTGGCACGTGGCGGGCAGGGTGCTGCAGGCTTCAGGGCTGAGCGGGGCACCGCCTGGCTCCCCGGAGCCCAGCAGTCAAGGCCTTCGATGACAAGACCCCCACCCCATACCCCTGGTCCGTCTCCCAGGCAACCCCCGCACCCAACACTCTGGCCTTGGTACGTGCAGTTTCCTCGGCCTGGTGACTCGTGCTCACCTCTCTGCTCAGAGAAGCCTCCAGAACCCGCTGTCCTCCCAGCCAGCCCAGACCCTGACTCTGGCCTCCATGCCCTTCTCCTCCCACCCAGCAGGGGCTGGCACGGGGCTGGTCCCCCGTGGGAGGGCCCACGTGTTTCTGCCCGGGACAGGGGACAGCACACCCGAGCCTTGGTGAGCACTGGGGATGGGTGGAGCTGGTACCCCTGGCGATGGGCCTGACCCAGTGGTCCACCCCAGCACCAGGCTCTGTTGGGGGTTGGACACCGAGCAGGGGAGGGGCAGGCAGCCACGCATGACGGTTGTGCGGAGAGAGGCAGGTGAGTCCACGGCCCATGGAAGCCAGGGCGCCCCTCCCCCCAGCGCTACCTTGGTGGAGAGTGATGTGGTCCGACCACCTGGTCTGGGCCTTGGGTGAGCCCCTGATGTCCATCACGAGGAACTTCACGCTGGAGGCAGGAGGCGGTCGGGGAGGTGGGGTGAGGCTCAGACACTCAACTGCCCCAGGCAGGCGCCCCTCCCTGCGGCCAGGCCCCAGAGAAAGACCTGCCAGTCCTGCTCTGAGACCCTCTGAGACCCCTCCAGCCAGGTGACCTGCACCAGCAGCCCCCGCCCACCAGGGCAGTCCCTCTCCAGACACTCAGTCTGGGCTGGGCATGCTGGTTTAGTGGCCCCTGTTACTAAATGTCACATACACAATGAGCAGGGTGAGGTAGCCCTGTAGGGCACGTGGCTCAGGGGGGGGGCCCAGGCCTCCCAGACAAGCAGCACTGGCCCAGAGGGGTCTTCGAGACCACGGAAGGAGAGTGAGGGCCCCCCGATGGGGAAGGACACCGGCAGAGGCCCAGTGGGGGGTCGGGGGGACAGGGAGGGAGGCAGGGCCCTGCACCAAGAGCGTGGGAGGCGGGAGCCCTGGGAGGTCTGAGCACAGTGAGGGACGCAGCAGGCTGGCACTGGTGCTGGAGGCTGCCGTGGACAGGGTGGGGCGGGGCTGGAGCAGAGCCAGGGCGCGGCGCAGGAGGGGACAGGGACACGGAGGGTGGGTGAGAGGGCAGAGGGGGCTGGGGCTCTGAGGTTCCAGCCACACCTACCCTGCATTCTTGCTCCCCCTAGGCCCTGTCGCCCTGAGGACTCCTGCCCTCCCCCTGTGGCCGGACAGTTGTGATCTGGACACTGGGGAGACACCTGCTTTCCCCTCCCGGCTCCACCCCGACCTTGACAGGCCACTTGGCACTCTCTGCCTCAGTTTCTCCATCTGTAAAAGGTGGTGGGAGCCATCTCTCCTGCTCTCTGCCTCACACCCCCTGGACTAGGTCTGAACCCAGCCCCCAGGCCATTTCCTGCCCTTACTGCAGCCTTAAGCCCCCTCCCACCTTGACTAAGTCCCCACCTCTCCTGGTGCCCCCTCTTCCTGGGCCCCCACTGGGATGAGCACTGTTGCCCACACTGCAAGGAAGGAGCCCGTGCTTGCTCCGCTGACCCTGGGAAGATGCTGGGGGGCGGGCAGCCCGGGTCCCAGAGCCCCCTCCCACCATGCACAGCCCACTCCCAGGGCCCTGGAGGGACGACCCACCGGTAAGGTCCAGGGCTGGGGAGGGGGGTGTTGCAGTAGAGCGGCTGGTGGCAGCCATGGTCATTGCCCACCCGCAGCAGAGGGACACCTCCACTGTCCCCAGCGGGGTCCTCACAGGGCAGCTGGTCCAGGGACAGGGGCAGCGTCATGTAGTAGCCGTCAGTCAGCAGCTGTGGGGAGGCCGGGATCTCGGCCAGGGTCTGTGGGTTCTGGAAGCCTCTGGAGGCTGCAGGATGGAGGAGCAGAGAGATGGGGATGTGGGGGGAGAGATGGGCCTCGTCATGCCGACCGGGGGCCTGTGTTCGCCACCCTCCAGCCCGGACCCCCAGAGGCAGTCCAGACACAAATCAGACTTGGTCACCCTCTAAGAGCCCCGTCGGGTTGGAGCCCAATCCACAGCCACCCAGCAGCCCCCAGCAGGCCTAACAACGGCAGGTTCTAGTGAGGGACTCTCGGGCCACCGCGCCCCTGGGCCCCCACACTCACCAGGCCCTAGAGCAGCCCCTTACCATTGCTGAGGGCCACCACCAGCCACACGGTGTCTCCGGCACTGGCATGTCCGTCGAGGACACAGCGAGGCTGCTCCAGGGAGAAGGTCGTGGCCGTGACCTTCCCTTCCAGGTCCCAGGCTGTTACCCGCGGCGTGTAGGGGATCAGATCTGCAGGCACGAGGCACGAGGGTGAGCGGTGGGGGCCCTGGAGACAGGCATGAGGGGCCGGCCACTGCCTCTGGGGCTGCCTCCCCATGTGGCAGGGGGAGGGCTCCCACCCACTCCAGCGGGTGCCGGAGTCCCTTGGGTCTGGCCAGGCACATCCATCCTGGACCCCACTCACCCAGGCTCAGGCTGGGCCCAAGACAGCTCAGCACCGAGAGGAGGATGAGGAGCGGCACCGGCCCCAGGGGAGGCTGCCTCCGGAGGAGCCCCATGCCACCAGCCTGTACCCCAGAGGTCAGGGGCTGGTCTGCGCCTGGGGCTGCACCCCACCCCCAGCCTGGAGGAGCTGGTTAGTCAGGCTGCCAGCTGGAAAGACCTGTAAACGCTCCCGCCACCTTTCCCTCCACCCTCCCAGCGGTCCAGCCCATCACAGGGAGGGGGCTGGGTGGGCTCTGGTGTGGGGCAGGCCCGTGCCTGGCTCCACCGCCAGAGCCAGGGCTGAGGGAGAGCAGCCACTGGACCCTCAGATGCCCATCAGGCCACCCCAGGGTCCCACGTCTGGATTGGGGTCCTCCCAGCCTCCCAGCCGCGGGGAGGAGGCCCAGCCTCTGGAAACACAGGCTCAGGGCCACATGCCTGGGATTCCTGCCCCCCAGGTGCCAGGAGCCTCCCCCTGGCCTTCCCTCCCCACCCAGGGCAGCCCCACCCTGCCAGCTCCAGCCCTGCCGGCCCTGCCCCCACCAGGCCACATCCTCCCAGCTCATAGCCTGCTCCCTTGTACAAAGGAAGAACGAGGACTCAGAGGAAGGACTGCAGAGCCCTGAGAGCCAACCAGCCCTCCACGCACACTATCACTATGGAGTATGTGGACTTTTGAGATATAACTCCCACACCATAAAATTCATAGCTCAGTGGATTTTAGTACATCATTGTGCAACCATCACCACTAATTCATTCCATCCCCCCCAAAGGAAGCCCTGCACCCATTACAGTCACTCCCATCCCCTGCACCCTTCAGCAACTGCAATCTACTGTCTCCATGGGTTTGCCTGTAACTAGGGCATTTCGTTGAAAGGAATCACACGATGGAAGCTTTTGTGGCTGGGCTTTTACTCAGCACGTGTTCAAGGTGGGTCCACGTTGTAGCTTGTCAGTGCTTCATTCTCCTTAACGCCTGAGTAACGTTCCACCCTGTGGACAGACCACACTTTTGAGCCATGGGCCCACAGATATTGGGGTGGTTTCCACCTTTGGGCTATGATGAATGATGTCGCCAGGAGCACCTGTGTACAGGTTTGCGTGTGGACAAGTTTCCCGTTCTCTTGGGTGTATACCTAGCAGTGGAGCTGCTGAGTCACCTGCTACCTCTGTTTTCTGAGGAACCATTTCCGAAGCGGCTGCGGGCTGCATCTTACACTCCCATCAGCAGTGGTTGAGGGCCCAATCTCTCCACTTCCTCTCCACAGTGGTTATTTTATCGCTTGAAGCCAGGAGTTCGAGGCTGATGACTGACACCAGTGCACTCTAGCCTGGGTGACAGCGAGAGCCTATCTCTAAAATATACGTGTGTTCTGGATCCTAGACCTTTACCAGGTATATGACTTTCGAGGATTTTCTCCCATCCTGAGTCTCAGTACCCTCTAATGGGGACGCACCTGAGGTCTGGGGGGCCTAGAAGGGCAGCAGCCTGTCACGCTCAGAGGCCGTGTGAGCCAGCGGGCGAGTCTCCAATGTGGAAGCGGACAGTGTGGGGTCCAGCCAAGCTGGGGTTCTCTATCAAGGCCTCACTCCCCTTTCCAATTTAACACTAGACACAGCGCCGCAGGCCCGCAATACTTATAGGAGCCCACAAAAATGTTTTTGATTTAAGGTGAGAAGGAAAAGAATGAACTTTTACATGAAAGAAAATGGCCCTATATATATATATATATTTTTTTTTTTTTTTTTGAGACAATCTCGCTCTGTCACCCGCTAAAGTGCAGTGGTGTCACGATAGCTCACAGCAACCTCAAACTCCTGGGCTCCAGCCATCCTCCTGCCTCAGCCTCCCGAGTAGCTGGGACTACAAGTGCACCCCACCACACCTGGCTAATCTGTAGATTTTTAGTAGACAAGGTCCCTAATTTGTCTATTTTTAGTAGAGACTGGGTCTGCTCTTGCTCATGCTGGTCTCAAACTCCCGAGCTCAAGCGATCCTCCTGCCTCAGCCTCCCAGAGTGCTAGGATGACAGGCGTGAGCAACCAAACCCAGCCCCGTTTATCCTTATACCAACATATGGTAAACAAAATTTGTTTTTCAATGGAGAAACAGGCTCACAAAGGCAAAGGTGCCTCTGGCCATGTGGCTCTGCTCCCTCCTGCCCCAGGCCAGAACTCCTACAGGGCAGGCAGCAACATCTTGACTGGGGGTATCCAGTCCTCCTTTTAAGAGGGTCTAGAATTAGAACTTGGAGGGTTAGCAACAGACCAACCCTGCCCCAGATTCCAGCCCTGGCTCTACCACTTAACTAGCCTGGGACCTCAGGCCACTCACTGCACCTTTGAGCCTCAGTTTCCTCATCTGTAAAATGGAGACAGCAGCACTCACCCTGTGTGAAAGGCATTTGGAAAGCAGAACCCTGGGGACACGAGTGCGAGGGGGGCCAGGCCTGGCCCAGGCTGGTGATTGCACACGGCAGGATCCGCGAGAGGGCGCAGAAGCAGCACAGACCAGCACGTGGGCTTCAGCCCCACCGAGGCCTGTTTCTGTATTCATCACACGGGGGTGCGATGGGGGCTTCCTGCCCTGACGCAGCTGGACGGGTGTGCTGCCTCTGCACGGGGCTCAGATCACACGCTCTGCACTGACGACACACCAGGGCCTTTTGGCTTTGGCTACAGAATATTTATTTATTGCAAACAAAATCTGAGGTATAAGAAGCTGATCCAGAACCCACGCCCGCCCAGGCTGGGGCAGTCTTCACTCACCCCACACCAGGCCCTGGGTCCTGTGGGCCCAAAGCAGCCCCCGGAGGACAGAAGAGTCCTGTGCACTGAGGTAGCTGCATCTTAAGCCCCCATGAGTACAACTCCCCAGGGACACCCAATTCCCACACAGATCCGTGCGGAGGGGAGGCAAGAGGCAGGTGGGAGAGGCCCTGGCTTCAGGTGGCGCACACCCTACCCTGCGCCCCAACACACATTCTAGCCTATCAGGATGGGCACCTTCCCACCTGCCCACCCAGGGGCAGCCCAGCCAGCAGGGCGGATGGGGCGGCCACCAGAGGCAGGTGTGGGAGGCTGGCAGGTCACTGTTGCTCCAAGCAGTCCTCAGTCACCCCCTGGGCGGCCAGCTCAGCCAACACGTTGTGCAGGTAGTTGGGGTCAGGGTAGCCGTGGCCTGTCACGTTGCGGTCCATCTCCGTCTTGTGGTGGATCTCGTTCCACACCACCGTGTCGGTCTCGCCCGTGGTGCTGGACGTCCCTACGGTGAAGATGAGGCGCCTCTTCCAGGCCACCTTTAGGAGCTCCAAGACCTGCCCAAGGAGGGGGAGGAAGAGGAGGGAGGGGAGGAAGAGGAGAGACCAGGGAAGGGGAGAGGAGGAGACAGCAGGAGGAAGAGGAAGGAAGAAGGCAGTAGAGGAGGGAGGGAAGGCCAAGTGAGCACGTGTGGGCTCCCTCCCGGTGGGCTCACCCAGCTCTGGTCCTCCACCCACAGGGACCCCAGCACTCCCAACTGGGCAGCCCAAAATCATCCCACAGGAGCCTGGCCCTGCCTCAGTGCCCAGCACCGCCATGTGACCAGTCGCCAGGCCAACACCTTGGTGCTGTCCCTGAGTCCTCCTGCTTCCCAAGTCCATGCTGGGCGAGCTCCCTCCCCTCCCTGCCTCCAGGCCTGGCCAGCTGGGAGCTTGCCCAACCTCAGGTCAGCAGCTCCACCACCCCAAGTCTCCGTGCGTGCTCAGCTTCACCCCACTCCTAGGGTGGGCCTGGGGGCTGGCCTTGCCTTCACAAGCCCTCACTGCAGGGCAGCTTGTCCCTGACCTTCCTGCAGCAGCAAAGTCCCCATCCAGGTCTCAGTATGGACATGACTCCTCAGGCAATCCTGGGTCACCTAGTCGCCCCCTTAAAATCTGACTTTGAAGAGCTCGTGACCTGGCCTAGCAGGCTTCTCTCCCTGTACCCACAGCGGGTCCTCAGGAAGGAGCAGCAAACACCAGCCCTTGTGTCTTGTCCTCCCGCTACACAGGCAGGGCCGAGTGTGACTGCCCGTCAGGGCCCTTCCCTGCCCTGAATGGGTGGAGGGCACTTTACCTTGCGGCCCTGGGCGTTGTCCGGAAGGTAGCACTGGCGGGGAAAGCCTCTGGCGGTGAATGGCTTTCCAGGGTTGGGGTGCTCGGGGCCCTGCAAGGGGAACAGGCACGAGGATGGGAGTGACCGGCTGCAGAGGCGTGCAGGACACGGACACCCAGCCTCCCCCCTCGGCCTTCCTGGCTGCGTTCCATTCCTGTGCTGAAGTGACCAAATAAGTCCCGCCCCTCAGAGACCTAAAGTGCACATGGCCCCCCAACCCACAAGCACCCTCCCTCAAATCTGCGCCACTCCACCTGGCACGAGACACCTCCTGCTAACTTTCTCTTTCCCTGATGACATTGGGAACCCTTCAGAGGCAGGGACAGACTCTCCTACTTCTTTGTCGACTCTCCAGGCACAGGGTTCTCTGGCCTGAATGGAAGGACCTTCCTTGTGACCCCACACACACCACAGGCCACACCCTCTGCTCTCATGTTGGGCTGCACAGCCCTGAGAACCCTGAGAACAGGCTGGAGGGGCCCTGGAACAGCAGTGGCTCACTGGACAGGTGAGGGACTGGGACAGCCCATGGCCTCTGCTCCCTGCCCTCTGCCACTCAGGGACAGGTCTGTGTACACTGGAAATTCTCCTCTGCCCTGAGGTGCTAGTGCTAGCCCATCTGGAGTGTTTCTAAATTTCCCTGAGCCGTGGAGAAGGGAAACCAGGGAAAAGGCATGTTGTTCAATAGACAGTCAGACCCCATCTGGCACCTGGTGCCCGTTGCCACCCTGTCCTCCCTTCTAGCCCCAGGCATGGGACCAAGAGGGTCAGGGCTCCTACCTCAGTCTCCACCAGGACCCTGGACCTGTGTTTCGGCTCCTGACACCCAGACCAGGCCCTGCCGCTGCCAACCCAGGCCTGGGTCTCAAGAACAAGCGTCCTGCTGGGCTCCTCAGCCCCTCCCGCCCACACTCTACCACCCAGGGGGCTCCTCACTGCACACGCTGCCTGTGGGTCCCCAGCTGCCCAGTATAAGTCCAGCTGCCTCCTCTAGGAAGGCTCCCTGGCTCAGGCAAGGGTTGAGGCCACCTCTTCGCTTCTACAGCCTAAGAGCCTGCCCCAACCCCCAGCACTACTGCCCCGGGTTCCTGGCCCTCCCCAGCTCCGGCTGGAAGGGGAACTGGGATCCTGAGTGTGGCAGCATAGGCGTCCTCGCCCCTGATCCAGGGTGCAGACTGCTGAGAGAGGGGTGGGCTAGGAAAAGGAGTGCCCAGGAGTGACAGATTCCAGAAAGGTCCCAGGTGGTTCCTCTTGTGCAGGGTCCCCCTTACCTGGATGCCGTGAGGAATGTTGTAAACGATAAGTATTGTCCCGCAGTCCTCATGGCCTGGGAGCGACATCTGGAACCTCATCACCTCCATCTTCCCCTGGGGCTGGGTCCCAGTTTTCTCCCCATAGATGGTTTTGCAGGAAGGACACTGCAAGCTCCCATCCTGGGATAAGGCAGATGCGACAGACTGAGCCAGTGGCCCTGAGAGAATGCCTGGACAGTCACCTCCCTGTCTAGATGGGAAGAGGACCAGGCCAACCCCATTACAGAGTTGCTGGCAGATTGCCTGGCTCCGAGGCAGCCTCCCCTCTCAGAACTGGATTCCAACAGCTTCCTTAGAAAGCTAAGTTTTGCACCAGAAACTAGTTATGCAATGTTCATCAGCGGGGGTGAGACATCAGCAGACTGACATCAAGTAGGAAAGTGGGTTCATGAGCCAGTCTCCACAGTCGAATCATGTTAAACATCAAACAGAAACTCCTGCACTTGACCTGCTGGTGCTGGCCTCTGGCTGGTACAGGACAGCAAGGGGTACTGGAGAGAGGCCAAGCCAGGCCGGAATGGCTGTAATGTGACTTGGTTCTCTCATCCTCCCAAACTCTGTCCATTCTGGCTAAACTCCACTGGAGGAAGAGCAGCTGATGTCAACTGCTGAGGGCTCGAGTGGAACTCTCCCTGTGGAGGGTGGCACGGGGCTTCCTCTTTGTCAGTACCATGCTGACGGCACAGGGACATTATAAGGAAGGAGTGACCGCGTGCAAGTGGCAAGGGCAAGACGGTGCCCTGCTCCTCAGGAGCCCAGGAGACCCAGGCCTGGCTAGAGGCGTCGGGGGAACCGGCCCCATTGGCCTCCCTTCCTACAGCACAAGGCAGACCTAAGACAGCCAGCTGGGCCACCAAGGTCTCCACACTGGCTCTACATGCCCACACTCATCTTTTGCTGGAGGAGTCATCTTGCAGCTGTCCCCAGAGCCCGGCAGCTACCCCTCAGGACCCTCACCCCACTGCAGGGCCAGGACTGAGGACAACACCTGAGCAGGCCACCGTGCTCCCCACCCCCAGTGCAGTGTGGGCACCTTGTTGCCGTTGCAGTACATGGCCAGCAGGCACAGCAGGTGGAAGGCATGGCTGCACTTGGTGAGGCGGCCCACAGCCGTGGGCCCGATGGCCTTGCTGTCAGTCACGTCACTGTACCCAGATACCACAGACAGCTTCTCCATACAGATGATGCAGTCCTGGAGACAGAACACAGGGCGCGCTCGCCAATGTCGGCTGAGCTGAAGCAGGCCAGTCTTGTAGAAAAAGGCCTTCATCTGCTGAGATGCTAGAGTTACGGTCAAAGTCAATTCAGTAGTCATTTGTTCCATAGGCTGGGAACACAGATGAGTCACCAGGGCCTGTGCCCTCGAAGGAAGGGTTTACCAGAAGCGCAGGCCTGAGACAGCAGCAGGAACAGCCAAAGGGGGAGGGTGGAAGAGAGCAGGCTCCTCAGGGGAGAGGCCCCCGAGCCAGGCCTTACAAGGGAGGCAGAACTGCCAGGTGGATGAGCAGAGAACGGCCGTTCCAGGAAGAGGGAGAGAATGTTCTGAAACACGAAATCAACTCGTGGACACCTAAAGGGTGCAAGGCCTGAATGGGGGTGGGAGATGAGACAAGGGCTGACAGAGGACGGGATCCTGGAAGGTTCTGACGGTCACGCTCAGGAGCTGGGGCCTTTGGGAGTCAAGGGACCTTGCTGAGGAGCACTGTTCAGGGAGCACACCCACGAGCCGGGCTGCGTGCTGGCTGCGCAGATGGCAGCTTGGAGGGAAACCTGGGCCAAACAGCCCGGTTATGCCAGACGGGCACAAGGACAAAGAGACAGATCTGAGTGCTGGCGGGGAGGAATATGGTGAGGGCTTGAGGAAGGGTGGGACATACCACGGGGACTTTCAGGCTTCTGTCCAAAGCTGTGCTAGCCAGATTCTTTGCATGGACTCAGCTTGCAGGAGAAAGATGCAAGTGAACGGGGTCCTCGGTTCTGCATGGGTACGCCTCACCTTTAACCCACCCCTCCGGTATCTCTAGGACTCCCCGTTCAAATGGGGAGAAGTGGTGCTGCAGCCCCCAAAACATGGCTTGACAGAGGCGTTTGGGTTCTACTGAAGCTATGGCAGTTTGGCGGGGCCTATTAATCACAGGAACCACGTCCAGCTCTCCTAACAGCCAGAGAGGCAGGGCTGCCACCTGGACAAGGCCACCTCACTTCTATACCACCGTCAGCCCAGGGGTAGAGTAGACATACCCCACTCTTGTCTCCAGGACGCCCAGGCCCGGGATGGCCCTCAGGCTACACAGAGGCCTGAGCCAGGAGGGGAGAGCTCAGCTCACGACCACAGCTCCTTAGTGGCAAAGCTCAGAACAGAACAATGTGGGCTCAGAACAGAATGATGTGGGCTCAGGAGCTGCGGCTGCCACCTGCAGGAGGCTGGAAAACTCAGCCAAAGGGCCTGGAGCACGGCCCTGGCACCCAGGGATGCCTGGGAAGTGCCCTTCAAGCAGAGAAGGGGCTGATGTCCTTTCCATCTGGAGCCAGCCCTTTTCCCAAACAAAAATAAAAGCAGCCTGGCTCCCAGGACACGTACCTCATCCGGGGGTGTTTTTAGCTCTTCAGTGTAGTTTTTTATCACCTGCTCTGGCTCTGGCTTTGGAGACCCTCCTAGAAGAGAGAAGAACATAAGCAGTGTCCCGAAGAGTATGAACTGCAGAGGATGCCAGAGAGGAAAGAAGACAAGGGAGAGTCCAAGCTGCCAGGAGGAAACGTTAGAAGGGCTGAGACAGGGAAGGTTAGCGTGCAAGACAGGAGAGCCTCAGCGCCAGGCACAGAACACTCCAAGAGCTCTGCCAGGCAAAGCCCCGTCCAGGCCCAACCACGTGGGGGCCCGGCTCAGCCCCAGGAGCCCTGGAGGAGGCAGAAGAGGGCAGAAACAGAGGCGCACGTCTCTAAGGAGCTGCATCCCAGCACACTCAGTCAGGAAGCCTGGCCCAGGCTCTGGGCTCTGACGACGCCCAGGAGAGTCAGAGAGCAGTTTCGAGAACAAACTACTCCAGAGGATGTTCTGGTCACATTATTTTATCCAACTTTCATTATTCTCAGCAAGAGAAGAAAGTTTTGAGTCTAATGTGCATCGGGAACCTACTCCATGCCGGCACCTGCATGCATGCCAACTGCAGACACCGGCCACACTGACCCTGTTGTGGTAAACAGCCTGTCTCTGACCGTGGGGGCCTCAGTCACATGCCTACCGGTTCCTAAGCCGAGCGACTCTGGGGAGGGGCCGAGATGCAGGAGTACCCCCTGGCTGCCCTATTCCTGTCTAGGCACACATGCGCACAGCTAGCTGGGGGGGCAGGCGCTGTGTCTCTATAAACACCAAACTCTGCACCAAAGAGGTCCTACCTAAAGACAAGAAACTCCTGGCACTAGTGAGAGAGAACTGGCAAGGCCTGGGGGTTTCTCCAGGCAGCAGAAGCAGCAGAATCAGAGAATTGGAGAATTGCGGCCAAGCCCATGGGGGAGCAAAAGGAGGGACCAGGAAGAACAGGGCAGCTCTGAGAGAGCGACTGTGGCAAGGGCTCCAGTTCAGGTCACCATGGGCTGCTGGACCCTGCCTCTGAGACCAGGGGGGCTCTGGTTTGAATCTGAGCTCACAGCCATCAGCCTGGGGCTGTAGAGACGTGTACAGCTGAACTCCTTCTAGATCAGAGGCGGCCAGTGACCCGGGGATGTGGCTCAAGGGAGGAGAGGGACGTCGAGTTTGATTCTGGCTGCTGCTATGACCAAATCACACCACCAAAAATGAAAGCTTAATACCTAACAAAGCTGTCACTGCTGTAATGGCATTAGCTGCTATCACCCGAAAGGCAGCTGTCAGCAAAGGAAGACCACACACAGCCCCACACCCACCCACACCCATATATACCAACAGACTTCCAGGCCCCACACCCTGGGGGCTATGGGGAGAAAGCCAGACCAGAACACTGACCACTGGCACAGGTGGCCGTCCTGATGGCTGGGACACCTTACTCAGGCTGAGGGAGCCTCTTTTGAAAAGCCTGTTGGCTCTAGGCCCGTCGCCAGGTGAGCCTGGGACCGCTGCCCCGCCACGGCTGGCTCAGCATCCGTTTCCCCTGCCCGTCCCAGCCCAGGCAGCCTTTCAGAACCAAGGGAGCTTTTCATTAGCCACATTTCTTGAAGGGAGTTGGCCAGGTAAACATCAAAAGGGACTCACACAAAAGGGACATCTGAGCCCAGGCAGGCCAAGAGCCTGTGTCTTTCCCAGGCAAACTCAAGTGCCAGAGGCAGCTGCCAGCCTGGCCTGCCACAGATCCACCTCTACCCTCCAGGGCAGGGTAAGAGCAGAGCATGCAGAGCCCTGCTGGGGTCAGGGGCTCCCAGGCCCGCCCCTCCCTGAGCCCAGCTCCTTGCCTGTGGGGCAGGGGCTGGACCAGACAACGGGCACAATTGGAACAGCCATTGTCACCACGGGCCAGGCCCTTCATGTGTCTATTTCCTACTCCTCACCAGGCAATCTGCTAAGTAGGAGGCACTGGTTCATGAACGGAGAGGACCTGCATAAGATCACAAAGCAGGGAGTGCTGGTGGAGCCATGGCCCCCTCCCTGCCACCACACTAGGCTCACCACAGTCCGTGCTTCTATAGCCCAGTGATGGAGGCACAGCCACTACTAGCTTAAGAAAGGTCCAGAACTTACTGCCACAGGCCCCTCCACACAAGTCTTGTTAAAACTGCTAACACCTGCAGTGGTTCTGAAATCTCTTCTTCCCTGGCCACACGACAGGCAGGGCAGCGGTCACTGGAGGACCCCTCTCAAGTAGCCCACGTGTGCAGCCAGACAGGGCTGGAGGCCAGGGCAACAGGACTGAGCTGCTCATTGGGGGTCTTTCCTGAGACACTGGCCCCACTGGAAGGGACAGTTGTCCCCATCCCGAGCCAGGCCCTGCCCCTTGCCTATTCTTTGGTGTTTACAAAGCCACAAGGTCTGAAGAACAAGCCCCTCTCATCCCAGCTGTGCCAGGGAGAAGCTGAACTCTGGGTCTTGAGTGGCAAGTCAGCTCCCAGGCACCACCTCTGCTGCTGAGCAAGGGCCACAGAGCCCATCCCCCCAGGGGACAGGAAGCAGAGAAGGAAGAGCCATCCACATGGACAGTCAGAGGCAGCAAGACTTGGAAGAGGCTTAGCAAAGGCCAGAGAGCATTTGTGAATAGGAACTACCTTTCATGGACATTTTCCTCAATCTCTTAACTGAGTTGTGACTTTTAGAGGCCAGACAGGAGGCGGGAGGGCTGGCGGGCTGGGGTGCGCGGCTAAGACACACAGGGAGTCCAATGGCTGACATCAGAATACTCGTCATGCCTACACAGGGTGCGAGATCAGACATGCAGAGATGGGGAGAAACATTAGAAGGAGTCATTTGGCACGCGACTTCAACAAACTCTGCTGAGACCAGGAGGTAGCTCTGTGAATGGCCACTGGGACCCACGAAGCTCCCTGGGGAATCTGGCCTCTGGAGGCTGCCAGGGCCGGCCTAGGCTGGCAGGATGGAGCTCCAGGCCAGGAACCAGAAGGCCCGTGAAATGGCCTGGTTCATCTGCACCCGGCCCCAGGTTGCACAAGTGTCTGTACAAGTAACGGATCAGCCCAGGCCCAGAGCGTGCAGGTGGTAGTGGTCATTTGCTTCAGGAGAGCAGAGAGCAGAGGGCAGAACACCACTCCCAGGAAGCTGCCTGTGAAGTTCAAGGTGGCGTCCCCTGTGCCAGCTGCAGGGAAGGGAGCAGAAGGGGCAACGTGGAAGGGCACAGCCAAGCTCCGGAAGCATAGATGGGGTCACCTGCGCAGGGCTGGCTTCAAGGGCTCAGCCTTCCCCAGGCCCCTAGAGCCCCCTGGCCTGACCATGCCCTCTTGGCTCCAGGTCGCTCTGCCTCCAATGGGGCACTGTCTGCTTTCCACGCCCCATCTGGCTCATCTAGGTGCCACGCCTACAGGGACAGCACCGGGGTGGCCGAGCAGGGCCACTGCCTCTTGAGATGGCTGCCATGCTGAGGTGCCCCCCACAGTCCCTGGGAGGCTCTGCTGGGGCAGCAAAGGCCCCAGGCTGTGGCTTCCTTCTCTGGTGCCCTCAAGTGAGGGTGGACCCACAGCAGGCAGCTGTGCCGAGACAGACAGCCTCTGCTTCCAGAGCTCACTACTGCCTGGTGCCCGCGGGGGCAGGCCTGGCTCCTCAGCCTGGTGCCCCACAGGTGTCCTGGCTGGACCCCTCCACACTCACTGATGATCGAACACTCCCTGGGACACAGCATGTCCTCCTGCTGGACATCCTCAGAGGTGACTCAGAGGGGTGGGAGGCAGCCAGGCTAGCCACTAGGCCTCCACTAGAAGAACAAAGCCACTCATTCTGGCAAATGTGCCCAGAAGGGGACAGAAGCAGAGGCCAGCCACCAACCTGGGTAGCACAGCCAAGTCACACAGGGTGAGTGCAGTGGCCGCTCAGCATGAGTCACTGAAGCACATGTCAGAAGACTGAGGTTCCAGCCCGGACTCCGCGTCAGTTAACACAATCCCACCAACATCCCAAGGTTGTTCCTGGGCTCAAATGCAGTTCTCTTGGAAACTAAATGTCAGGTGGACAGAAGGACAAGCAGGCACAGGTGGCAGAAAGATGGGAGAGAACAGGAACAGGTGCGATTTTCTTTCCAAGAACCTGGAGCCTTTGTACTGCCCACATCCTCTGACTGGAATGCACCTTTCCCACCAACTGTCCCCTGATCTCTCCTCCAGCGTCACCTTGCTGGGCAGGCCTTCCCTGAACACGCTCTGCAGTCAACCGCTCTACCCCGAGCTTGTGAGAACACCCTCTCTAATGGCCACTTCCCTCCGCCTCGCCAGCCCCTCTGCCCTCATCTCGCCCGAGTCACTTGCACATCTGTTCTTGCCGTCTTCCCTCAGCACGAGCTCTAAGAGGTGAGGACTCTGCCCACGGCTGCGTCTCCAGCGCCCAGTGCCTGGTCTGCTGAGGCCCATGGTCTGTGTGTGGTGAGGAGCGAAGACGTCCCCGAGGCCACCATCAGCAGCCCCCAAGAGGCCAGCACGAGCACCACTCCTACCCTTTTCAACACAGGACCCACTCCCCGGAATTCAAGCCACAGATACACAAGTTCCAACCCAGCAGACTGGAGGGAAAGCAGCCCCTCCGCTGAGGGTTGCCTCTGCAAACAAGCCCGAACATCACCCACACCCACAAAGCAGCATCGGATAAGCAGGACGGGTGGGAGCCAAGGGTTCGCCATCATCTTCCTCAACAGCAAGGGCTCAGGGACAGCCCCAAACTCCTAACACCCCCAAATCACCTAAATAGCTGGGACAGCCACAGCTTTTTCTCCACTTATTGGGCAGGACTCCCACTGTTAGAGCCCCAAGAGGCAAGCCCCACTCAGACTCTCATCTCCCAATTTGCAAGCACCCCCTTTCTGACACGAAGGGCCATGTCTTTCATTTAGTGACCAGGGCTGAGATCCAAGCCTACCCTCCTTCCACTCTGGCCTCCCCGACCTGGGCTCAGGCAGCCGGCCTCACCCTGTCTCAGGCAGACTGCTAACCCCCCACCCCCAGCCCCGCTCCCACCCCACCCCTGCAGCAGCGTAAACCCAAATGCTCACCTCCCTGAGGTCACAGCCCCAGGACACTGTCCAGCTCTGGCTTCCCAGGGGCTGGCCAGGCTCCTCTCATTCCCTGGGGCCCCAGACTTCGGTCCCATCAATAGGTCCCAATCACTGAGCCTCGAATTTCAGGGAGACAACAGTCTGGCCACGGCTCTATTCTCTCTTAATCTCCTAGCTGGGATCAAGTTCCTGAACTTTTGGGGGCTGTTTCTCCCTTGAGTAAAAGGAGGTTAAGATACCTGCCTAGCTCCAGGATTGCCCTGAGAGCCAGGGTGACAGGGGCCATGAAGGACAATGTGGGAGGCAGCCTGGAGAGGGTCCTCAACCTCTGAGCAAAAGGAGCAGGTGCCACTCACTACCCACTACCCAGGGCACCCCGAGAGAGGAGCTATTTCCCTTAAGAGAGGTCACTGCAACATCTGCATAAAGCCTCAGAGGTTACCCACGTCAGGCCCACAAAGGCTCAAGAAAGCCCCAGAGCCCAGAGCTGGAAGGGGCTGGGCCATGGGGAGCCCCGCCTATTTACCGGCAAACCTTTCTCCAACACCACTGCACACGTACACACACACAGTCTGACTTCCCTGTGACTCCCAATGCCACGAGGCAACCTCAACTGGGCAGGAACTTGCCAGTCAGCACATCTTTGCTCACTCTGTTCTCTCGGCCCAGGCAGCTGAAGCAGGTTGGAGAAGGCCTGCTGGGCAGGGTCTCCCTCCCAGGCTTCCCACTCCCACCCTCTCTGGCTGATCCTTCCCTGAACCTCACAAGCTCCTCTTCCCAGCACGCTGCCGTGGTCTCTGGAGGCTCACACACTCCCCCGGGGTGCCAAGGGCACCCGTTCCCCCAGATGCTCCTTTGAGATGCACATCCAATGCCCACTGCCCTGGGACAGCTACACCTGCCACATCACAGCCATCGCCCCCTTCCAATGCTCGCACCCGACTCAGAAGCACCCAACAGTGATGAGGAAGAGCTAGATCTGAGGCCAGGATGCCTGGGCTGTGTCCCAGCTCTACCATGTGGCTGCCAGAGAATTTTAGCCTCAGCTTCCTCCAATTTAAAATGGGAACAAAAGCCCTCACCTCACAGTTATTTAGGGATGAAATGAATCAACACATTTGCAGAGCCCTGGGTGATTTCCATGCTGTGAAAGCACCAGGTCAAGATCACAGCAGGCCTCACCCTGACCCTCATCCTCTCTCACAGCCAACCCGGCTGCCATGGCAGAAGGCTTTCACCTCTGAATGTCTCAAGCCAAGCCCCCAGCTCCATCCCACTGCCATGAACCTAGTCGCTCCACTGAAGTGTGAGGTCAGGCCCTGCACGGGCCTCCCTGCCTCCAGAGCTGTTCTCTCTAAGCCATCCTGCCCTATGACAGTGACTCACTTAAAACACCAACTCTGGCTATGTAAAGTCCTCTGCCTCAACCTGTGACTGATGCAGGCACACTACCCTGTTCTGTCCACCTTTTTATACACTCTGCATTTCCCAAAGCTCACCCGGGTGGCTCCGCAGCCTCGGTGGCTCCCACTCTCCACTCCCACCCCTACCCCAGCAGCAGTGTAAACCCAGTGGCTCCGCAACACCTGTAAAAGGACTTTTAAAAACAGTTCCAGGCCGGGCGCGGTGGCTCACGCCTGTAACCCTAGCACTCTGGGAGGCCAAGGCGGGTGGATCAATTGAGGTCAGGAGTTCGAGACCAGCCTAAGCAAGAGTGAGACCCCATCTCTACTAAAAAAATAGAAAGAAATTATCTGGCCAACTAAAATATACATAGAAAAAATTAGCCGGGCATGGTGGCACATGCCTGTAGTCCCAGCTACTCGGGAGGCTGAGGCAGTAGGATCGCTTAAGCCCAGGAGTTTGAGGTTGCTGTGAGCTAGGCTGACGCCATGGCACTCACTCTAGCCCGGGCAACAAAGCGAGACTCTGTCTCAAAAAAAAAAACAGTTCCAAAACCTATGGGCAGCAAAAGGTCTAGCTGGACCCAAAGATGCTTATACAAGACAAGATGTCAACCACAGCCACAACAGTTCTAGGAATTCCTCAGAGGGGCCCTTTATGGAAATGCTTTAAGGACAGAGAAGTGACTCTTTAATTCAATTTGATGCAAAAATCTAAAAGGTTGTCAAAGAACCACACCCAGGCCCCCCCAGTCATCAGGCCCGACTTCCCCAGAGCCAAAGGAAGGGGCACCCAGGCTCACTCCAAGGGGACACCATCACCGAAAAGAGGTACAGCTCCTCCCAAGGAGCACCTTGGGGTTTCCCTGAGGTCAGAGGGTGACAAGGCCCCCACTCCCCAGTCTCCTTCCCACCGAGTCCCACGGGGCATAATCTGTTCTGGAACCCAAGAGCAGGGCACCTACCTGCGAGTGCTTGCTGGACCCTGCTGGGCTTTGGCATCTGCACAGGCACAGTGGCAGGGATGCTCCCGGGGCTGCTGGAGGGACCGCTGGGGAGGGAGGCACTTGGGGAAAGAAGAGAGCACAGCTTAGCAGAAATGAGAGAAGACCGAGAAACACGGTGCCCCTGAGGCTCCTTCTCACTTTCACTTTCCACGGCTGCCTGTGTGAAGGAGGCCTTTTGTTTTGTTTTCCTGGGCAATTCAAAGAGACCCTGAATACAATTCTAAAACAAAGGCTCCCATAGTACCTGTGCAGAGAAGAAATCTGGCAGAAACCACTTTAACAAAGTGGTCAAGACCAACATCACTGGTAACAGGACAAATCAACATCCTGAACCCCATGATATGGTGCTCTGAGACAGGCATTTTGTGGGATTTATGTCAAAAATGCATTATCTCGCTGGGCACAGTGGCTCACGCCTGTAATCCTAGCCCTCTGGGAGGCTAAGGCAGGAGGATCACTTGATGTTAAGAGTTCAAAACGACTGACATCAAGAGTTTGAGACCAGCCTGAGCAAGAGTGAGACCCTGGTTCTACAAAAAATAGAAAAAATCAGCTGAGTGTGGTGACACGCTCCTATAGTAGTCATAGCTACTGGGGAGGCTGAGGCAGAAGGATCACTGGAGCCCAGGAATTTTAGGCTGCAGTGAGCTATGGATGATGCCACTGCACTCCACCTGGGGAAACAGAGCAAGATTCTGTCTCAAAAGAAAAAAAAAAAAAAAGGCATTATCTCATTCCAATCATGGGAAACCATCAGAAAGACCCAAATTAAGGGATATTATTTAACAAAGGACCTCTTCAAAAGTGGCAAGATTATGGGCCGGGCGCGGTGGCTTATGCCTGTAATCCTAGCACTCTGGGAGGCCGAGGCAGGAGGATTGCTCAGGAG